>NW_005370635.1:0-97244 GCF_000412655.1 Myotis brandtii
TAAAGAGTGTGGCTTGGCTTCTCTCGTTTGTAAACCTGGAGTCCTAAGTAATATACAGGGCAGACTCCCAGGTGGGGACCTGGCCCTTCACACAGGGCCGGTGCTCAGAGAGGCATTGGGCTTGGTCTGAGGCTCTGCTGCTGCCATCATGAAATTCTCAATTTTTCAGGAAGGGGCCCTGCATTTTCATCTTGTTTGGGGCCCTAAAATGTATGTCTTTGATCCTGCAGACACACCTTTTCTAAGGAGGCAACAGACCGAGATGAAGTCAGTAATGCATTTAAGGTCGCAGAGCTGGGTACGGAATCCATTTTCAGTTGAGTCCCACTTGGGACCGAGAAACTGACATAAACAAGTGAAAAGGAGGAGGGGATAGTTTTGTTTCTCTTGCTTCTTCATCCACACAGGAGCTCCTGAGCCCTCGACCTTAATGGCCATTGTTTTGCTTCTCCATTTTTCTGTGAATAAACAGGAGAAAGGGCGAGTTGGAAAGGGCTGGCTGGTGTCACAGAGCAATTGTTCTGAGAGAAGGAAACACTTGCCAAGTAGCCAAAGCCGACCTCATTTCCCATTTTCCCAAAGACCCAATTTCCCCAGCTGCTTTGTTGACATAGCAACAGTGAATTCTGAAAGGGTTGTTATAATATTAATATGTATTTCATGGTGGGCTGGCCCTGTGTTCGTCCCTAACCGTGATCCAGGTTTGAAAAGAGGTGCTTTTGGCATCTGGCCACTGGAAATAAGAAACCCAAGGTCCAGTTCTCCCAGTGGGATGAGAAGTAAGGAGCAGGTGCCTCCATCAGCTCGTTCAGACAATCGGTGGAAAGGTGGGTTACCCCAGTCCCCCGGCTTCTCAGCCTTCCCCAGAGGAAAGGGGTTGCCACTGTGGATATTTTCAGTACAGACTGCACCTTGGGAAACATTTCCATCCTCCTCCTACTCAGGGTGTTAAATGTAGCACCTGTGAGCTATTGCGTGGAAAACCAATTATATCTTGGGGCCAGTGATAAGAATTCATCCCCCCCTGAGCTCAATTTTCAAAAGGCTTCAAAAGGCTTCCCACCTCTTTCCCTTTTTCCAATGCAAATGAGCAACACTCAGGAAATTTGCATGCCAGATTCCAACAAGGGTTTCAAGCGAGTAAATGGTCATATTTGTTAGTAATAGCGGTAGAGGATGAATAAGAGGTATTTAATAAATGTATGTTGAGTGTGTAGCATTTCTATAGCACTTAACAGTTTTTGAAGCTTCTCCCTGCCCCGTACTTCATCTATTTTATTTTTTTATACTGAATTTATTGGGGTGACATTGGTTAATTAAATGATATAGGTTTCGGGTGTACAATTCTGTAATACATCGTCTGTATATTGTATTGTACATTCACCACCCCAAGTCAAGTCTCCTTCCATCACCATTTATCCCCCTTTGACCTTTGTACCTCCCCTCACCCCCTTTCCCTCTGCTAATCAACATGCTGTTGTCTGTGTCTTGTGAAGTTTTTGTTTTGTTTTTGCTTAATCCTTGTACCTTGTTCACCCAGCCTCCCAACTTCCCTCTCCTCTGACAGCTGTCAGTATGTTCTCTGTGTCTGAGTCTGTTTCTATTTTGATTGTTAGTTTGTTTTGTTCATTCTATTCCACATATTAGTGAAATCTTATGATACATGTCTTTCTCTGACTGGCTTATTTCACTGAGCATAAATAATAATCGACAGGTCCACTCAGGCTGTCGAAAAAGGTAAGATTTCCTTCTGCCAAGTAGTATTCTGTTATGTAAATATACCACAGCTTTTTTATTCACTCATCTACGGATGGACTCTTGGGCTGCTTCCAGATCTTGACGATTGTAAATAGCATTGAAACGAATATAAGCCTTCATAGATTCTTTCAAATTAGAGTTGTCGGTGCCTTTGTATATATTCCCAGAAGTGGAATCACTGGATCGTAAGGCAGTTCCATTTTGAATTTTTTAAAAAATATATGTTTATTGATTTCAGAGAGGAAGGGAGAGGGAGAGAGAAACATCAATGATGAGAGAGAATCATTGATTGGGAGCCTCCTGCATGCGAGCCTGCAACCTGGGCATGTGCCCTGACTGGGAATCAAACCATGACCTCCTGGTTCATAGATCGATGGTTAACCACTGAGCCGAGTGTTTTTAATTTTTTGAGGCAATTCCATACTACTTTCCACAGTGGCTGCACCTATCTGTGTTTCTGCCAACAATATATGAAGGTTCCCTTTTTTCCACATCCTCACCAGCACTCCTTGTTATTGATTTATTGATGATAGCCATTCTGATAGGTGTGAGGATACCTTATTGTGGTTTTAATTTGCATTTCTCTGATAAGTGACCTTGATCATCTTTTCATATGTCTATTGGCCATCTGTATGTCCTCTCTGGAGAAGAGTCTATTCAGGTCCTTTGTCCATATTTTAATTGGATTTGTTTTTTGGTGTTGAGTTTTATAAGATTCTTTATAAATTTTGGATCTGAATCCCTTATCAGATGTATCATTGGCTAATATGTTCTCTTATTCACTGGGTTGCCTTTTCACTTTGTTGATGGGTTCCTTTGCTGTGCAAAACCTTTTTAATTTGATGTAGTCCCATTTGTTTATTTTTTTTATTTTGCTTCCCTTGCCTGAGGGGATATATCAGGAAAAATATTGCTACTTGAAATGTTTGAGAGTTTACTGCTTATGTTTTCTAGGATTTTTATGGTTCTGAGTCTAACATTTAAGTCTTTAATCCATTTTAGTTTATTCTTGTGAATGGTGTAAGAAGGTGGTCTAGTTTAATTTTTAAAATTTTTTAATTTTAGCCCTGACTGGTTTGGCTCAGTGGATAGAGTGTCGGCCTGCGGACTGAAGGGTCCCAGGTTCGATTCTGGTCAAGGGCATGTACCTTGGTTGCGGGCACATTCCCAGTAGGGGGTGTGCAGGAGGCAACTGATCGATGTTTCTCTCTCATCGATGTTTCTAGCTCTCTATCCCTCTCCCGTCCTCTCTGTAAAAAAATCAATAAAATATATTTTAACAACAACAAAAATTTTTTTAATTTTAATTTTTAGAGAGGAAGGAAGAGGGGGAAAGAGAGAGAAACATCGATTGGGGCTGCCTCCTGCACACCCTATACCAGGGATTAAGCCCACAACCTGAGCATGTGCCCTGATTGGTAATGGAGCCTACAAGCTTTCAGTGAACAGGATGATGCCCAACCAACTGAGCCACACTGGCCAGAGCTGCTCTAGCTTCATTTTTCCTTTTTTGTATGTATCTGTCCAATGTTCTCAACACCATTTATTGACTAGACTATCTTTATTCCACTGTATGTTCTTGCTTCCTTTGTTAAATATTATTTGACCATAAAGGTATGGGTTTATTTCTGGGCTCTCTATTCTGTTCCATTTATGCCAGTAACATGCTATTTTGATCAATATGGCCATGCAATGTAGTTTCATAATCAGGTAGCGTGATTCCTCCAACTTTGTGCTTCTTTCTCAAGGTTGCTGTGGTTATTCTGGGTCTCTTGTGGTTATTCTGGGTCTTTTGTGGTTCCATATAAACTTAAGATGCTACAAGTAAGTGGAAGCATATACCGTGTTTATGGATAGGAATAATTAACATCATTAAAATGTCTAAATTTCCCAAAGCAATCTGTAGATTCTACACAATTATCATGAAGATATCAATTGCTTATTTCACAGAACTAGAACAAATATTCCAAACATGTAAATTTGATTTTTAAACAAGCACACAAACAAACCCAAAGCCCTATGATGAGGACACAGGGGAATGATAATATTCTCATTTCCCTGATGAACAAAATAAGTTTTGAGAACGATTTTATCTTGCCCAATGTCATAGCTGATTCAGTAAGTGTCAGGTCTGATGAGAACTTGAGTGTGACTCCAGCAAGTGCTGAGGTCCAACCCCAGCAGGTCCCGGGGTCCCCAAAGGTGTGGACGGAGTCGGTGAAGAAGGAATGACACAGAGACAGCCTTCAGTTACAATCAGTAATAGTTAAAATACATTAAAGGCTTACTCTGTGTCTGTCATCAATATCAACTCATTTAATATTTTAATTAAATTTTCGGTTTGAGATAAATATCTACTAGTATTCACATGCAATCTTCCTAGCTAATAAAAGAGTAATATGCAAATTAACCACCACTCCTCCACAAGATGGCGGCGCCCAATCCCCTCAGCCCCGCCAGTGAAGTGTCCAGGCCTATTGGCCAAGCAGGTGGTGGGGGAGGTGGGGGAGGGGCCTAGGGGTGGAGCTGGTGATCGGAGGGAGCAAGGGCGGAGCCAGCAATCGAAGGGGTCAGGGGCAGAGCCGACTCCAAGGGGAGCAGGGAGAGGGCCTAAGCCATCAGTAGGCTGAAGTGTCAAGGGGTGGAGCTGGCGATCGGAGTGGGCAGGGGCAGAGCCAGCTCCAAGGGGAGCAGGGAGCAGGCCTAAGCCATCAGTAGGACATCCCCTGAGGGCTCCCAGTATGTGAGAAGGGGCAGGCTGGGCTGAGGGACACTCCCCCCCCACCCAGTGCACGAATTTCATGCACCGAGCCCCTAGTATATATATAATGTCAGTATCCTTTACCCAGTTTCTCCCACTGGTAACATCTTGCAGAAGTATAGAACAATGTCAGAGCCAGGATAGTGACAGTTGCTGCCAAGAAACACACCGCCCCCCCAGACCCTTCATGTTGTCCTTTTATAGACACACAGGCTTTCCTCTCACCTCCACCCTTTCTTAAGCCCTGGCAACCACTAGTCTGTTTTCTATTTCTATAGATTTGTCATTTCAAGAATGTTATATAAATGGAATTATACAGCATGTAATCTTTTGTTTTTTTCCCATGTAGCATAATTGTCTGGAGATTCATTCAGGTTGCTTCATGCATCAGTAGTCCATTCCTCTTCATTGCTGAGTAGTATTCCATGGTATGGATGTGCCACAATCATTGTAACATCCACCTGATGGAGGACATCTGCCTTGTTTCCAGTGTTTGACTATCATAACTAAACTTCTATAAACATTCCTGTACAGGTCTGAGTGTGGACATAAGCTCATTTCTCTGGGGTAAATGTCCAGGCATGTAATTATTGGGTTGTACGATAGTTGCATGTTTAGTTTCTTAAGCAATGGCCAGACTTCTGACATTCCCACCAGCAATATATGAGCAATCCAGTTTCCCCACATGCTCACCAGCTTTTAGTGTTATCAACAATCTTTTATTTTAGTCTTTTAATAGATGTGTACTGATAATTCATTGTAGTTTTATTTGATATTTCCCTAATGATGTTGAACATCTTTTCATGTGCTTATGTTGTATATCCTTTTGGATGAAATATCTCTTCATGTCTTTTGCCCATTTTCTATTGGATTATTGTTGTTCATTTTTTTACTATTGTTTTATATATTCTAGATTCTAGCCTTTTATCAGATATATGACTTGCAATATTCCCCCCCTCCCTGCTGCAGCTTGTTTTTTCAATGTTTTAACAGGGTATTTTGCAGAATAAACCTTTTAATTTTGATGAAGTATAATTTATCAATTTTTCTTTTATGGATTACACTTTTGGTGTCAAGTAAAGAATTCCTTGCCTAACCTTAGATCCAAAGACTTACTATGTTTGTTTCTAACAGTTTTATAGTTTTCCATATTCCATGTAAGACTAAGAGCCATTTTGAGTTAATTTTTATATAAGACTAGAGGCCCAATGCATGAAATTCATGCAAGAGTAGGCCTTCTGGCACCCGGGACCCGGGCTTCCCTGGGGCCCCGGCTTTGTCCTGAAGGATGTCTGGAATGATGTCTGGTCTAATTAGCATATTACCCTTTTATTATTATAGATGTGAGACTGAGATCTTTCCTCCCCCTCACAGCCCCCCCCCCATTGATATATTAATTGCTCCCTCTCAGCAACCTGGGGGAGGCTATTTTCCTCTATTGAATTTTTTTACACCTTTGTTAAAATTCAGTTGGGCATATTGTGTGGGTCTATCTCTAGGTTCTCTGTTCTGTCTTATTTAATTTTTTTAATAAATTTTATTGATTTTTGACAGAGAGGAAGGGAGAGTGATAGAGAGTTAGAAACATCGATGAGAGAGAAACATCGATCAGCTGCCTCCTGCACACCTCCTACTAGGGATGTGCCCGCAACCAAGGTACATGCCCTTGACTGGAATCGAACCTGGGACCTTTCAGTCCACAGGCCAATGCTCTATCCACTGAGCCAAACCGGCTAGGGCATGTCTTATTTAATTTTTAACAGCCCTTTTCGAGAGATGCTCTTGCCATCCCACTTTACAGAGGAGTAAACTGAGTGCGGAGAGTGGAGGTAATGTTCTATGATTCAATATTTGCTACTGTAAGGGGCAAACCATGAACAGTAGCCAACACTTCTGCTTATGAGAGGGTATATTCAAGATGGGCTCAATTACACTAAAATTTATTCTATCAAGAATCAAATCAGAAAGAAGCATCTATGCTTCCTTTAGAGACAACCTCACTCTTTCATTTTTTAAAACTTGTTTTTATTTATTGATTTGAGAGAGGGAGGGAGGGGAGAGAGGGAGAGAGAGAGAGAGAGAGAGAGAGAGAGAGAGAGAGAGAAACATCGATTTGTTGTTCCACTTACTTATGCATTCATTGGTTGATTCTTGTATTTGTTATATGTGCCCTGACCGGGATCTAACCAACTGAGCTATCC
The DNA here is from genome assembly GCF_000412655.1 of Myotis brandtii. Lineage (NCBI taxonomy): Eukaryota > Metazoa > Chordata > Mammalia > Chiroptera > Vespertilionidae > Myotis > Myotis brandtii. The sequence continues at coordinate 6,721 of NW_005370635.1, forward strand.
TGCCAGGGCCCATCCTCAAGACATCCTCATCCAGCTTATCAGAAAAGTATCAAGAAACAAAATAACTAATCTTGGACACAATAAAGTGACTGCAAAGTGGATTTATTCTTCTATTAGGCTCAATAAACATCACTTTGTTGCCCTAATGACCTACTGAGGACTATCATTTGTTAGATAAACTAACCTTCAGGTGAAGAAAAAGCTGTCAACAGGGGCCCTTTACCGGTTGACAGACAGCTGTGAGGTGGAACCTGGAGGCACATCCTGATGATTTGAGAGGCTCTTTTTAAAATGCAGATTCCCAAGCCACATTCTAGGGCTACTCAAGCCAAATCTCCAGACTTAAACTGCTTCTACTGATAGTTACTTATTTACCTTTTTTCTGTTTGTGCATGGTTTTAAAATTCTCTGGGAAATTTTGATGCAGTTGGGGGTCACTGGATGGACTAAGGGAGCTTTTAAAAAAATATATATATATATATTACACTTTTTCTGTGGTTTCTTTTGAGAGGAAACATTTCCCCGAAACTAAATTATATAAGTGTAATCTTTCTATGCTTATGAGAGGATATATCAATAAAATATATATATATATTTTATTGATTTCTATCCACTGAGCCAAACTGGTTAGGCCGAAAGGAGTTTTTTAAAATGTGGTAGAGGCTACTACTTTTCAGAGAAGAGTTCAAGTCCCATTTTGAGTAATTGAAAGGACACGAGGAACCCTTTCATAGGATCCTGTGTTTGGTTCTTTAGGAAAAAAGAGCTTCTAAAAGTTTGCCCACCGGCTTCATCCTCACATTCAGGACTGAGTGTGATTGCTAAGGATTTAATCAGGTTTCCATTTAATAGAGATTGCTCTGCAGGGTCAAAAAGATTTTATGGACCCTCAAATATTCCATTCTGATGTGCCAAGGAACCCTGATATTGTTGAAAACATCCATACCTCCCAACTCAAATTGTTTAGGCAGAGGGACTTCTCAGGTAGAGGGCAATGGTGTGTTTAAGTAAGATTCTAACCCAGGTAACTGGAATTGTCATTCTCCTCCTTTTCTCCTTTAGTTGATCAAATAAAAAACTGCATCATCAATACATGCGCAATCCCAAATGAACTGCTCTTTGATTTGTGTCATCTTCCAAGAATCTCAAAGGTTTACATTTGTTGTCTTTCTAACTTTCAAACCACCTGGAGGGGTTTTATGGTTTACTCCCCGACATCCATCCCACCTTAGATTACCTAATCTTATTCCACTGCTCTCCTCCCACTGGCCTGGCCAGCGAATGGTCAGACTGAGCACAGTTGGGGAGACTTCCCAGTGAGATAGGTATCTCATGGAACCCTCAGTTTGGCTTAAGGCATTTATCCCAAGCTTGTGATGAAGGGGACTGTTTATGCTGAACTTCTTATATATTCCTCTTCCTCTAGGGAAACACAGAGCAGATCAAGCTGAGTAGAGATGAGCAGCGGGGTCGAGGTGCCCTCTTACAGGACATCTGCAAAGGGACCAAGCTGAAGAAGGTGACCAACATTAATGATCGGAGTGCTCCCGTCATAGAGAGTGAGTCTAAGCCTAGGATTGATTTGAAAACTTGGCTGGGCTGTCATTTTTATTGCTGGGTCTTGAGTGGGCAAGTTTTTTCCTGGGATGTCTTTTGATGATCTTCCCGTAACTTAGGAACATCTTTTCGACCTTTGGGAAGCTTTCTCAGCAAGACTTCCATCTCCTACGGTCACTAGTGCTTGTTATGCTTGTTATGGCACATCCTTGCTGTTCTCTGAGGAGACCACTACAGTCCCAAAAACCGCTCAGCGGAAGCCAGTGATGATTTCATAATTGCTGCAAGTGTCCGTTCCGAAAGGCCACGGGAGAGTGTGTTCACACCTGTGTCCCTGGCCGTTCGCCCCTTATAATCCTCGACTATGAGAGCAGAGCCCAAGGAACTCTGTTGAACGTGTCTTTCTCCAGGTTATCCCTCTGGCCCAACCAAATAAGGGAAGATTGGCTCCTTGTTCCTTTTGTTGTTTTTCTTTCATCACAGCAAATACTTTCATCCCTACATGAAGCTGTGGAGCAGAGAGGCTTCACTTTTATTTTTTTAATGCAAAGGCAAAAGCAAGATTGGCTTGTTTGCAAATTAGAACCCAAATAGAGGAGGAGTTTTTCCTCAGGATTAAGTTGGTCACCAGCTTGGAGCATATGAAATGAAAGCTCTGATGGTATGCTTTCCAGAACCCAAAGGAAGCGGTGGTGGTTATGGCTCTGGAGCAGGTGCCCTGCAGCCCAAGGGAGGTCTCTTCCAAGGAGGAGTGCCGAAGCTCCGCCATGTGGGAGCTAAGGACGTTTCAGGTATCTGATAAGTACTTTCTTACAATATTTCCCAAGTGCATTCATTTCCTACTGGTCCCAAGTGGTTCATCTGGGGTTGAGGAATGTGGTAGAGGTGGGAGGAAAGAGAGGGAGCAGGGGTGAAGTTATAGAGTAGATTAAAGCAAAGGCATTACATAAAAATGTATTCAACTTATATCAGCAATATTTGTTAGTGGGCCAGATTAAAACCCAGTACTATACAAATACTTTCCCTGCTGCTGTGCAAGGAAGTGAAGCTGGGTGATTTAGAGATACTAACCAATGTATCTCTAGCTCTGTTGACCCAGTGTGCTGTCTGGTCTGTTTGTAGAGAACCTAGCTGGTAAGCCAGCCCTGCAAGTTCCCAGTTCTCGAGCTGCTGCCCCAAGGCCTCCAGGGTCTACAGCCAGTGGGCGCCCTCAAGATGATACCGACAGCGGCCGAGCCTCACTCCCAGAACTGCCCCGGATGCAGAGACCTTCATTACCGGACCTCTCTCGGCCTATCACCACCAGCAGTCCGGGCATGAAGCACAGCTCCTCTGCCCCTCCTCCGCCACCACCAGGGCGGCGTGCCAACGCACCCCCTGCACCTCTGCCTATGCACAGCAACAAAGCCCCAGCCTACAACAGAGAGAAACCCTTGCCACCCACACCCGGACAAAGGCTTCACCCTGGTCGAGATGGACCTCCTGCTCCACCCCCAGTCAAACCACCTCCTTCCCCTGTGAATATCAGAACGGGACCAAGTGGCCAGTCTCTGGCTCCTCCTCCTCCGCCTTACCGCCAGCCTCCAGGGGTCCCCAATGGACCCTCTAGTCCCACTAATGAGTCAGCCCCTGAGCTGCCACAGAGACACAATTCTTTGCATAGGAAGACACCAGGGCCTGTCAGAGGCCTAGCACCTCCTCCACCTACTTCAGTCTCTCCTTCTTTACAGAGTAATAGGCCACCTCCCCCAGCCCGAGACCCTCCCAGCCGGGGAGCAGGTAAGTGCCTGCACACACTTTTTTTCCCTAACACACTGAGAGTTGAGCTTCTCTTTTCTCTTCACTCTTTCCCCCAGAGCTCTCCTTTAGTGACTAAAGATAAGAATTCACTTACTCATTCAACAGGCTTATTGAATGCCTTTTTGTGAGTCAGACTTTTTTGTTAGGGAAACAGCAATAAATAGAAAATGTAAAAAAATCCTGTTTTAGCATATAGTCAAATTAGTAAAAAATATATTTTAAAAAAATATATACTAGTATGTAAATACATAGTATGTAAATACATAGTATGTAGGTGCTTTAGAGAATTCTGGACTCACAGCAGGCTTTGCATAAAGCAAGAAGTACACCTTTGTTGTGTGAGACCATTGAAATAGGAGATCAGTTCTCACTAGAGCATTAATTTAGCTTGAGCTATGACCCTATTCTAGAATGAGATGTGAGGTAAAGTCTGATGGAGGGCTTCGGGGAAATGTTTCTTCTCAAAAGAAACCACAGAAAAAGGTAGGCTGTCCTTTTCCTCTGGTTTTGAGTCTGAGAGTGAGGCCTGGGACTGACTGCTACCCCCACCCAAGGGTGAGGCTGACACTGAAGGTGGCAGAGTAGGAGAACTTGGGTTTTTTGTTTTGTTTTGAGAACTTGGGTTTTTGATGACATCTTTGAGCTGCTGAATCAACCCGCTCTGGAATTCACCATAACTATTTCTGTTATGTGAGAGAATAAATTGCTCAGACTGGTGTGCTTTGAAGTTTTCATAACTTGCAACCAAAAGCATCCTAATGATAGATCATGGCTGTTAGCAAAGCAAGATGAAACTTACTTCAGTTCTCTGAAATGATTGCTCTTGTAGCAGAGACATTGCTGAGCTCCTCATTTAATTAAATGGGAAACTAAACTTAAAATAAGCTGATGTACACAATTGCAATTATTCCCCAAATGCTTTACAGTAACTAAAGCCAGTGAGAGAGTCTGTCTTCCAGCTGCAGGGACGACACGGATGTGCTAGGCCTTCCTGGCTGCACAGGGGGACTCAGTCATTGCAGCTATGTTCTCTCATTGAGGCCCTGCCTCCCGGCCTTCTGGGATCAGCATCTCCCCGAATGGAATGTGCAGATTTCAGAGAAAAATCTTACAGCTACACATGATGTTTTAGACCAGTGGTTCTCAACCTTCTGGCCCTTTAAATACAGTTCCTCATGTTGTGACCCAACCATAAAATTATTTTCGTTGCTACTTCATAACTGTAATGTTGCTACTGTTATGAATCGTCATGTAAATATCTGATATGCAGGATGGTCTTAGGCGACCCCTGTGAAAGGGTCGTTCGACCGCCAAAGGGGTCGTGACCCACAGGTTGAGAACCGCTGTTTTAGACAGAAGATAGGGAACCTGAACAGGGCTTGTTGGCACCCTGGGATGCCTTTTAAAATGCGTTTCTATTCTTGATGCCAGTTTCCCAAGATGGCTTGGTTTTGTATTATGGGGAGTCCAGATAAAATATGTGCATCACTCCAGTCCTGAGTGGTTCTAAAACTTTATAGAAAGGACCTGACCCTAGAGCAATCCCCGAAGGAACGTCTATAGGGATCCCAATGATACCTAAAGGATCAACCTAGGAACGCAGAAGAAAGGGACGAAGATGGGATCAGCTACTCAGTAGCCAGAGCAAGAGAGGAGCCCCATTGAAAGGGTGCATGCAACAACGAAAGTGTGTTGTTGTTGTTTTTTATGTGGGAGGCATTATCCATTAGAGTTTTTCTTTGTTTCCCTAAAATTTAACTTAAAAACATTTTTTAAATTGTATTTTGGGGCTGAAATGGGCTTTAGGTAAATAGTGAGCTAGGATATGTGATATGGGGCAGCCATGATTCTCTTGTATTCACTCATTCATTCATCCATCAAAAATATGCTTAGTACCTGTTGCATGGCAGACACTGTGCTAGGCACACCGATACAGAAAGAGAGTCACTGACCCTGAATTCAGTATAAAGGAGAGACAAACCAATAGGCAGGTCCTGATAACCTCATATGACAAAGCCATTGGCGATTATGCCTTGGCAGCTTTGGGGGCTGGAAGGAAGAACTCTGTCCCAACATATATTCACAGCCCAGGAATCCCACCCATGGAGATGTACTGGTGGGGCCTTCTAAATTCTCTGTTGAAAAAGATGTCTTACCTTGGCTTCTCCTCAAAAGAAGAGCCTGGGATGAGGGCCTAGTGCAGGTAGTTTGTTTTGAGAAGTGAACGGGAGTGAGGAAACCAGGGCGAATGAAACAAGGAAGGGAAAGCCAATCCAGGGGTGCCTTAGGGAGCTGGTTGCCACTGTGGGCAAGTGGAATCCATCCCTGGGGGGTGGGGGGCATTTTCTGAGGAACCATGTGACAGAGAGGGGCAAGGGGAACTTGACCCATTGGCTCTTATCTCCACTGGTCAGAGTTTGCTCTGGGGGTGCTGACTACCTCCCTCCTGCAGGTTTGTGCCTGGGTGCGTGAGCAGGGCTGAGCTGGCTGTCGCAGGCAGTGCTAGGACAGAGCCTGTGCAGAAAGTTGTGGGAAGCAAGCACAGCCAAGAAAAGGGCTACACCTGGGCACGGGTGTTGTCACAGTAACAGCTGGAGCTCAAGGTGGCCTAGGTCCCTATGAGCAAGGGCACCAAAGCCGTTGGCACCAAGGAAATGTTATCTGAGGGAGAATGTCACTATTCCATTAGGCTAACGCCAATCACTGATACATATATTGAATTCCGATCAAGCTTTTTTGAGCTTTCTCCTCCAGTGCCAGGTGGCCCCCTCAGTGTCCTTCTGAGGAAATGAAGCAGAAGACAGGTACATTGTGATAAGTCAGCGGGAGGTGAACAGTTTGGGGGCAGTGAGTGGGGGTGGAGATGGAAGTCCCCTGAGGGCCTATTCAAGGCACCAGCTGCCTGAGGACAAGATGGAAAGAAGTGTGGGTCCCCTGTGAAAAGGAGGAGAAAAGCACCCAGGCACGTCTCTCCAACTTGACTCAGGAGGACTCCCTTCAGGGCGAGTTCCAATGAAGGCTCCTAAAGACGGGAGGACATTCAGGACAGAAAGGAGAGGCAGCTGGCGAGTGTGAGCAGTTGGAAACGTCTGAGTCTTAGCATAGTTTCTGAACTAACTCCACGTTGCTTGAAACATAAGACATGTTTCCCCAGAGGCGAGGCCAGATTCTTTAAAGATTGGTCATGATGAATAGCCTTCTCATGGCTTCACCAAACTTGGGTTTCATTGGAATTGAGTTACACTTTGCTGCTTTGAGCATACAATACCTGCACTGTAATAGAATAACTGTCAGAACCACTAGGCATCAGTTCTGACTCCTCTTTCCTTGTTAGAGTTGGACAATACCTTAGACGTGTTTAAAAAGAAATGCCCTGGTATTCTATTCCAGAAGCCACACATAGCGACCTGGGGCCTCGCAGACCCCACTCCGATTACTTTATTTTTTTGCATGTGCAAACCTATAGTTGCAAAGATGCATGGGCTGCAATTCCCAAGCCAGGAGAGGAGAACAGAAAAAATAATCCAGTGTTTCAGATCTCCAAAGTCGGCTATTACCTGCAGGCTTACTATGTACATCACGCAGCGGCCTCATGTAATCTTCACAACAGCAGAAAGTAGGTGTCGGCTTCCCCATTTTACAATCAAGGACATTTGATTATGTAACCTGCCTGAGATCACACAGCTGGAAGAGGAAGAGCCAGGACTCACACTTAGGTCTCATTCTGAAGCTTTGCACACCGAGTGGCGAAAAAGTATTTATAAACAAGAATAAAAAATATCGCCCTTGAAAGCATGTCTCCAAAAGGATAAGACTTGAGACATTGCTAACAATTTGCCGTAACTGCTCCGGATTGTGGGCTTGATGAGCAGAGATGTTATCCTTCCCCCTCCTAGCTTGTTCCTCTGCAAAACCAGGCCACCCAGCCACCCTCCTCCCTGCAAATCACAGCCAATCAATCCTACACACTCTTGTTCATCACACCCAGTTTTTCAGGCCCTTTAGGAGCCAGAAGAGTAGTGGGACCTGTTGGCCATAAAATATCTTTATTTTGGGGGGGGGGTTGGAAGGTCGTCCAGAAGGATGTCCGGAAGGTCGTTTGGCTGTCTGGTCTAATTAGCATATTACGCTTTTATTATTATAGATTGGTATTGTAGCTATTACATTTTATTTTATCTATTTTTAATATACTTTTTGTTGTTGATAGTATTACAGATATCTCCCCCTTTCCCTCCTTAACCCCTCTCCTCCCAGCCCCTACCCCCCAGCCATGTCTTCACTACCCTCCTGCCCTTGTCCATGGGCTATGCCTCTAAGTATCTAAGTTCTTTGGTTTATCTGTTCTCGCCCCCTCAATCCCATATCGAGGTATGTCAGTCTGTTCCATGCCTCCGTGCTTCGGGTCTTATTTTGTTGGTCAATTCATTCTATTCATTAGTTTCCACAAATAAGTGAGATCATGTGCCATTTGTTTCTCAGATTGGAAAATATTATGCTAAGAGAAATAAAATATCTGTCTCCCATGGATATTCCTCTGGGGCGGTAGACTTCTCGGCTGCCCAGAGCTGGGAGCCTAGTAACGCCCGTGAGCTGAGCAGACAGCCAGAGAGCCTTTCTTCCTACCCGACTCTAAAGGAAGTTTGATTGCATCCCGTGGAGCTGAAAGGGGAACGGACTCTGCAGATTAGTTGTCAGTTTTGACTCTGGCCTCTGGTTCAGCGGTGGGATGATTGATCTGCCTCCCTATCACGGAGACTTCCTCCTTCTCACACGCGGATGCCTACAGGACCCTTCAGAGGCCGCTCGTCAAGTAAATGAGGCCCTGGAAAACAACCGAATGGACAACCTCCCTCTCTTTACAATTTTAATCGATTCTTTCATTTTGCCCTCGCTCTTGGCGGGTGACTTGGCATTTTAAACGCACACCTTTCCTCCATGGTGCCCTCTTACCTGCTCCCGGCGCCTTCCACCTGCTCCTGGAGCAGAATCAATACTCTGTTATTCTCTGTCATTTGGATGTTACTTTGTGCAAACAGTAGCTTAAAAAAAATAATAATTCTGCCAGGAGCTCTGCTGTCTACACAAATCAACAACCACGGGAACCAAGAAGTGGATTACTACCGAAATCCTTTTTGTTCTAAATTGTAATCAACTATATTGGATGCGAGGTTTGTCCATTTAAAAAATTTAATAATGGGTTCTGGTCCTCCTGGTTCTATAAAAAGGGCATTTATAAATATTAATATGGAATACCAGGGAAAGAACAATACATAACAATAATGAGAATCACGAAATCCCATCACATTTGACACTGTCATATCACCAGCTTAAGGATTAGCAGGTTAACCTTAGAGTTAAAAATATTGCTTCATGATTAAAAGAAAAACCTCAGAATAATAATAATAATAAAAAAGCTCCTTGTTGCATTATATATTCCTTTGGGCTTCCTTATTTTTCTTCAGGTTATGGGATCACTGCTTCTATTAACATTTTGGGGGAGAGTGGGCTGAAGGGAAGGTGGTAGGTTGACTTATCTGCATTCTTTCTTGCCCAAGTCATGCTGAGCTTGGCTTTTGTCTAATTCTAACCCCTGACATTGCTTGAGTCAAAGGCCTGGTGACTAATACCCCCATTTTAGCTGGTTTTTTTTTCTTAAATTATTATTAAATTCACCCGAAGCTCCATTTTCCATGATAAAGTTACCCAAGGTGTCAGTTTTCACCAGAATTTCTAAATACATCTAGTAAAAAATACAGCAATTTCATAGAAAATCCAAGCTATTGAGATCTAATCACTGCGTAAGCTGTGGCTTTATTCAAATCTGGATCACCAATATGGCTTAAGATGTAAATGAAGTGCACACAGTAATAAAGCAAGAAAATCTCCGATGGCCTTTCTCTCTGCTATGTGATGCCTGGGCCCTTATCAGTCAATTAATGCCGCTAAACTTCAGTGGCAGCATCCGAGTAAAAGGCCAATGGCGGCTGTCCTCCTCCAGCCTCAGCCAAACAAAACACACTTTCAGGAGCCTTAATATGAAGCGGAAAAAAGGTCAAAATAGACGGGCTTTGCCAAATAAATCCCGAAGATCCATTCTCATTTCCACCCGTGGATCTTTTAAGTCCTCCTGGATGCTCTTTATGATATGTTGATCCACACTTAGTTTCATTAAAACTTTGTGACTTGGTATTTTCCCCCCGATAGCTTCACTAAACTAGTTCTCAGAGTGCTCGCTAAGCCGCTCTGCATAAAACTACTTTGCTGTCATGGTGGCTTCTAATATCACCTCAATGCAGGCAGCGGCCGTTCTGGAAATGAACCTGATCTACATGCATTCCATCTGAGCTTGGAAGTACTTTGCCTTTGCTTTTACTGGAGAGAGAGGTGCTGTCCTCTGCAGCCCCCACTCTAAGCCCTCCTGAAACCCAATGCTAAATGATCTACCCCCGTATTAGTTCTGGAAGCAATCTACACAGAACAAGACTGTTATCTTGCTTAGGTTTCCAACTGGGATTAACAGATGCAAAAACATCTGGGAGGAGGGAGAGAAGGAGGGGCCCAGAGAAGACAAAAGAACTAAACTGAAGGTCTCTTCCAACAATGGTATGGCAAATACACAGGAGAGTCAAACTAAGCTAAAGAAGCAAGAGGATTCCCAGAGGGGCACACCAAGAACCTGGCTTTACTGACGTGGATTTTAAAGTGGTAAAAGGAAAAAAAAGCCACCCTGGGCTCCTGGCTGTCCAAGCTGGCTGGGCCCACCTCCGTGCAAAAGCTCCCAGTGTGTCCCTCCCCCCAGGATCTGACAGAAGCCTTTATTTCTTTATCAATCGCTGTGGTCAGTATGCGCTCCTGTAGTCAACAGAGCTACTGGCAAGGGTTTCCAATGAGGTGGAGATCATTTTCCTAGGGGAAAAGGGGACTAAAAATAAAATAAATAAGTAAACCAGCAGGGCATAATAACCAGTTTTGAGTCCCAGCTGAGTCTGCAGTTGCCATGAGTCCCCAAAAGTTCCACCCATCGTGACAGGTGGACAGCCTTGGTTAGCGTCCACTTTCTGGGGTACAGCGTTGGAAACCAGGCCTTACTTTAGCTGACCTTGCCTTTCTCCGTAAGCTTTGTGTCAGGTGTGAGAGGTGTTGGAGGTGTTGACTAAGACCTAACCAGGCCTGCATATCTACACTAATAAAAGGGTAATATGCTAATTAGACTGGGAGACCTTCCGAACATCCTTCCAGACAAAGCCATGGTGGTGGGGCGGAGGGAGAGGCAGTTAGGGGCGATCAGGCCAGGAGGGGAGGGCAGTTGGGGGTGATCAGGCTGGCGGGGGGGCAGTTGGGGGTGAGCAGGCTGGCAGGGGGGGACAGTTGGGGTGATCAGACCAGAAGGGGGAGCAGTTGGGGGTAATCAGCCTAAAAGGCAGAATGGTTAGGGGCGATCAGGCAGGCAGGCAGGTGAGCAGTTAGGAGCCAGTGGTCCTGGATTGCGAGAGGGATGTCCGGCAGTCGGACATCCCCCTAAGGGGTCTCAGATTGGAGAGGGTGCAGGCCGAGCTGAGGGACACCCTTCTCTCTCCCCCTTCCCAACTCCCCCCTGCACGAATTTTGTGTCCCGGGCCACTAGTATATTTATAAACAGTCAGGCTTTGCCCTCAAATCAACCTGGATTGGAAACCTGACTCTTTTGGGGACTGGCTGTGTGACTTTTGGTACCTTCTCTGAGTCTCAGTTTCTCCATTTATAAATGCAGATGATAATAGAGCTCTCTGTGAGAGTTGATAACTTATGTGGAGCACTATCAAGTATGCCTGGCACATACTTGATGCTTAATACATGACAGTTAATATAATGAAACTTATTGTTGTCTTATGACTCTGCAAATACAGAGAGCTGGGCTGTTCACGACTGTTCACTGGGTCTACTGAACAAAACAAGATGCATCCTGAAGCGTGAACCTCCACTTTGTTGTTGAACTGGAACCAAACTGCACCTGGATGCCCCATTAGTTGGAAATCACTCTCCACTCCCCATCCCTCACCAGATTGTATGTTGTAGAAAGATATGACAACCAGAGGCAGGCTCGAGTTCCCAGGAATGTTGGGGGAAGGTGCAAAGGCCTTTAGGAGAACTCAGAATGGCACAGTGGGCTCTGCTTGGGGACTGTAACTCCACCTGCCTTACCCTCTTTGTCCTCCCCAGGACACTCCAGCCACCCAACAGCTATGGAACATGCTCAGTTCTGCTTTCCTTATTGAAAATCAGTAACCTCTGGGAACCTGGTTCAGAAAAGTGAAGCCTTGTGATGAGAAATTGATGGGTGCCAAGGTCAGAAGGTTGGAGGAGGAATCAACCGTAGGGTGTGTCCTATAATATGGAATAATCAGGTGTTGAGGTATGGCTTCACCAGGGAAGCATGCTGGCCACCCAAGCATGAGAAATTACTTAGTCACCTCCTTGTGGGTCGCATCAAAGTATCTGATATCTGGGGTGCTAGGAGAGGCCTCCTTCAGAGTCCGAGGTGGAGAGAGCATTGGGCAGAGAGGTGGGGACCCCTGTCCTTGCTCTGCCACAGAAGGGCCGACTTCACTTTTCTGAACCCCAGCATCTTGAAAATGAGGTGGTTGACCCTAGTGATGGATTATCTCTGAAGCGTGAGATTCTGGGGAGAGCTTCCACTCCCCACTTTGAACACCTCTACCTGCTTAAAAAAATTCTTTTTAACAACATAGAATCCTTGTACTATTTTTACAGTATAAACCTGTTATTGAAAATGACGCTAAAGGGCTAGGACTAAATATTCTATAACATCCAAAGAAAATGGCGGGTCTGGGTTATAGAGGCAGCCAGGGAAAGACAGCATTTGGGACAGGCCAGGAAGTCTCTGAGCTCTTGCCATGACCAAGGCAAGGTGAGACCTGGAATATTATCACCAAGAGCATCAGATGAAATTGGGCCTATAAAACCCAGATCCTACTGAGACCTGCTTCTCACAAACTGGATGGTCCTATGACCCATCCAGCTCCCTCCCCTAACTCTGCCAGTCCTTTCAAACATCTCCTGGCACCATGAGATGGCATTCTTGGGGGAAGGGGAGCAGCCCTGCAGTCTCTCTTGGCTTGGAGAGTGGGCCCTATTGCTCAGGCGAGGGTTATAGATGATCCTTCAAGGTCACTCTTTGTACTTTGCAAAGAGTGACCCTGCCTCCTAGCAGCTTTAGTCTATAATCGAGGCCATGGGTCTACGCCTTGTGACCAGCCTTTTCTGGACCAAGGTGATCCCCCCAGGGCACCCAAGCCCTTCTCCCCACTTCATGCCCATGTCCTTTCACCAAAAGGTCACCAAATGGGTTCGATCGCTAGTCTGCATATCAAACCCAGCTGCATATCAGAAGCACTTGGGTAGAGAGTTAACACAGATTCCTGAGTCCCATCCTAGGAGGTTCTGGTTGAATAGGTCTGGGTGAGACCCAGACACCCTCATTTATCATGAGGCGCTCCAGGCATTTCTGATGCCACCAGGCCACTGACACCTACTGTGACACATTGCCGGATGATTTCTTTAGGGCTTCCCAGGTGCAGTGGTCTGGATGCAGACAGGTGAACTTAAAACACTAATCCCAACCTGCCAACGCACCACGCACAGGTGGGTATCAGCGATGAGAACTCCACACGAGGTTGCGGGTGTTTTGACAATGCTGAGGGTGCCTCCCGCCTACCCTACCCACAATGCACCTCTTCCCCCCTGCCCTCTCCCCTCCACCCAATGGCAAGTTAATGCACAGATGGAACAAACCTCCCAAAGCAAGAAAAGCTCTGCATGAAGCATTCTTGGCTTCCGGAGAACGCAGTCCAATTTGCCACCAATATCCAGGCTGGCTTTTGATTATGTTGATGATTAGGACTGTAAACAAAACAGCCTTTCTCTACTAATTAATTCCCTTCGAAGAACTCTGAAGGTCTTTAATTACACAGTTTGAAAAGCAGCGGTTACCCGATCGGCCGATGGGCCTGTGTGCTCCTCTCTTTGCCCACCTGACGCAGTATTTTCTTGTTTCCCCTGCTTCACACACCTAGGATGGGCTGCAGCAAATCCTGTCAACTAAACGCCTGACAAAAGTGCTCTGATGTCAGGTATAAAGAATACCACCTCCAGCTTAATGTCTGAAAAAAACTCGGAGGGCTGCGAACAATGAAGGTTTTTGTCTTCTTAATGCCCAGCATGCAATCGAGTGGAAATGCTACTTCCATCTGTAATCTACGAATGAAATTAAAGTTGTTGAAAGACACAGAGTGAACCAGAAGCTTTTGTTTCTTTGCAGAACAGGAAAAATCTAAACCATTAAATGTTTTAGCAGATTTACTAAAATTCCAATTAAATCATGAAATCTATTATTGCAGAACTCTGAGAGAACAGTCTCTCTCTCTCTCTCTCTCTCTCTCTCTCTCTCTCTTTCCCTACCCACCCTCCTTTCCTCATGCCCCTCCCCAACACACATATGATATCAGCAAACCAAAGTCTGCCCCTCCCATATTTAGCCTCATTCTATTCCACCTGTGGGAAAATCAAGGTGCAGAGAGGGGACACACAAGCTTGACGGGGAATGAGGCCAGCTCAGCAGTGGTTTTGCAGCATGGCCTCAGCCAGCCCTTGGAAAAACAAACAAACAAACATGGCAATTTGCCCCACGTGAGGGTTCCAGGGCCCCCAGTGGGTGGAGGCAGCCCGGCTGGAGCAGGAAAGCATCGGGAGCTCATTCGTGGGGAGGGCGTCAGATCTGCTATACAAGAGCACCCTCTGTCAGCTGGCACAGAGGGCCGGCTGGAGAGGCCTGAGGCCCAGAGTCAGAGAAAGGACCCGGGAGCCTGGGTACAAAGCCGATGGGGCTGGGGGCCAGGCAGGAGGGAGATTCTATCTTCAAAACTAGACAGAACACTCACCTCTGGAACAATAGCCAGTGCAGGCAGGGGCGATGCTGATTTTCCAAGGGCTCTCCATGCTAATCCGTCCCACCAAATCCAGCCACTAGGAGCCTGAATGGTCCTCCAGACACCCATTCAGTAGAAAATGACGGGTGATTTTTGCCCTTGTCTCCGGAGATCTCCGGTGAGCACCGCTCCTCTGGCTGACATGTGTTTGTAAAGATAAAGCACCAGGCTACTTTGGGGGCCCTCCCAGGCTATTACAAAGAGCAAGTGGTGCCAACTCGGGCTCTGCATGGCTTTTTAGACTTGAGCTGTTAATTTTTTTCATATACGCACCTCTTTCTGCAAAGGATTTGAAGCAACTTGCTCTAAAGGCAAACACAATACGTTTATTCAACTAAAATTAGAAAAGCAAAGCCATGAAAAGAGGGAAGACACAGGCCCTGACTGTGACGTGTAACAGTTACTGTGATTTAGCATCATATTAGGCTTGAGCTTCCTGGCAGCCACAGCAAAAAGGATACCCAGTTAGATGGTCCACATACCCTGCTAGAAGGAAGTGGAACAAGTAAGAGACATATACATTTTTTTCTGGCATTAAAATTTTTCTTTTGGAGACTTCGTCTGGGAACACTGAAAACATCATACAGTGGGTTTGACAATCATTTTATATACAAATGCAGAGGCCATTCTGATACAGCTGTTCCTTGCTATAATCCTTGGTGCTTGTCATACATCAGTCACAACTCAATGGTAAATTTTAATGAAAGAAAACAGCAAGGGATGAGGAGTAGTTAGACAAATGTGATTCAGATTTTAGCTCTTCGGTATTTCAATCTTTTCTTTGGTACGTTAGGTGGTTAGGTACCTACTAAATGTCAGGTTCTAGATGTGGGGGTTAGAGCAGTGAACAAGCTGGCAGAGTCCTACTCTTGAGGTCTGATGCAGCATGATAACTACGAAAGAACTTAGCATCCTCAGAGGGGTGGGCAGATTGCAGGCAAGCTTCCTTTAGCTTAGTTGCTGAATAAGGACAGGTGCAATAGATAGGATGCTTTCAGACGTAAGTCTCAGAAATCCCACCTCATGTTGCCTTAAACAATAAGGAAATGTAGTGCCTTTGATTTAGCAGCTCGACAATGCTTTGTCCACCTTCATTGTGGGCTCCGTCCTCGAGCCTATAGCAGTGTGGCTGAGGTAGTTCTGGGAGTCACAAAGACATGGCGACCTTCAGAGCAGGGCAGGAGACCACTGCTTCCTGTGGCTCTCACTTGGGATGGGGGAAGTATTTTCCAGCTCCTGTCCCCACCCCACTCAGCAGACTTCCCCTTTTGTCTCATTGCCCAGAATTAGCCCACATGCCCATTCCTGAGCCAGTCCTGGCAAGGGAGATGGGGTCACCCTTAGACCAATCAGGCCACCCCTGGAGCTGGGGCTGGAGTTGGCCTCCCTTATACTTGGCCAGGTGGAGAAGAAGGATACTTGAGCAAAATTGGGGTTATATTAGGCAGGAAAAAGGGGACTGGGGGAATAAAGGAATGCTGGGTAGGCAGCTATCACTGCCGCTTTTCATCTCTAAATGCCACCTCCCCGGAATGTCAAGGTCAGTGTAGGTGAACAGTCGTCAAGGGTTGGAACATCTGTCTGCTTGGCTTTCTCAGAAAAAGAACATTCTTACTATTGCCTTCTTTTTTGAGTTAGACTTATCATTGATTTCTTTAAAATATATTGTTATTGGTTTCAGAAAGGAAGGGAGAGGGAGAGAGAAATAGAAACATCAATGATAAGAGATAATCATTGATTGGCTGGCTCCTGCATGCCCCCTACTGGGAATCGAGCCCGCAACCTGGGCATGTGCCCTGACTGGGAGTCAAACCATGACTTCCTGGTCCATAGGTCGATGCTTAATCACAGGCTAGATTTATCATTTCTCATACCTTCTGCCACTTCCTCAGTTTAGGTCTTTACTTCCATTTGTACACATTAAAAATAAATTCTCCTACCTCCAGTTTTACTCAAATCTAATCCATCTTCCACATTGTTAGTACAATCTTCTTAAAAAAGCAATTATACGACATTACTCCTCTGCTTAGCAACTTCTTTGATTTCCTGTTGCCTACAGTATAACATTAACAATCTTTGCATTAGCACACAAAAATGAAATGTTTAGGTATATACTTAACAAATATGTACAAGCTCTACATGAGGAAAATAAAAATACTCTGATGAGAGAAATCAAAGAAGATCTAAAAAATGAAGAGATGTTCATGATTATAGATAGGAAGACTCAAAATACTTAGAATGTCAGTTCTTCCCAACTGGATCTATAGACTTAATGTAATCTCAATCAATATCCTATCAAGTTATTTTGAGAATACAAACAAATTGATTAGAAAGTTTATATGGAAAGGCAAAAGGCCCAGAAGAGTCAGCACAATATTGAAGAAGAATAAAGTTGGAGGACTGATACTACCTGACTTTAAGACCTACAGTAAATTGCGATAGTGTGGTATTGGTGAAAGAACTGACAAATAGACCAATGAAACAGAATAGACCCTCCAAAACACCCCAGACGCATACGAATATAGTTAACTGATCTTTGACAAAGGAGTATAGGTAATGCAATGGAAAAAGAACAGTTTTTTAAATAAATGGTGCTGGAACAACTGGGCATCCACATGCAAAAAAATAAATAAAAAATGAATCTAGACACAGACCTTACACCTTCATAAAGATGAACTGAAAATGGATCATTTGACCTAAATGTAAAATGCAAAACTGTGAAACTTTTAGAAGATAACATAGGAGAAAATCTAGGTGACTTTGGATTGGGTGATGATGTTAAATATAACAGCAAAAGCACAATCCATGAAAAAATGGATAAGTTGAAATTTATTAGAATTAAAAAATTCTTCTCTGCAAAAGATACTGTTAAAAGAATGAAGAGACAAGCCATGCATAGCTGATAAAGGACTTGTATCCAAAATATACAAAGAGTTCTTAAAATTCAATAATAAGAAAACAAACAGCCCAATTAAAAAGTGGGTGGAAAATCTGAACAGATATCCCACCAAAGAAGATATGCATATGAAAAGATGATCTAAACCTTAGGCTTTAGGGAAATGCAAATTAAAATGAGATACCACTACACACCTGTTAGAGTGGCCCAAATCGAGAACGCTGATAACACCAAATGCTGGCAAGGACATGCAACAACAGGAGTTATCATTCATTACTGATAAGGATGCAAAGATGGTACAGCTGCTTTGGGAGACAGTTCTGCAGTTTCATGCAAAGCTAAACAGGCTTTCTGTATGATCCAGCAGTTGAGCTCTTTGGTATTTTACCCAAATGATTTAAAAATTGATGTCCATGCAAAACCCTGCCTTTTTCTTAATTGCTGAAAACTTGGAAATAATCAAAATATCCTTCAATAGGTGAAATAAACAGAGGCACATCCATTGTTATTCTGCAATGAAGCCACAAGAAGGCATTGGAGGGGGTGGGGTGTGCCCTTAAATACACATTGCTATGTGATAGAAGCCAGTCTGAAAAGGCTACATGCTCTATGATTCCAACTATATGACATTTTGGAACAGGCAAAACTATAGAAATAGTAAAAAGCTCAGTGATTGCCAGAGGTTTCAGGGGAGGTGGGAAAGGAAGAATAGGTGGAACACGGAAGATTTTTAGGGAAGTGAAGCTATTTTGTATGAGACAGTAATGGTGGGTACATGACATCATGCATTTGTCAAAACCCATCCAACATACAACACCAAGATTGAACCTAATGTAAAGTATGGCCTTTAGTTACTATTACTGTGTCAGTTCATCAGTTGTAACAAATGCACCACACTAATGCAAGATGTTAATAGCAGGGGGAGCAGTGTGCACTGGGGGAGAGTGAGGAAAGGAGGCAGTATGAGGAACTCTACTTTTTTTCCTGAAAACCTAACATTGCTCCAAAATCCAGTCTTTAGATGATATGAAGATCCTGTGCTGTCAGGAAGTACCATTTCTTCCCAGCTTTGCTTCACAATTTCTCTTCATACAGCCTTTGCATTTTTAACTTACTGTTCTTCAACATGCTATGCCATTTTGTGTGTGTGTCTAACATGTACTAATGTACTTTTCTTAGAATACTGTTTGTTTGTTTTTATTCACTGACTGGCAAACTCCTAGTATAAGTACCGCGCGCTCACCGATTGCGCCACTGGAGCTCCATCCAGCCTTTGCATTTTTAACTTAGTGTTCTTCAACATGCTATGCCATTTTTTGTGTGTGTCTAACATGTACTAATGTACTTTCCTTAGAATACTGTTTGTTTGTTTGTTTTTATTCACTGACTGGCAAACTCCTATCCATTTAAGTAAACATTGCTTGCAGGCCTACTATGTGCCAGACCTATCAAAGTCCCCATCTTAGAGAAGTCCACAGTCTATTGGAAAGACAACTCAGACAACCATTATAGCTATTTTACTGAAGTGTTCAGGTTCATTTGCTCTTGCTGATTAGGCTACAGTGTCAGAATTAGCCTCATGGTTATAAGATGGCTTCTGAAAGCTTCCATGTTTTTTCAGATGGTAATATCACTACCTAAGGGTAGAAAGATAAATTACATGTTGGAGTATCAACCACCACGTGTATTACCAATGTATATATTTCCAGGTAAGTGTGTGCCCATCCTTCAGGGTAGCAAGTGAGGCGGAGGGCAGCTCAGGAATTTGGGTGATGTTGCTCAACTGGAAGAACAGAGACCTGGCTCCATGACCTGGGAATAGTCGAGCTGTCTGTAAGCCCTGAAAGTGAGGCAAGTTCACGGTGGCACACAAACTGAGTCTGAATCAGAGCTTGAGTCAGAAGAGGAGACAGACAAGCTAAGAATAAGGGAAGGAAGGGAAGAAGAGTTAGAGGAGAGCCACTGCCAAACTCTGGGTAGTGTGTGTAGCAGCAATGGGTTGTGAACGGGCACTGAACGATGGACCAGGTCGCATTTATGACATCATGTTATTCTTCAAACCTCTGTGGGGTGAATATCATTGCCTGCATCTACAGATGAAGAAACAGCAGCTCAGAGAGGTTAGGTAACTGGTCCAAGACAACCCTCCTCACCCAGGACTAGTGCTCCTGGAAGAAGGTGCCCCAAGACACAAACCCACAAGGCTGGGGCAGGCAGGCTCAGCTCCATCTTAAGAATCAGGGAAATATGCTATCATCTCAAGAAAGCAAACAGGCTTGGCAGTGAAATGTAAAGGCGTGTTAGGTAACAGACTTAGCGGGGAATGTTTGCAGGCTCACGTGGTTCACTGACCTCCCCTGGAAACATCTCAGTTTACAATAACATTACACATTTCGTTCTAAATGTGTAAATAAGAAGCTGTGTGGGACGCTTGCTGCCAATCTCTGAAAGCAAAGAAACAGGGCTGTGGCCAGAAAGCAGTACTGGAGGGAGTGTTCCTAAGTGGGGGCCCGGGGACTGTGGGAGGCTGGCCGTGCCCTGCTTTGGCCAGCAGATGAGAGGGAAGAAGGCTGTGTCCGGAGTCGCAAGCACAGGGCCAGGGCGTGAAGGATCCGGGAGCTGTGGGGCAACGCTGTGAGCCTCCGGCACCCCTGCACTGGGCTGAGAGAGGAAGGGCAGCAGCGTGTGAACGATGCTGCAGAGGAAACAGTATCGCGATGCTAAGGCCTCCTCTTTTCTGGTGTTTATTAATTCCATTCAGAACACACAGAGTGATGTGAGAGGTGACCCTGTGGTGGGGACTGCTAATTACCACCAGTCTCTGAGGGCACCAAAGGCTCCGAAGCCATCCTGTGGGTTTCTCTACCGAGCTCCCCAAGGTTCCTACAGATGGTATCTGCAAGCACTGTGGAAAGATGGAGGAAGAGGAAATGCTTTTCATGCCTCCAAATCGGGGACGAATCAAAGATCAAGTGGAAGATCAAGCCGAAGTTAACAGGCCTGAAAGAATAGTTCACGCCTTGGCTGCGAAAGGCAGGAATGAAGAGGGTCTTGAAGGTGTTGATGCAGCCCTTCCCCAGCATGGGAGTCACTGCCCAGTTTCCTGGGAGGTGGTCTGGACAGAGAATTGGGGATAGTCTGGGAATGGGAACCTGCTAAGTCATCTCAAACACCACACTTTCAGGTCTGAGCGGAGGCATCCTAACCGGGAAAACAGGCTGTAGAATGGCCCGAGCCTCTCACTAGACGCTTAGCACTTGGCTGCTATTTGTGCTCCTATCTCCTTCTGTGTCCTCTTCTCTTCTTATGAGGACACCGGTCATTGAATTTAGGGCCCGCCTTGTTCCCATATGACCTCATCTTAATTGATTATATCTACAAAGATTCTGTTATCAAATAAGGTCACATCCTGAGGTTCTGGGTGGACATGACTTGGGGGGGTGAGTGGGGAGAGACATATTCCACCCAGTACAGATGGTAAACCTTTTTCAGGAAGATGGAGCAGTTTTTGCACAGGCCCTCCAGGTAGGAAAGACCTTGGAGGTTTGGGGCCAGGAATAGAACAGAATCGGGGGATCGTGGAGAGAGAAGCAAAGCCAGATCATGGAAGGGAGAGGGAGAGGAATGAGACATCAATGATGCAGCCGCGAAGAGGCCAGGAGGAGCAGCGACCTTGAGGAGGTGGCCAGCATAGGCTTCCAGAGTTGGCTTGTGAAGGGGGAGGGATCTGGACTGGAGAAGGGGAACATGGGCACAGAAGCAGGTTGGTCTGATGGCAAGGAAGAGAGAAGACATGCTTTCCAATGGCTTCTATTTTCTCAACTAAATAGGAGATCGCTAAGAGGTGGAGGAACAGGAGAGAAGAAAGCTTGTGGTGGTCCCAGGGAGTAGAGATCATGCTAACCAGCAGTGCTAGGCAGTGTCAGGAGCCCTTTCGAGGTGGGAGGGTCACTAGAATATGCCTATTCTGCTTCCCCTGGAGGCTGATGAGCCTCTGTGAGGGCTCCCCTCAGGATAATTGCCGCTGCCTTTAGCTCCTGCCCGCCTCCTGTCTCTTTAGCATCCGTGGTCTCTGTTATTCCGTTGTAGGTTATGTTCTTCTTTACAAATGGTCTTCCGGCTTCTGAAAGCCTTGGAGCAATGCATGTGTGTACTCTCTTGGGTCACTTGACTTTGAATTTCCAGAAATTCTTGTTTTAGCTGCTCTTTAGCATAAACAGCTTGGCCCCAGGTCTGACACTTGAGTGGCACGACTTACTCTGCCTTCCAGAGGGGTCCCCAGGAAACACTCCACTGACGCCCAGGTTGTCCTAGGATGGTTCTCAAATGCCAGTGGGAAAAGGGCAGATGTGTTTTGTCTCCTTCCTATTGGCAGGCCCTCTGATTTCTGTGGAAGCCCATCGATTCTATGGCTCATGCAGACCCAGGTCCTGCACACCGACCAGATATTCCTTCCTCAGTTCTAACCTTCACAGCAGGGAGTTCCCGCCAGCTTCCACGTTATTAGCAGCTAGAATCAGCTTCCTTTTGCCCTTCTGCACCACGTTCTAGTCATGTATTGACTAACATGCGCTAGACATAACAAAACAGGCACAATGCATTGGCCTTTGCTAGCTCATCTATTGCTAAAATGGAGGAAATCCTTCCCATTCCCCCCCTTTTGTGCGTGTCAACCTCAGGTCCTATCAATTCTTGTTGGGACAATCCTGCATGACTAATTTGTTCATTTCTGAATGCACACTTATTTTGTGGTTCAAAAGAAACTATTGGCTCTTTTTTTTTTCCTCCCCCAAAATGCAGTTTCCGTCTCTGTAATCTGAAGTGTCGTAGATGGTGTACAGATGTTGACCATTTCCTCCAGCAGCCTCCATGCAGCCATTTGCTCCAGGGCTCCGGACGTGAGCATGGGTGGGCCGCTCAGATGCACTCGTGGGAGCCGAAGGTGGCAGTGAGACAGCCCTCGCCTCTGTTTTCTGCTGGCATCGTCTCTGTAATCTGAAGTGTCGTAGATGGTGTACGGATGTTGACCATTTTCTCCAGCAGCCTCCATGCAGCCATTCGCTCCAGGGCTCTGGACGTGAGCACGGTGGGCCGCTCAGATGCACTCGTGGGAGCCGAAGGCGGCAGTGAGACAGCCCTCGCCTCTGTTTTCTGCTGGCAAGCACCGTCACGACGCACATTTAGTTTCGCTGTGTCTGATCACTAGCTTCGTGTGTGTTGAAAGCCGTGATGGGTCAGCCATTTGCTGGTGTGGATTCCAGTGGGCACACGGGTGGCTTCCTGCAGGTGCCAGTGGTGTCGTGGTTCTGGAGTTGGGGGCAGGGCAGTAGCTTGGCTCTGGCCCGGAGCTGCCTGGTTGCAGAAGGCGCAGCTCTGTGGGTGACTGGGTTCTGCAGAGCAGTATTGGGGGCATCCTGGGAAGGTTAAACTTAGAGCTTGTCTCTTCAACCCTCCCAGTAATTCTGAGAGCCCTTTCATGCCTTGTAATAAGTCCCTTTCTGCTGAAATGAGCTGGAATAAATTCTGTTCATGGCAACAGGACCCTGGCTGATGTGCCAGGAGAGTAGTTATTTGCAATATTAAATATAGCTTCTGATTACAAAGATTTTAAGGCAAGAGAATCTGTGGGGGAGCACGGGACTTGGTTGGAATGTCTGTAAGGAGGATTCTCCGAAAGGTCAGGGGTCCCTGAGGGGACTTTGCCGAAGGCGGCAGCCCCTACCTGGACTTTTCCAAACCAGCCTGATCGCCGGGTGTTTTGCTAGAATCTCTATGTTTAGTCTTTTAGACCCAACCTGTAGAAGCATATACTTTCTCAAGGATGCTTACCCTGCTGATTGTATCTAGAGGTTAATTTTAGCTCAAGCTGTTATGACAATAAAAGCCAAAGGAGGCAGGCGAACAGGGCTACTTGGTAGCGATAGCCAAGTGGTGCCTCAGCCCTCTCTCACAGAAACGTGTGTTAGAGCAATCATTCATCCGTTGCTCAGGGTCTGCCGGTCAGCCCCGGCAAGCATCAGCTAGGTAAGACGGGAGGAGGATTTGTGCTTTTCATTGGTAGCTGCAGCTAAAGCCTGGCTCTTGCCATTTTGGGTGCATACACAACCTTCTATGACAAACCACCAACAAGATTTTTGAGGGATGGGTGGGAGGCAGAGCTTTGGAGACCTTAACTTTCACATGAAACTTTCACATGAACTCAGCCTTCAAGTTCATCCCCTAAAACTCAACTCTTAAATGTCTACGCCTGCAGGTGGGATTCTCCTGCCACGCCCACTGCTGGTGAACGTGGAATAAATTCCACTCTCCCCATTCTCCCTGTTGTCTCCCCCTCCTCGCCCTCCTGCAGGAGACCTTCAGGACCACCCCTCCTCACTCACCACACACATGAGGGAGGAGTCCATCTGTAAAGAAACAGCACAAGATAAACAGCTAACGTTTCCAAGGAGCAATGCTGACACGATCTTCAGTGGAGAAGGGTCCCTATTTTTATGTGAAAAGTACTGGAGTGAGAAAGTGATGCCCTTGGCGGGGAGAGGGGTTGACAAGGGCAGGTCCGGGAATGGGCGAGCCACTCTTTATCGATTGGCGTGGGTTCCATTTCTCTACAATTTTAACATTAGGAAATACTTGCTCATGGTACAAAAGTCAAAGCTAAAAAGGGGACACAGGGAGCCTCCTGCCTCCCCTGAGCCCACCTGCCTGGCTCCCCACCCAGAGGCCAGCTCCCTTTCCCAGTGGGGTGTCTGACCCTGGGACTGTGTGGAAGGCTCCGCGATGGTGGAAAGAGCTAGGAAGAGTCTGTGGTGGGGGAGGGGGCAGGACGACAGGGATCCAGACCCACCTGGCTGGTGCCTGGCTGAGGGCCTGATCATGCAGCGTGGACAGGACAGCCGTGCCTGCCCACTGCTGGCCACTTGGTGCTTAGGAAATGGCCGATTCTCTGGCAGGAAGTAGGCCTGTGACTTTTCCTTTAGCACTATTTTCTGTTGGGCTCTATGATGTGGTAGTTTATTCCCACAGCTTTCCCTGCAGCTGCAAACAAGCGTGCTTACAGACGAAGGTTTGTTTGTATCTGTCATGTTTCTGTCTTTTAGGATCCAAATGTGTGCATTGGGGACAGGGGACTGTTTGTTTTTTAAACTAAGTGGAACTGCCAAACATCCTTTACCTAGACCGTGGAAAGTTTACACAAGAGAAATCTGAGCGAGAGAGAGAGAGAGAGAGAGAGAGAGAGAGAACCTGAATAATCCTTTGGCAATTCCGGGTGTGACACAAGATTCTCTTCTTTCTTAGCATTTCTGCGCCTTATTCCTGATCATTTTAGGGCCTGCTATGTTTCTTGCTATGAGAATTACCATCAGCAGCTTTCAAGATGACTTAGCGGTTAACCCCCTCCAGAAATCTTAAGACACTATTCTTTTCTTCCCCAAATTTCCCATCTCTAAGCCTTCTAATTCTCCTTCAAATATCCATCTGTAAAGTTAATACGATCCAATAAGAAAATAACGTGCTCTTGAGACGCTGACATGCTCAGAGCCATTTTATCCTGCCTTAAAGCCCGGAAAGTTTGAATTTTCCTTAGGCTAAGAAGAGGGAAGAAATAATAGAATAATTCACTGTACTGTAACAATTAAATCCAGCAACTTAGCATTGCGCATTGGTAAACATAATGCTCACAACAACCAAGAGTCTCCCATGTATTGACAGACAAAACCGAAGTTATAAATCTAAACCTCCTATTCTGAACCACATTCCTAAATGTAAATAAGCATCCAAGCATGTTGCTACATATCTTTGCAGAGGCAATTACAAACAGGCCTTATCAGTCTCCAAGTCACCGACGCACACAACGCTTATCTGCTGTGCCCTCTACTGGATAGAGTACACAAGGCAAGCCGCATTCTTCCCAATTAATTTTTGGCATCATCATTCCGCATCTGCTTCAGGAATGCAAGGCGTGAAATTCATAGTAGCAGGTTTAATATTCCATCCGGCCAAAATTATTTTGCTACAAGGGCTTACCTTTGGTGGAGTATTTCAGATTGGCCGGGTTTTTGTTTGTTTGTTTGTTTTTTAAATACATAGATTGCTTTGCTCCTTCTTGCAATCCACCGTCCAAACTCTCAAGCTGTCACCAAACTCAGTACGCGGCAGGAATAATTTGCTGCTGAGTAAAATGTGTTTAACTGCACATCCTGTAAAAACAGAATTACTTAGCATAATGCCACTTAAAATGTATTTCTATCTGCAAATGCTAATGAAGCTACAAAACATGAATCATCTTGGGAAAGAATGAGGGTATTATGGGTGCTTCGCCTTCACTCCCTCTTCTTCTGTAGTGACTGCCTGAAGAGAGAAACTCAACCACAGGCATCATCTGAGACAGATCCTGCTGGTGTCCGACGGGGTGTGAGTCCAAGGATTTTGTGGGGAATTTAATCCCACAGGCCTCTCCTGAGCCTCCCCAAGATGGGAACCCAAGCCTTGGGCTCCCTGGAGGTGCCCGTCCGCACCCAGGACCCATTGGACAGCCACTAGGAGCGGCTCAGTCCCAGGGCCAAGGAGGACCACCTACCCTACCACAGCGCCGGTGGCAGGCCTGTGGCCTTTGGCCTGAAGGAACTGTCTCTTTGATCATTGGTGCACCCAAGTAATAAAGACCACTGTTCTATTGCTCATCTTGAGGATTAAAGCAGTCAACAAAGAATGACAAAGAGTGAGAGGGGAAAGGAGTGCTTTGCCTTAAAAACATTTTCTTTATAAAAAAACAACAACACACCAAACCTTTCTTTTTGAAATAATTTTAGAATTACAGAAAAGTGGTAAAACTAGTTGAGTTTCTATATACGTTTTCCCCAACTTCCCCTTATTTAATGTCTTACATGATACGGTGCAATGATCAAAACCAATACTATTGCCCTAACCAGTTTGGCTCAGTGGATAGAGCATCAGCCTGCGGACTCAAGGGTCCCAGGTTTGATTCCGGTCAAGGGCATGTACCTTGGTTGCGGGCACATCCCCAGTAGGAGGTGTGCAGGAGGCAGCTGATCAATGTTTCTCTCTCATCGATGTTTCTAACTCTCTATCCCTCTCCCTTCCTCTCTGTAAAAAATCAATAAAATATATTTTTAAAAAAACAAACAATACTATTAGCTACACGACGGACTTTAAGTCAGGCTCACCGTGTCTCCACCAGCATCTCTCTCCTGCCCTAAGACACAATCCCGGATCCCACGTCGCCCTCGGTTGTCTCGTGTCCTCAGTCTCTTTCAGTCGGGGACACACTGCCTTCCCCCGTCTCCCATGGCTTTGACACTTTTCAGTTTGGGTTTCAGGCTAAATTGAGGTTATGCATTTTTGGCCAGAATACTACAGAAGTGTTGATTCCTTCCCATTGCTTTGTGCTAATGGGACCTGCTTTTCCAGCAACATTCAGCAAGGTGTGAGCTGAGGGCCTGAAAGAGTAAGTTCCCCTCTGGGACCTGAGCGGTGGGTCTCAGTCAGGCACTGAGTCCAAGCATACACATATGCTTCTCATTCTCTCTCTCTCTCTCTCTCTCTCTCTCTCTCTCTCTCTCTCATCTCTATCTCTATCTCTCTTTGTTAATCCTCACCCAGGGATATTTTTCCATTGATTTTTAGAGAGACTGGAAGAGAGAGGGAAAGACAGAGACAAACATTGATGAAAGATAGAGAAACACATCGATTGGTTGACTCCAGCATGCACCTTGACGACGACCTGGGCCGGGGAGGAGTCTGCAACCAAGGTACATGCCCTTGACTGGAATCAAACCCAGGCCCCTTTGGTCCGCAGGCCGATGCTCTATCCACTGAGCCAAACCAGCCAGGGCACACATAGGCTTCTCTTACGTGTCTCCTGACGACCTGGCCGGGGAGGAGTCTGCAACCAAGGTACATGCCCTTGACTGGAATCAAACCCAGGCCCCTTTGGTCCGCAGGCCGATGCTCTATCCACTGAGCCAAACCAGCCAGGGCACACATAGGCTTCTCTTACGTGTCTCCTCCTCCCTCTGTTCCTACGGGAGAAGTGAGAGCCTTTCTTTGCTATAGGTAGACAATGAGAAGTGTTTTTCTTTTTTAATCCAGTGCTACTGAGATCCGCAGGCCAAGGCAGAGGATTATGGATGTTGGGTGGGAGAAGGGGTGTGGGAGAGGGGGACCAAAATGGAAGTGTGGGGCGAGTGACCATTCTGTGGTCCAGCGCAGCCCTCTGTGGATTCAGGGGGCTCTAGATAACCTAAGAATGAGATGCAGACGTCGCCATGGGTGGGAGACTTGTTAGTTTGTGCTGAGGGGTGGTGTAGACATTTCTCAGTCAGCACCTGGAACACGAGAAGCAGGTTTGATCTCCTCCATAGCGGCGCTGAAGGAGAATCCTTGGGCAGATGTAAGACTTGCATGTTGGCTTCTTCCCTCTCTAGACTCTGGCAGCTCTTTAGGGGACAGGCCCTTGTCTGTCTGGGTCCTCTGTCCCTCCGAAAACCTAGCACCTGGGCCTAGCACATTGTAGGAGCTCAAACAAAATGTTTATTGATTAAATGAATAAAAGAAATATGTGAGCGAATGGGGTACTCATGTATAGAACATCTTGATGGGCACTGTACTCCTCCCCACTCGGAAATCTCTGACCCGGGCCCCAGCGGTTGTGAAAGCCCAGCAGTGGCCCTGAGTGCAGGACCCCAAGCTTCCTGTCCTGTGTCTGTCCTCCAGGTGCCTAGAGAAGCTGTGCTCGGAGTAGACTATTTTTTAAGAAGTCTCTGGGACCAATGGAATCTACACTGATTAATAAAGGATAGAATCGTATCACATGTATAGATGGCAAAATGTAAGTTTGGGAAAAGAAGGCGAATGGTAATATTGAAGCCTCCTTCCAGGTGGGCCATCATGGGTGGAAGGGGTGGAAAGAGGGAAGGGCGGTCTTGCTAATGGGCCCACCCTTGTGTGGGTGTGTGCATGCACCTGCAGGCTGACAGGTGTCTACCTGATTGATGGGACTGACTTCTTCATCTGCTCTGTGCTTCTTCCTGCTTTCCCTCCTTCCCTCCTTCCTTCCTTCCTTCCTTCCTTCCTTCTTTCTAATATATATATTTTTTATTGATTTCAGAGAGGAAGGGAGAGAGGAGGAAAGAGTAGAAACATCAATGATGAGAGAAAATTAGTTCATAGGTCAGTGCTCAACCACTGAGCCACACCACACCAGCTGGGTGCTTTCTTTTTTAAAAAAAAATCTATTTTTATTGATTTCAGAGAGGAAAGGAGAGGAAGAGAGAGATGGAAACATCAATGATGAGAGAGAATCATTGATTGGCTGCTTCCTCCATGCCCCTATTGGGGATCAAGCCCTCAACCCGGGTTTATGCCCTGACCAGAAATCGAACCACTGAGCCACGCCTGCCAGGCCTTGTTGCTTTCTTGTAATTGCCAGTTTTTCATATAATTTAAATAACCTGATTGTAATTACCATTGTAATTTAAATTGATTTATATAAGTTTTCCAGGTATCTGTTTGGTGAGGACTTTTTAAACGTACAAGAGAGAAGCAAAGCAGCAGGAGGCCCTGAAGACTTCTTTTACTCGGGTGTATAAAGCAGATGGAACTGGTTTCATGGGCAGATTATGAGCAGTTGGCCTGCACCAAGCACTCTTCAGTGCACTTGCTATGTACCAACTCGTTTCAGCCTTACAGACACACCGCGACCTAAGTCCCTTTGTCATATCCCCATTCTACAGAAAAGGAAATTAAGGCCCAGAGACACTTGCTTCAAGTCAGCAGCTAGTAGGTGGCAGAGCTGGGAGTCTGGCACTAACCACTATACTGAACAGTGCTTCTGGTACGATCTAGACAAGGGAGGCCTGTGCTTTCCAACATAGCCTGTACCCTGGGGATGGGAATGTGAGAGGTGGGAAGGACTAGGTTTCTGCTCTTGGCTCTTCGAGGCACAAACATGAGTCCACTAGGCACCCATCCTGAGTGTGCCTCTGCAGGGAGGCGGTGGGAACGACAGCCGTCCTCCCTCACTGGCAGGTCCTACTGAGTCCTGCAGGAGCGTGCACACTGTTAGGGGAGCTTTCAGGATGAACTGAAGGTGTTGGTTAAGGTGTTTACTTATTCTGCCAGCACAATAATAAAAAAGGAACACAGACTATATCTCATCAAAATGTCAAGCAGTCACCCGTTTCACATGACAGTCATTGTGGAATCTGATGGCATTGCTTTAAAACAAAGTTCTAATGCATAACCCATGGACACAGACAATAGTGTGGTGAAGGCCTGGAGAGGGGCGGTTGCGGGGTGCAGGGGGTCACTGGGGGAGAAGGGACATCTGTAATACTTTCAATACTCAATTTTTAAAATATAAAATAAAACAAAGTTCCAGTTTTGTTTGATTCTTGTATAGGTTCACACATTTCCCTTGTACACCTAGCTCATGGTGTTCAACAGGTTTAGGCTCCGCGGATCAGCTGCTACTTCACTGTTCACAAGGGGATGTGCAAAAGGAGAGGAGAAAAGTATCTTTACCAAGACGCTCACCCTGGGACATGGGTCATCTCCAACAGATGCGCAGAATGCGGGCAGCATGGTTTGTGTGGTCACATCAGGAGTCGCTGTCTCATGCGGGACACCAAATTCAGTTGTCTCCCAAAGACGAAAGGCCAAATGCCTTCCAAGGCTGACAGCAAATGCAGGTAATTTAGGTGACTTCAGACCATTGAAGCCATTCAGTAGATAGTGAGTGGGATTAGCTGTTACAACAACAGTAATTGCGATTATTGTTATGTATTTTTACAAACCATACATATGGCTCAAGAGCCAAATCTGGAAGAAATGGTCACCTACACACTGAATGGGTAAGGCTCATGATTAGAAAGCCAGACTTCTAAGTCTTCAGAGGCCTCTGCCCTCTGGACATTGTTAAAGTTTTTAATAGAGTGGCTGAAGCTAACAGAACCGTCATGAACAGTGGCTCTCGATGGTCTTGGATTCTGGCAGGAAAAGTCAAATTCCCAACTCAATGAACATTCCAGTGGAGCTGGGACATATTCCCTTCTGCCAAGTAGAAATACTAGTATGTTTTGAACCCTGCTTGGGAGGGGGAAGGAAAACATGAATGAGCATGACATTTATTTATTTGTTCATTTATTTGTTTACTTATTTATTTTCAGTTACAGTTGACATATAATAATATATTGGTTTCAATAAGTGCAACATTTTCCAAATGGAGTTTTTGGTAGTTCATGCAGCTAGACTGTAATTTATGCTGCTAAGGCACTAGATTTCAAAGTGACTTTTTCTTATCACACTAAAACCTTTTAATTTGGATATATATTCCTAAGTCCAGAATGGGTAGGAAAATTCTCTGTCAAAAGATAGAGATGTGCCCTAGCCAGTCTGGCTCAGTGGATAGTCAGTCTGCAGACTGAAGGGTCTCAGGTTCGATTCTGGTCAAGGGTCAAGAGCATGTACCTTGGTTGTAGCCCCGGCCCTGGTAGGGACGTGTGCGGGAGGCAACCAACCAATCTATGTGTCTCTCTCACATCAATGTTTTGCTCCCTCTGTCTCTCCCCCTCCCTTCCACTCTCTCTAAAAATCAATGGAAAAGATATCCTTGGGTGAGGATCAACAACAACAAAAAAGCTAGAGATGTAACTGGCCCTGCCGAAAACAAAGGGAAAAAGCGAAATTGCATTCCAGAGATTTGAGGGAAGAAAGAAGTTTGGTGCATGGATTGTAAACAATTTCCTATGACATAGTTCCTGATTTCCCACACCATTTACCTCTAGAAAAGTTTATCATAATTTTAACATGTCCGTATTATTTGGGGACTCTAAGTGACAATGTTGGTAGAAGTAGCTGGTTTCATTTAACTGTGACAGAAGAGGGGAAAGTATGCAGACTGAGCCAAAAATCGTGTTCTGGGACCAGCTCTGCACTGCCTGGCTGTGTGACATTAATCAGGGTGCTTACTCAGTGCAGGGCTGTTTCTTCATTCATTAAACTAGATTAGTCATGCTAGTTATACTAGGTGAACCCTTACCTGCCTTTTTGGCATTAACATTCAATAAAATTGGATTAAGTTCTCCTAGGCCAACATATGTATGTGTGTAGTATACACATGTAATACATACAATCACACACACATATACATATATGAAATGAGTTTCATGAAGCAATATTTACCCTTGTTACCTCAGATGCATTATTTTATTATTTTAGTTCACTAAGAAAACCTGTTCAAGTTCCACTGAATTGAACCCATTTGACAGTCACCACAGCCAGGCACAATCCTGCACTTTGAGGACCTGCTGCCAAGTGAGTGCAGGTGATCACATAGGTTAATGGTCAAAATTCTGATCACTGAGAAAAGTTATAAAAATGGTATAGATACTAGTCCACATATTGAAGAAATATGCTATGATTTTAGAGAAAAATTATGATGCATTAAATAAAAATAACCTCTAAGTATAAGCACTCTCCAATCAAAGGAACCCTAGTGTTCTGCTAAGTGGATTATCTTCTGTTTATAAACAACCCATTTTAAAGTTTCTGTAGTTTTAGTTAGAGTATTTCAAAAGAGTCCTTGACTTTTTAAACATTAACTTTTAAAAGCACCATCAATAATACAATTATTAATTACACATGTATTATTAATACAAATTATATGTTTCCTTCCTCTCTCTATTTTGATGGAAGATACTGTAAGAAGATTGTAGTCCTTGAATCCTTCACTCTGTCCTCAAATCCTCGATGGGCCCTCTGTGGTACTTTTTGAGTTAAGTCTCAGCATGCCATTTACTGGTGTTACTGGGACCTCTTGTGTCTTAGATGAGACTCAAGGGCAGCGGTTCTCAACCTGTGGGTCGCGACCCCTTTGAAGGTCGAACGACCCTTTCAAAGGGGTCGCCTAAGACCATCCTGCATATCAGATATTTATATTACGATTCATAACAGTAGCAACATTACAGTCATGAAGTAGCAACGAAAATAATTTTATGGTTGGGTCACAACATGAGGAACTGTATTTAAAGGGCCAGAGGTTGAGAACCACTGCTCAAGGGTCTAAGGTAATAGGTGCTTCTCTTAGGTCCCATCATACCATAATCCAAGGATGAGAAAGCTGGGTCTGATTTCCCAAGCAGTGTTCCCTTTCTGTAATCACACACACTTTTGTATATAAGCAACAGCCACAAGGGTTAGGGATATTTTCAATGGTTCAACCATTGGGACTATTTCATGTAGATGAGAGAAATCTCAAAATATCTTCTTTAAAAGATTACATTACAAAATAACTCCTTTCCCAGTAATACTTCTAAGTAGAAAATAATTGTGGTTTGTGTGCATATTTTAAAAAACAGGACATATCTCCATTTATTAGTTTATGATATTTAATAAACTTAACAATATAAAGATTGTACTCCATCAATCATACTTTTCCCTCCAATACTATTTATACAGATTTGTAAGAAATTCTAGCCCTGGTCAGGTGGCTCAGTTGGTTGGAGCATCATCCCATACACCAAAAAGTTTGTGAGTTTGATGTCTGGTCAGGGCACATACCTAGGTTGCTGGTTTGAGTCGGGGAGCATATGGGAGGCAACTGAACAATGCTTTTCTCTCTCACATCTCTCTCTCTCTCTCTCTCTCTCTCTCTCTCTCTCAAATCAATAAACATATCCTTGGGTGAGGATTTTTAAAAATCTAAACAAAATTATTAAATCTTAAATCTGGCTTATTTCTGCTTATCTTTCATTAGACCTTGTTTAACATTATCCTCATCTAATGACAGCTATGTACAAAAAGAGGTGATATCACTTGGGTGCTCTGTGAAGTTGGGTCACTGGGATGGGAACGTGGGGCAATTATTTGCCTGTGTGTTTTTTATCTGTATCTTGAAACTTTCTCAACCTTACCAACTTGACGCTATTTATATTACCGAAAAGCCTCACCAGTAATACGTAGGATTGTGGAAAAGACCCGGATAACTGCGTATAGAAAGGTCAATAATTGTGGGTTTCATGGTTACAGTTTTGGAACTTCTACCCATCCTCCCCACCTTTCTGTTTGTTTCCTATATGACATAAGCTAATCTTTCCCGGACATACAATTTCCATCAAATATATGTTACATCGTTGAAAAGCAATCAGATTTTTTTTTTCCCAGAAAAATCCCTTTCTCAAGCTATAGTCCTACTCGTTTACTTTCCTATATCCAGGTAAGCACACTGCTCTTCCCAAGGCCTTTTTACACCACCCATGCTGATCCAAACCAAACAGACCTTTAGATGGTACTGACAACGACGTCTTCATCGAATATGACCGCTGCTCAAAGCTTCAGCTCCCTGTTTGCTCTGTAATGCTGTGCCAAGATCCTGGCCTTTAGATGTTCCCAGAATCCCTGGAAACATTCCTTATTTGTTTGTGAGTATAAGTCTTAGAATGGTTTTGCCTACACAACAAAATGAGAATGAATAAAAGCAGTGTGATCTCTTATGGGTGGGAATATTTTCTTTACCTACCAAACAACTTGGAACCAGTTAGAACAGAATTTTAAGTAATAACCCACCTTGGTGCATTTGTAAAATACACCAGGATTAAAACAGAGGAAAAGGATTTACTGTAACAGGTTCCATTCCCCCCTCACCCCCCATCTTTGGTATTGTTTTCCTTAGTATTAAAAGTACTAACATTTTTAAATTCTGAAATACTGGTGGAAACTATGATTAAGGACTCACATTATTTAACCTTTAAAATATAAATTAAGAAAACCACTCTTTATACCCTATCATTAAGGTATCAAACATACCCTGGCACTCAAAATGGGCTGTATTTAATTATCATAAAGGCTAAACATCATGGTTCTATCACCAGAAAATACTAAGAATATGGACAGAAATAACACTTCCTCATTTCTATTTGAGGATTTCAGAAGAGTACACTAGTAATTGATTCCCTTCTATCTTGGCTGCATTGTAATAGAACAAAAGCATTTTTTAAAAAAATGGGTCCTTTAATAAGGACCCAAAGTCAACAGCAAGAACCAAGCATAGCTCCCGTCAGCGGGAACAGGGCAGGGGAGGAGGTTTGTTGGACACGGGCCGCACAGCCCCTTCTCCACTCGCCCTGGTGTGTGCCAGCCCTGGGCCGGGCAGCAGGGCACAGCAGCATGTGGACAGGCAGACAGTTTTGCTGGCTCCCACTGGCTCCTCAGGCCAAAGTCCAGGCAGAAGTTGGCCTTGTGGGGTTCCTGTCGCCCTGCCAACCCCTGGCACTCCGGGGACACTGCTAGGAAAACGCTGGCCAAATCCACATGAGAAGTCACCTCTTCACATTGTCTTCCACGTCGGGGGTTGGACTGAAGGAAACCCCTTCTGTCAGATGTTATGGTGTTTGTGCACCAGCCAAGGAAAGTGAGAGAGAAAAAGAAAGCAACTTGTTTAACCTCACGCAATGGAGAGAAAGGATTCTCTAAGGTAGTTGGTCTGGGAATGAGGCCCAACAGGCTCAAATCTCAGCTCAGCTTGCTATTTTTTCACTTACTGATGGTTTTCAAAAATTTAAAGAATTATGATCCTATCTATGTTGGGCCATCATGTCATTGCTTTCTCAAAGAGGGAGTGGTCCAAAGTCATTGTTGGACAAATATAGAAAAATCTGCGCACCATTTGACAATGGTCAATACACAAAGCACAGTCAGATATACATATATGTATATATCTAGATATACATATCTAGCGTATAGACAAATTGAAAAAGCAGATATGCTCAAAAAGGAAAATGTCTTCATTGGCCATTCTTAAGGCTCTAAGTAGGAAATACTACTTTTAATAAGGTTCCTTCAATACCACATGTATGTATAGATGCTCAAAGATTTACATCCATGTACATATAGATGTTCAGAAACAGACATGATCATCTCATGTATGCAATCTCTTTCCTGGACCAATAAAGACAATGCATTTCTAGGGAACGTTTATGATTTTTATTATACTTGATTTTAGAAAAGTGGAAATCATAATCTTACATAATTTCTTTCAAATGGGTAAACTTAGACAATTTGCCAATGCTTCCTTAAATTTTCACACCACGCTGAACTCCAACAGGTTTTTGTTTTAAGGTAAACCAGGTTTTCGGTTCCTCCCTGTGGAGAAGTTACTTTCAAGTCAGTGAAAGTTCTTGGCCCATGATTAAAAGTCTTTGCCAATTAGTACTCAACAACTTCAATTCATTTTTTTCTGGTTCAAGATGAGTAGGAGCCTAATAAGGCTGTGATAAAAGGGCAAAAGGCACTGAGAGCCAAAAGCGGATTAATGAGCTCCTCCATTTATTTGTCTTCCTAACAGCTGAACTGTTACAACTATTGACACTCTTCAAAAGGTTCCGCTCTGAACCCTGTCCAGGCACTGCAGGCTCCAATGGACATCTTCAAATCCAGAGAATGGAGGGGCAAGAGCTTCCCCTGTGTGGTGCCAAAACCAACAAAGCCCCATGGATCAGGTAATGAAACTTCAGCTTTTCCCCCTTTGAGATTTATTTACTGGCAGCTGACAAGGGGCAAATTCAGCTCGAATTGTGCAGTCAAGGCCCTGTCAAGCTTTTAGAGGCACCCTTGTCTTGAAGCACCTTCATGACTGGCATTTCACTCAAAAGCCCTCGGCGCTGGTCCTTAACAGCTTATGACATCACAAAGGACACTCCAGACAGATGCCTACATGGCATCCTGCAGCATTTTAAAAGAGAATTAGTGGTTTTAATTATGGTCGTAGTATGAAAGGGAACCATGCAAGCTCCACGGGATACCTTTGATCAGACCCTTTTGCTAGTACAATGCCACGGAACTGTGACTATTCCTGGTAAGGGGCCTTTTCTTGCTGAATGACTCACCAGTGATCTTTGAATGCAGACAAGCTTCTAGCCCTCCCTCTTCATTAGTGAGCATTTCTATACAGGGGCCTATATAGTGCTCGGAGTCTCGGAGCTATACAATCAGGGGGAAAAGAATCCCTACGGATTCGGGCCTCTACTTAGGAAGTGCTGAAGGACTCTGAGTGACTTTATTCATTAAAACAGGTTGCTATTAATTAACTGTCATAATAAAATAAAGAACCATTATTTGCATTTCTTACTATGTTCTCTTTAGTAATATGTATAAAAGATCCTTGTAACAAAAATAAATTTATTGAACCATTTCCCCATCCTCCCCCTCGAAGCCCCGCCTTCTTCTTTTTTTTTTTTTTTTTTTTTTTTTTTTGCATTTTGGCAGCAGGAGCCTACTAATTATTGGGCCCAGATTTATGAGCACAAACAGAAGCAAAACATAAATATAAAATTAATTAAGGAATCAAAAAATTCTTTTTACTGGCCAACCAGTTTACACGACTGGAAAAAAGCAAACAATGAATTAGCTTTATTTTT
Source organism: Myotis brandtii (assembly GCF_000412655.1). NCBI lineage: Eukaryota > Metazoa > Chordata > Mammalia > Chiroptera > Vespertilionidae > Myotis > Myotis brandtii. The sequence goes on from NW_005370635.1 coordinate 43,392, forward strand.
CAGTGCTTTCAGAGAATTGCCTAAGACAATAAAACCCCAACTTTTTTCAAAATATCATCGGTTGGTGTTTAGCTTGAAACAGGAGATTATGTAACAACCACAGCTAATAAAAAATAAAAAATAAAAGAATTCTGACTTGCAGCAAAACAAGATTCACTTTTTTTGTGGGTTTTTTTTTTTAAAGCCACTTTTGGGAAACAGAAAATGTCTTTGGTATGGTATTAATGTTTGAAGAATTAATGTTTGCTAATCCCAATAAGCAAGGCCCTTAAAAGATGCACAGTCAATATTTTAAGTAAATGAATAGAGTCCATTCTCTTTTAGAATCTAATGGAGCAACATCATTAGGTGAAAAGTTGCCAAAGTGGGAAGGATGTTCGGAAGATTCTCCCTGAAATGCTAACTTGGGGACAGGGGATAAACAGATTTTATATAAACAGCACAATTCAGTCACAACCACCCCACCCCCAACCCTCCCAATTACTTCTATCTGGGAAGTGACTTAAGTCTTCAATTTTTTATCAGTTTCTTTTCTCTGAAGAAAAAGTTTTGGACCTCAAAAATTTGGAAGCAGGATGACAAGCAGGTTTTCCACATTTTGCTGTCTCAGGCATTTTTCCTATTTCTCAGACTCTGCAGTTCTTTTCTTAGGTGCTTTAGAGCAGCTGAAATATCAGCCAGCTGCGGGTCATTCTGCGCTCTCTGAGTGTAGAGGCGGAAATGTCTGATGGTTTCCGATAACAAGACTTCAGGGTCTGCGCCTCCTTCCCGAAGGTGCAGCATCCGCTCGCAGGCGATGGCATAGTTCTTATGCCAATTCACTGGGTGTTCCTTTTGAAAATAGACAATCTCCTTATAAAGCTGGAAGACAGAAAAATGATGGTATTTCATTCTTATCCCTTTACTTTCCCCCAAAAAAACACCAGAAAACACAGAAGAATTAATAACACAAGAAAAAAAAATCCATGCAGCCTGCGGTAGAAATCTAATCGTTGCCAGGCCATGCAGAAAATGCAAGGATGCTACTGTAATTACTGCAGTGGCAGGAGGCAAATGTGCTTCGTCTAAAACTGCTTCTGGGGTTTTTCAGATGTTGCAGAGGAAACCTAGGACACACTGCGTCAGGACAAATGCTCTTCCCGCAGAAAGATGTTCCGGGAAAGAGATTTAGTTCTAATTCATGGAAAGCTATTTACTCACTAGGCAGAAAGGTTGAAACTCTAAATTTAGCTGTTGGAGAAAAAAATATAGCTTTCTTTAGAAAACTGCATGGGAAAAGAACTTGAAGGAATTTAAATCTTGTCCCTCATTTTTACATAAATATCTCTCTACATTTAAAACAACAGTAATAACAATAGCAATATTAAAACAAACCCAGCATTGAACAGGCCAAGCATAATAGCCTTTAAGAGATATCTTTAGAATGAAACATTAAAAATCTTCATAGTATCCTATAATTACAATTTTGATAGTGAAAACTTTGCCCACAGGAATTAGAAATTTTATTTCTCAACACCAGAGGTAGTAGTAATTAAACAGAGTTGGAATTATTTTGGATACAGTTTTCTGGTGGAAAACCATGGAAATTTAACAAAAGTAGATATATATCTGCAAAATGGAAGATTACACTTGTTGCATGGGAATTTCAGCCTTCCTGGGATTGTCAAGTTTGAGTGGGATCCATAGGAACTTGAGTTTACAGAAGACTCCATGAGAGCTCAGAACAGCAACCACGTTTTCTCTAGGGACAAGTGCTTTCTGAATTACGACTGTATTCACCATATCACTCACTTGAAAGGAACCCAATATATTATCTATTTCCCCAATGCCTACTCTAGAGCAGACAAATGCATTTCTAATTTATTTTTAAATAGCATCCACATGAAAAGTTCCACAATCCATGCATGATATGCCATTTTGACATTTTATAATCTTCAGTGTTTAAGTTGCTTTTTAAAGCAATTTCCCCCGAAGTTTCCTTCACTTCACAAAACAGGAAAGTTATCCCGCACTTTCATGAATATACTTTCAAATACACCAAAAATAAGTAGGAAGTTAAACCCCCACTCTTTCTCTTTTTTTTAATTTAAATTAAAATTGTTTAATTTATTGATTTGAGAGAGATTTGTTGTCCCACTTATTTATAAATTCATTGGTTGATTCTTGTATGTGCTGTGACTAGAGATTAAACCTGCAACCTTGGTATATCAGGACAACTCTCTAACCACCTGAGCTACCCAGCCAGGGCCTGCCCTCCACCCTTTCATTCGCTTGGCATTGTTTTCTACCTTTCCCCATAGTCTTTTTCCTCTTCCTACTCTCTTCCTGATCCTCCCTCTGATGAGGGACACATGGAAAGGGCGGGGCACACTCCCCAGCACAGAGCAAGCGCTCAAGAACTGTTCCTGTTCTTTACTTCATCAAGTTTTCAAAATTCTACTAAGACCCTTAGTGTGGTTGGGTCTCAACGTTTGTTTGGCTTCCTGGGACCACAGTCAGAAGACAAAGCTATGCTCTTCCCCTTCATCTTTCTCATGAAATCTCCACCAGCCATGGCCTGTCGTTTCAAGTGTCGCAGGGTCATGACTCCTGCAATAGAGGGCGGCCTGTCAGAACTTCTTTTCTAAATAAAGTTAGTTTCCCATTACTATGGTAACAAATCACCACAATATAGTGGCATAAAACAATATGAATTTATCATTTTACACTTCTGGAGGTCAAAAGTCATAAAATCAAGGGAACTGTAAAATCAGCAGGCTCTAGAACCCGTTTCTTTGCCTTTTCCAGCATCCAGAGGCTGCCTGTACTCCCTAATTGTGGTCCCTTCCTCATCTCCCAGGCCACCTGCCTAGCATCTTCAGATCTTCCTCTTTGACCTCTGCCTGCACTGTCGCATCTCCTTCCCAGACTCTGACCCTCCTGCCTCCCTCTTCATAAGGACCCTTGTGAGGACACTGGGCCCACCTGGATATGATCCAGGATAATCTCCCCACCTCCAGATCCTCAACCACCTCTGCCATGTCCTCGCCACCACGTAAGTTCACAGGTTCTGGACATCTTCAGGGGGACCATTATTTTGCCAATGACAGCCATTTACTTTAGTATTATTTGTGATACATGAGTATTTTTTCCATTTACACTGCTTTATAATGGCAAATAAAGCTGGAAACTAAAGAGTAAAAACTCTGTGACATACCCTCTCTCCATCCCAACAACTCCCACCCTCCCACCAAATCCTATATAATAAAAGGGTAATATGCAAATCGACCAAAAGGTGGAACAACTGGTTGCTATGACATGCACCGACCACCGGGGGCAGCTCCTGCATTGAGCATCTGCCCCCTGGTGGTCAGTGCGCTCCCATGGTGGGGTGCGCCACTCAGCCAAAAGCCGGGCTAATGGCTGGCAAGCGCAGCGACGGTGGCAGGAGACTCTCCCACCTCTGCGGCAGGGCTAAGGATGTTTAACTGACGGCTTAGGCCTGCTCCCCATGGGCTCTCGGACTGCGGACTGTGAGAGGGTGCAGGCCAGGATGAGGGACCCTTCCCCCCAAGTGCACGAATTTTGTGCACCGGGCCTCTAATATACTGATGTATGTAGAAGTATACCATACGTCATATGCGTGAGTGTAGAGTTGAGCTTTCACATTTGAAGGCACATTTACAGTTTCTGCCAGGTTAAAAATGAAGAACGGTGTTTTCATCCTGGAAGGGTGAGGGGAAAACACTTTATTAAAATCATGCTGTCAATTTCAAATTTATCTGCCAGACTTTTCCACTGATAAAGAACATACAAAACCCTTTATTGCATCACTTTTACTTCTCTAAGATTCAAATGTTTACTCTGCACCAACATTAATCCCTTATTCCCCCAAATGCCAAGACGCTGCTTTCACACTGATTGCCAGATCTTTTAGAAAAAAGCTATGTTCATCATCACTATTATACATCATTTCCCACCAAGATGTGCACTATTGTTATGCAAGAGAAGCAGGGAGCGGGGGACTTGCTGAGTTTGGTGCCCGTCGCAATGGCTCAGGCCGTGTGTGACCAGCTCCTCAAAGGTGGCTGCACGCTTTGACCACGCGAACTCATCCAAATTGTATTCAGCACACCAATTAAATCAACACCCACCCGAATAATAACCTGCTTTCTTCTTTTATGTGACTGCTCCCTCAGCTTTCCCGCAATCATAGAGAAGAAATATGCAAACATATGGTATATCTTTGTTCAGTTCTTCAAAGTATTTGTCTCTATAACTAGGCTGATAACTTGAAATATGCCGTTTTCTGATATTTTCATAAACACTATTGCATAAACTATAGTATATCTATTTTTATAATTGTTAATTTGGAGCTGGATTTCTTGACAATTTTTTTAAACTTCTTTAAACTTATAAGTAAACGCTTTATACACTGTAAGTCAAGCCTCAGTGCAAAGCACAGTCCCTGGCCCGGAGTGAGCTTCCTGCCTTTGCAGCAGGAAGTACATCCTATGTACATGGGACCCCCATCTGTATCATTTAAACTTTTACATTAATATTTAGGCCAAAGTCTGCTAGCATTAGGGATTCTGAATTATTTTTAAATGACAGGAACCAAGAGAATCAATAGCATCAGCATGAAGCGTTCCATACAGGAAGAACAGAAATGTACAGCATGGAGCACATTCATATTCAGATCTCTTTTAACGTATCTGATTGCTCCATAGTCTGAGCAGCTCGAGGGTAGGGACTGTGTCGTGTCCATGTGTGCAGTCTCTGTGCCTGGCACAATGCCTGGCTTCTGGGAAGTATGCAATACGTGCCTAAGTAATTAACTAGAACATGACACGTGGGCACGGTCATTATCAACTTCTCCTCCATCACACTCACTCTGGCTTAGCTGAGGCGGGAGAGGACAGGAGTGGTGCGGGTCCGCGTCAGATGGGCACTAGCAGCTAAGTGGCCTTGGACAAGCACCCTCTCCACCTCCAGTGTGGTCTTTTGTAAAATGGAGATAATAATAACTTTCAGATAGGTTGTTGTGAGGATGAAATGAGGTTACTCATCATAATGACTAGTACACTGCCTCAAACAAAATGATTGCCCATAAATGTCATTTTTATTACCACCACCCACCCCTGTTTCCTCAATGAAAAGTGACACAGGCTACTTCTCTGCCACGTTAACAACAGGCCGCAAACACACACGTGCAGATTAGTCACCTTGCTTGCCACATCTCCTCATTGGCCACAGATTCCCAAGAAGATGGATCAAACCTGTAGTTACAAGAAAACAGTAACGTTTTTCTGCCAACCACATATATTGCTATGGACATGTAATCTTTTATAATCTTATAAGGCAAATGAAATAAACTGGATCTTGCCCTGGATGGGTTTACTCAGTGGTTTAGAGTGTCGGCCCGTGGCCCAAAGGGTCTTGGGTTTGATTCCCAGTCAAGGGCACGTATCTTGGTTTCAGCTTTGCACCCCACCCCCAATAGGGGCTCGTGCAGGAGGCAATCAGTAGGTGTCTCTCTCTCTCCCCTCCTCCTCCCTCCCTTTCACTCTCCCTAAAAAAAAAATCAATGGAAAAAATATCCTCGGGGGAGGATAAAAAAATAAAATATAGACTGGATCTTGATGTACCAATAGAGACTGAAATAAAAAAACCTATTCTCCTAGAAAAGGTGGATTGTTAGCAATTTGAAATTTTGGTAAATGTGTTCTTAATCTGCATAATGGGCCCCAGTGCCTCATGGGAGCAAACAGGATTGGTGGGAAGAGGCTGGAGGCATTTAGGGAGCCAGCTGTTCTAAGAACTGTCACTGTCAGCCAGGCAAAGGGGCAGGGCTAAGGCCTCAGCCACTCTAAGGACATAGCTAAGAGCCAACGAGCTGGGAAGCAAGGGACAGGCCTGAAGAGAAGGGCCTCCTGGCTTTGCTACATCATTGCTGGAGCTAGCTCAGGGGTGGGCAAACTTTTTGACTCGAGGGCCACAATGGGTTCTTAAACTGGACCGGAGGGCCGGAACAAAAGCATGGATGGAGTGTTCGTGTGAACTAATATAAATTCAAAGTAAACGTCATTACATAAAAGGGTACGGTCTTTTTTTTTTTTTTTTTTTAGTTTTATTCATTTCAAACGGGCCGGATCCGGCCCGCGGGTCGTAGTTTGCCCACGGCTGAGCTAGATGCTGCTCAAGGAACACTGGCTAAACTATTTACTGATTTTCTTTCTTTCTCTTAATTAAACGTTCTCTTATGTATCCATTTTGACTGAACGAAGATGAGTTATGTTGTGTCCTTGTACTGTACTGTCATCAGCTGTTTACAGAAGAGGTTATTTTCTATCTTCTCCCCACGGTGGTCTCAGAGTGCTCTGATGTAGACCTACCTACCCCTCTCTGGTTCATGCACAGCAATGTGGTCCGTTTGCTCGATTTGATTAAAAAATCCTTTAGAGCATTTTTCATATGATTCTTGCCTGTTGTCCTGGAACTATAAGCAATAATTATCTAATCTTTAAATAATTCATATTTTAAACATAGGCAATGGAGGCACCTTTCTTTAGATGGTGACTCAGCTTCCATATGGGAGAAAGTTGCTTCAAGGAAGAGTAGTCATGCCCAAAACAACATAAACAATTGTGAAGAAAATTTCAAGTCCCAGTCTTCCCTATAGAGAAGTTAGCTGCCACTCTAGAAGAAAGAGAAATATGACCACTGTATGATGTGGAAACTATCACATGCTACACAGTGACTTTCTTTTTGTTAATCCTCACCCAAGAATATTTTTCCCATTTTTTTTAGAGAGAGTGGAAGGGAGGAAGGGAGGGAGGGAGGGAGAGAGGGTGAGAGGGAGGGAGGGCGAGAGAATAGAGAAAAAGAGAGGGAGAAACATTAATGTGAGAAACACACATCAATTGGTTGCCTTTTGCACCCACCCCGACCAGGCTAGGAATTGAACCTGCAACCCAGGTACATGCCGTTGACTGGGAATGGAACCCACAACCAGAGACGGCCAACTCTATAACCATTGAGCAACACTGGCTAGGACCCAGAGTGACTTTTAAAGCTCAGCCGTAGTTAATGAATCTTTTCCACCTTAAGGATATGAGATACAGACTGGCAGACAATATGCATTACAGGAGTTCCATGCATCTAACTATTATGTCCACTCAACCACAACCTCCCTTTCCCTTCCATTGTCCCACTGTTCTTCAAACATGAGGACAAGAAATACATATTCTCTTTCTCTATTATGATACTCCGTGGGCAGCAAATGACTATACTAATAACTAATAAAAATAGAAAATATCCAAAAAATTTAAAGGCATCTCAAAAGAGTGTTTTTTTAGGCACACAAATTGCTATACTCTGATAAAAAATATTACTCTATTCGTACCGTCCATATTCTTCAGTCCAGTTATAGATATTTCTTGTAAGTTTAATCCACTCCTCAGGGTTGAATACGATCTCTGAAGGAACCAATTTGTCACAAGAACCCCATGGCCAAAGTGAATAGTTCTTTTGCCAGGTTGGGTCACCCTCATGAATTCCTATGCAAACAAACGTTTCTTTTCTATAGAAAACAGAAAAAAACATATGATATATTTTTACCTTAAAGTTCTAAATGTTAAATAAATGTAACTCATGATGGGTCATTTTTGACTCCCTAAACCTTAGTCACCAATAAGCCAGTTGCAACCATTTCGGTTTATTTAAATCTTTCCCAAACAGATTGTTTGAAATTTATATTAGTGTGAAAAAAGCTGTTTGGGGGGCTGGGGAGAAGTAAACAGACATACATGATAAAACCTATCTGTTTGTAACATTATAAGAAACCACCTGTGGAGCAAAAACATTCATATCATCAGAATCCTAAAAGAAGAGAAAAATGTTTAAAAAATAATGTCTGAAAAGCTCCCAAATTTTGGAAAAGACACACCTTACTGATTCAAGAAACTGGACTTGTATGCACGCATATAAGCCTAACCAATGGACACAGACAACAGGAGGTGAGGGCATAAGTGGGGGGGCGGGCAATGGGGGGATAAGAACACATATATAATACCTTAATCAATAAAGAAATTAAAATAAAATAAAATTGGAAAAAAAGAAACTCAATGAACCCCAAACAAGTTAAATTCTAAGAAATCTATGGCCAAGTATACCATCATCAAACTCCTGAAAACTAAAGACAAATAATCTTGAAAGCAAACAAGGAAAACAACACATTTCATCACACAAGGAAGCAATGATTTGAATGACTGGATTTCTCAACAGAAACCATGCAGGTCAAAAGTATGTAAAATAACATTTTTAAAGTACTGGTGGCCCAGCCGGTGTGGCACAGTGGTTGAGCATTGACCTATGAACCAGGAGATCATGGTTTGATTCCAGTCAGGGCACATGCCCCAGCTGCGGGCTCGATCCCCAATAGGAGGCACGCAGGAGGCAACGGATCGATGATTATCTGTCATCACTGATGTTTCTATCTCTCTCTCCCTTCCTCTCAGAAATCAATAAAAAATAAATAAAAAATAAAGTGCTGGGGTGGGGGAGAAGAATTATCAACCCATTATTCCATATCTAGAAATATACATCAAAAATAAAGGTGAAATACATTTTCTGATAAAGGAGAACTAAGAAAATTCATTGCATAATAGTCTTGATGTAAAAGAAATGTTAAAGGAATATCTTCAGATGCGAGAGCAATAATTAATACAAGAGGGAAACTCGGAATATCAGGAATGAAGGGAGAGCAACAGAACTGGTAAATATATGTATTAATATTTTAGACAATTTTTCATCTTAAATTTTAAATATATATGTACCAGAGGAAGCTGATGCCAGCACCAGCTTCCCTCTGGCACCTGGGACCCGGGCTTCCCTCGCAGCCCCGGTTTTGTCTGGAAGGTTGTCCAGGAGAACGTCCAGGAGAACGTCCAGTCTAATTAGCATATTATGCTTTTATTATTATAGATGACAGTTGAAAATGATCACATGTTGATATAATACATATGACAACACAATCAAAGTGGGATGGTTAAAGGGACTTATGTAGCAGTAAGTTTTCTATATTCCACTTGAAGTACTAAAATATGATCCTAAATAGACTGTGAAAAGTAAAGTATGTATACTGTAATCCCAAGAGCAATCACTAAAAATAATTTACCAAAAGACATGGTAAAAATCCCAATAAAGAATTTAGAATGGAATACTGAAAAAATCAAAATTATCTAAAAGAAGGCAGGAAATGGCAAACAGTGGAATAAAAAAGAGGGAACAAACAAAAAGCAAATAATAAATGGAAGACATACATCTGAACATATCAATATTTACACTAAATGCAAATGGTCTAAATACACCAATGAAAAGTAGATAAATGAAAAGTAGATATTGTCAGAATGAATAATAAAACATGATCCCACGTATATTTTATCTAGAAGAAACCACATGAAAATACTATTTTAAAAAAAAACAGAAGGATTTTTTTTTTAAATACACAGAAAGGTACAAAGGCAATTCAGTGAAGAAAGGATAATGTTTTCAACAAATAATATTTGGACAATTTGACATTCATATGCAAAAACACTCAGAATGTTCATCACCATGCTGTATTACAATAGCAAAAGTCTAGAAACAACAACAATATCCAACAATACTTGGTAAGTTATCATGAATCTATGTGAGAATACTATATAGCTCCAAAAATGATGTTAATGAAGACCATTTATTGAGTGAGTGGGGGAATGCTCATAATAAGATATTAGGTGAAAAACTGACAAAAAACTCAGTATTACCCCAGCTATGTAAAATATATTATACAAGTGTATGTATGTGTGCATATAAATAAGTAATTTGTTAAAAATAAATGGAATCCCGAAAAGCTTCCTAAAGTGTTAACGTGATTGTCCTTGAAAGACAAATGATATTGATCTTCTTTATACATGTCTGAATCGTCTATAGTTTCCACAAGGAGCATGAGATATTTCCATAATGAGGAAAGGCCTCATCCATGCCTATAGAATAAATCCCTTCATGACCAGGGCCCCACCATCCCTCCACACTCATCCCCTCACCTAGCCCTCTAAGCCCTAAGCTCTGATCTCACTGGGCCACCCCTGTGTCCCTGGAGCTCAGCAGGTCCTTTCCATGACTCTGCACATGCAACTCCCTTGAGTCAGCCTTCTCCCACCCACTTGACAAATTCCTACTTAGCCTTTAGGTCTCCACATACTAACATTATCACACTTACCAGATAGTACTATAATTTATCTGTTTCATAGTTAAGATAGCACCTGTAAGCGTATCGGAAAACACTGTAATTGCAGGGATATCCATGCAGCTGTGGCTAGTATAGTTGTTTGGACACATTGGACACCCAATATTTATTAAATAAATGTTGAATGAATGCCCTGAGGCAGAATTCATTGCTTCCTCAAGCATGCTCCTAGAACACTTGGCTTATACTGTCAGTTAAATCATCCATTCAGGAGACACATACTGAACACTTACTGGGTCTCACACTTGACAAAGCTTTGCTAGAATAGAGCTTATCCTATCATATTATGGCCAGTTGTATTTGTACCCATGTTTATATACAACTGGGTTGTGGTCTACTTAAATTTGGAACTGGTCTCATTATAATGCCAGGGCCTAATATAAGCTAGAACAAGGCATATTCAATAAATGTTCAATAAACACAATACACCCCCCCCCCACACACACACACGCCTATTTGGTGATGTTAATGGTACTTAGAATTTTAATCCAAAATAGAACAATTAAGTGTTACTGTCACAGCACGTTTATATCCATTACCTTCATATTACTTCATGAGGCACAGTAAACTCCAGGTTCTGAACACCAAAAGTATATTATTATGTTCTTAGTAAGGGATAATTTAACTTTGCAATTTACAAAGTATTTCTGAAGTCCCCTTTAGAAGAGAATAGAAATTACGAAATAAGTTTTTCTTCTTCACACTCTGGACAATTGCATGCATTTCACAGACAGGCGAAATGTTCAACACTATACTGTTGGAGGAGTTATTTATTCTTGACCTTAACTATGAATAATTTTATGTTCTCAAGTATGGAATTCACAATTCTCATGTTATCTTAGCCACCATAACTGTAGGTGTTTTTCTTATTTATAAAAATGCCTTATCCTTTATAAGAAATCCTTAAGCTATTTTTATGTCGTGATTATTCCTGGAAGCCATTTCCTTTACACTTAAAAGGGGGCCATGGTGTTGATCAGAGGGAAACTATAATTGCTTGTGATTCACCTGCAATGATTTCAAGTAGGAGGCACATCTCCAACTTCTCTGAATTGTACTAAGATCTTATTTGCTATTCTTGCTAATCTGTCTTTATTTTTCCTTTACCCAGAACAATAACATTTATTTCTGCCTGGTCTCATTTATGCACAGATATTCAATTTAATTACAAAGATAATCTCACCGGTGACAGGAAAATAGGTGTAGAAAATTGGTCTTTTGGATGAAGCACAGCTGCTACATAAACAATTTTAGAACAGCTTAAGATTTTAGAAAAGCTATTATATTAAAAGAATGCTTACTGTTTATTTATTTCAAGAAAATGATAAAGATTAAATGTGACCATTCCACTGGGTAATACTCCTTCCACAGGATTCCACCGGTTCCCAGGAAAGTTGACACCTGGTAAATGCTTTGCCATCTTGGGTAAATACCACTCATAAGTCATCATCTGCCAGAAAAATAACATATAATGTCATGCTTTTATTATACCTCTTTAAGAAAAATCAAATTTAGCAAGTACAAAAAAAGTTCTAAAATGTGGGTATATGCTCATCGAATATAAACATAATGGGCCCGGCCAGTGTGGATCAGTGGTTGAGCATTGACTCATGAACCAGGAGGTCATGGATCGATTCCCAGTCAGGGCACATGACCAGGTTTCAAGCTCAATCCCCAGTAGGGGGCATGGAGGAGGCAGCCGATGGATGATTCTCATCATTGATGTTTCTATCTCTGTCCCTTTCCCTTCCTCTCTCTGAAATCAATGTAAAAAAAAAATCTTTAAAAAAATAAACATAATTGAAAAATACATACAAGCACAACTGAGGTATGTGGCATTGACCACTCTTGTAATGACTTAAAACTAGGATTTCATGTCTTAAGTTATGACTCTCATAGGTAAGGTCAGCATCTAGTTTCATTTTGCTTTCGTGCATTTGAGGTACTATCCAGAATGACCTTCCCCATTCTGGAGAATGCGTACTCAACTTGCAAAACCAGCTTACATATCACTTCCTTTAGGATACCCTCCCCAATTTCCACAGCAGAATGATATGCTACTGCAGCACTTGCACCTACCTCTAGTATAGCTTTTAGACTATTCCTCGCTAGACTGTATCCTCTCTTCTTTGTGCTTCTGCACCTAGCACACTGCCTGGCATAGAACAGTTCTCAAATTATGTTTGCTGAAGTTGAAATGTCTTTGATGGCCAGACTAGATAATCTAGGCAAAATAAAGATGTGCCATTACTCCGTTCTTTCATCCATTCTAAAAAAAATATATTGTTCACCTATAAAGAAGAAGCTATAATCCCTGCCCGGGAGAAGCTTGATCATATAATAATCTAGGCTACAAAGATAAAAACCTTTTAGCTAAATTATCTGAATTTATTAGTATCTCCAAATTAATTACATATGCTGACATTTAAAATAAATCATTAATATCAGAAAAGTCATTTTTCTTAATTCTATAGTTAATATATACTTAGCTATACTTTTATTTGTACAGATTTTCTTTTTTTAAAGAAAATACTCCTAGTCCAGCAGACTAATTTTAATGTAAGTGTATATGGCAAATATTCAAGAATACTTATTTTTTATTGATTTCAGAGAGGAAGGGAGAGGGAAGAGAGAGATAGAAACATCAATGATGAAAGAGAATCATTATCGGCTGCCTCATGCATGCCCCCTACTAGGGATTGAGCTGGCAACCACAGGCATGTGCCCTTGACTGGAATCGAACCTGGGACCCTTCAGTCCACAGGCTGACGCTCTATCCACTGAACCAAACCAGCTAGGGCACAAAATACTTAATGAATTTGATTTTATTACCCAATAGTTTGTTCTTGGGATATTAACATTAATTAAATACCCACGGTGTGCTATGACATTGTTTCTCATTTAATTCTCATAACAACCTTATATGTGAGAACAATTATATCTGACTAGAGGCCTAGTGCACAAATTTGTGCACTGGTAGAGTCTGGCTGGTCCGCCCCGATTGGGGCCAATTGGGCTGGCCGGCCACAGGCAGTTGGCCAGCCGGCCCCACCCCCTGGTCAAACTCCTGGTTGAACTCCCGGTCGAGGGGACAATTTACATATTAGCTTTTTATTATATAGGATACTGTGAATGCCCACTGAAAAGCTAGTACCTTCTTCTTTCTCACGAACACAATCCTGAAGTTGATCAGTAACCAGGGCAGCAATATGCTTGGGTCTAGTCATTCCCCTTTGTTGGTGATAGGTTAGGAGTGGGCATATGACAATTTTGGTTAGTGTGGCCCGAATAGAGGTCCGCTTGGGGCTTCTGGGACACATGTTACTCCCAATAGAGAAAGGGGGTGGGGCAGGCCCTAGAAGAAGTCTGTGGCTTGGTTTCATGATGTGATGTTTGGAAGAGGGCACCCATCAGGTCAAGGTACCTGCAGAGAAGCTGCCCCAGAACACAGACATCACTGAATTGCTTATAGTAACCTAAAACCAACTATCTCCCGACTACTTGTCACGTGAAATTAAAAACTTTAAACTATCTTAATCAGGTATTTTGCTTCTTGCATTCAAAAGCATTCTATGTTTATATGATGGTCATTTCCGTTTTATAAATAAGGAAACAGGCTCTGAGAGAGAAAAAAATCATTAGTTCCATGTCACATATTCAAGAAGTGATGAGGACTTGAATTTTGGTCTAGGTAATATTGAAATCCATGTTTCTCAATTACGTATAGTAGTTGCCAACTCAAACAGTATTTAAAACCATACTGTGATACCATATTATCAACTAATAACCTAGCTTTTGTCAGAAGCTAGATTGAAGATAAAATTAATCAGTGTGCTAGGTATAAATGTAAACTGCTTATAAAAATGTATCATTTGTAAGTTTCTCTATATTTGCAAATCTGTTTATAAAGTTTTCTCCAAAAAAGTTTGTTATTCACTAACTCAACAAAATTTGTTAAATAAGTAATGCATCTAAAAATTTTCTCAACCAAACTAATCATAGTATTTTTTTTAAGATTAAGAATTTCTCTTTTCCTATGAGTGCTCTAAAAATAGATATATTTGTTCCCTTTCAAGTATTTATGGTTTAAATACTAAATCTTATAGTTTAAATATATTTCTTCAGTTCTAGAAGATTCACTTCTAGGACTTTTCACAAGTCCTTTCTGACCATATATTTTGCATATGATCAATAAAGTTCACACAAAATTCTATAGCAGAATCATGGTTAATAATTTCTATTTTGAGTGAAATGTTTACTTCCCTGCAGTATGACTTATTTTATATTCAACCTAATTTATTCTAATCCCTGGGCCAGTGGGCAGTGTTAATTTGTATATAGAAGAACAATTTATTTTTTTATTTTTATTTTTTTAAAATATATTTTATTGATTTTTTACAGAGAGGAAGGGAGAGAGACAGAGAGCCAGAAACATCGATGAGAGAGAAACATCGATCAGCCGCCTCCTGCACATCTCCCACTGGGGATGTGCCCGCAACCAAGGCACATGCCCCTGACCGGAATCGAACCCGGGACCCTTCAGTCTGCAGGCCGACGCTCTATCCACTGAGCCAAACCGGTTTCAGCTAAAAGAACAATTTAAAAATAAATTTACAATAAAATATTCCCATGGTTTGTCATGTGAACTAGAGACCTAGTATATTATTTGAATCTAACATGAAACACATTCTTAAAATGTGTTTTAACATTAAACACTCAGTTTAAATAATACAGAGGCAACTCATAGGACTTACACCATTAGTTAAGAAATAAACAAAAGAATATGATATATACTCTAAGAGTGATCATGATAACTGTACCCATACACTGTTAAAATACAGGTGTGTTTTTTAAAAAAAAACAACATGTTTTTAAATGATTACAATTACTATATTCTCAGTATATTTTCCATATACTCACTTCCTGATCCACTAATGAAATGTCTGGCCTCAGTCCCTCACAATAATGCATATAACGGAGAGAATTTCCTGGCAAATCTCCTCTGAGTAAGATAATTGCATCATGAGGCATAGAGGCTAGAAGGTTCTTCGCAAATTTATCAATCACATAGTTGGTCTTTTGGTCACAAATGCTAAATAAAAGAATAAAAAAACACATTAAAATAGCAGCATATTGCTTCAGATTTAATAAGACTGGGCTTATTTTCTGCCTCATTCCTTTCCCATCACATAATCTATATTTAGTGCTTCAAAGTATTCAAATTTATATTTTCCAACGACATGCTTATATTTGAAAGTGAACACTATCATCTGAAAAAAAAAGGAACTAATTGTGCACTTGAGAAAAAAATCAATGTATTGTTTCAATTCTGGTATTATAATCATTTTCATAAAAAGAGAATCAGTTAGGGCTCAAGAATAAGACCTTTTACTTTTCCTAAAAGTGTATCCAATTTAACTAAAAAGAAGTAAGGTTTCTGATTCCACCTGGAATTTAAGGTAATTTCATGTTAATTCCACTTAGTGCAAAGGAATATCCAGAAATGCAGAAAGAAATCTGCCAGTTTGTAGCATAAATCGGGATGCCCTTTGTCTGACTCTTGCATGCCAGATTGACCCTTTGCACCACTTCTTGAGCTACAGGCTCCCTGTGTTTCTCTCTCCCTTCCAGACTAAGAAATCATTAGAGAATGGGGCCAATGAGAAGAGAGGGAAGGAAGAGAGGGTTGAGTTGTTACTTCTCTCCAGGCATTATAACAAAAGCAGTGCAATTCCCTTCAATGATGAAGTGAAGGCTCTAACTTCAAAGAAAAACTGGCATGAATTCTGAGCACTTCCCATAGAATAAGAAAAAGACTACAAAAGCAAAAGCATCAAAAAACTGAGCAAGCAATGTCCTTCCTGGTCTCCTCAGGTCTATTACATTTAATGATACTGAGAAACACAGCCGAAACTTGAATTGGTAGGCTAGTCTCACAAAGCAAATAAGCCCTTCCAGGAACAAAATATTATCCTTGCCTTTGTAACCGATGCAACTCTTTCCTCCTATGATCCCCTATTTTGCAGGATGATGCTTCACATATACCACCCAGCAGTGTTGCTATCTATTCCATTCACCTGGGGCAAATAAAAGAATCAAAACAAAATAAAGCCACCCAGCCTGTGCCGACATCCGTGGTGTTGAACCTGGATTGCCAAAAGATCCGAGCCAGAAGACTGGGATAAAAACAAGGTTGGGTAAACACACACTGTGGGCTTGGCAAACCCTTCTGAGCTAGCTATGGAGTTGGGTCTGGAATCCCACCAGGTGTCCTGGTGATGCAGCCTTCCTAACACTGGCTCTTCCCAGGTATTATAAAGAACATCAGTTCTTAAAGCTAAGTTGACAGAGGAAATTTAACCTTGTAAAATACCAATCAAATCTTATTACAAAACTCCCATGGACTCTTCCACTTCTGTAATGTTTACTCAATACTGCTGGAAATAAATGAATTATCACCTAAAACTTGGACATCTTTTAAGTTAGACTGAGATTTTCATTAGCATGATTATTTAAAAGATTTTGAAAAATACATACAATACTAATAATGCCTAAGGGTTAAAGAAGCTTTTAGACCAAGCATGTCAAACTCAAAGGCTAACTCGGGCCAAATAAACAAGGTTTAAGTTTATGTAGGCCGCAAAAAACCAAAAGCATCAATTTTCATAGAAATGTAGGTTTATTTCGATAGAGACACACTGAATACAAAGGGCTGAAATAAATGAGTAATCGTTAACATAAAGTAATAGGACATTTTAATAAAAATTAATTAATATTTTTTCTTGAACATTAAGTTACCAGACACAGAATAACTGCACAAATAAGCATAACACAAATAAACCTATTTTTCTTGTTCTCTGAAAGCGAAATATTTCCTGTTGCGCACACCAAACAAGTCAGTCCAAGACTAATGACGTGGCAATCGGCTGCTAAAATATTCACTGCTAGTATTAGTGGAGAGAAATGGTGCACCTGCGCATAAGGCATGTAAGAGAAATGAATGCAACATGTTTATAGTAATAAGTCATTAGCGAATGTTGTAGCTCGTTATTAATAATTATGTATAACAATATTGTAAAAATTAAGTTATGAAATTTTTACTAAAACGTTTCTTACATACTGTTATATTGGCTGGGCCACAAAAATATTCATTGTGGGCCACATGAGGCCTGCGGGTCGCGAGTTTGACATGCTTGTTTTAGACCTTTATTTTAAAACTAGAGGCCCAATGCACGAAAATCATGCAAGAGTAGGCTTTCCTTCCCCCAGCTGCTGGCACCAGCTTCCCTCTGGCACCCAGGACCTGGGCTTCCCTCACAGCCCCAGCTTCATCCAGAAGATCGTTGGATCTAATTAGCATATTATGCTTTTATTATTATAGATAATTAATATTCACTTCTACAGTATGAACTAGGTAAGGACCAGGTACTACTCAAAAGACGAAATCTTTGAAGCCTAGAGTGAATTACTTTAGGGCATACGACAATGCCCAAATATCTTTACTCTCTATCTAAGTGGTCTTTTACATCATGGAATTTTACACATACTGCAGACTCTACAAACTCTCTCTAGAGTTCCTTAGAGGAAAATACACAAATGGTTTACATGCACCACCCTGTTTGCAATGCCCTGAACTACATATCACTCATGCTGAGATTCTGGTTCAAAAGTTTAAGGACCACAGTATTCAGACCAAGCTGTCTCACTCTGAAAAATGGTGGAAGGCGAAGATGAAATAAAGTTCTAGAATCTAAATATCCAAACATCTCTGGCTTGAGTGCTAACTTTCATAAAAATAACCACTTCCTACCTGTAATTAGAATATATTTGGTAAATTACAAAAAGAGCTGCTGAAAGCCACTCCAGATACTGAAAGCCTTTGGTGTTCAGCACTCGGTTACTCTCAGAAACCAGTGTGGCCAGCCCGATGCCAGCGAGGACTGCCACCACAGCATTGCTCTGCATCCAGAATCGCTCCACCTACGAAGAGGCAAGCAAGGTGACTGATCTGCAATCAATCTGGTACTTACATATCTTACAAATATACTGCTTACACCTAGTTGCTTATGCCTGCTGTCATTCAGGTCTTGCTTACTGACTTCCCCAATCCAACTCCATGTTACTTTAGTTTTCAATTTTCAAACATTCCTTCCTCCCAGTTTGACATGTGAAGCTCCCTTTTGGGACCCACACATCCTTTTCGGTACTATGGACTTGGCGTTGAACTCCTGCAATATGTAAAGTGGAAGAGGTGGAGAAAGGCGTTTGCCTCACTCCTGATGTTCCCTTCCATGTGCAGAAGTGCCATTAGTTTAACACTCGCTGCCCTTTCACTTATTTCTTCCTGTAGGACCATATGGACTGAGCTTACTGGGCAAGTTGGGAGCTGGGACTGGACCTGCATTTCCCAGTGGCAGACTCTGTCCCTGTGGCACCAGTGGGATGGCGTGGGGTACAGAAGGCCTGGCCTGTGCAGCACTACCTGTGACTGGTGGGTAGGTTTGCCTACTAGTATTGTGGATGCAGAATGAGGAAGCCCCCTCGCTCACAGACATAAACCACATTTTCCAACATGAGCATTATCAGTGATAAAGGTGATTCTACTGCTTGTTATCTTGTTTCTCAACTGATTCAGAACTCAGGTGATTAAATAGGATACTATCTACTGGGCCATTTGAACACATAAAAAATTGTTTCAGCTGTTAAGAAAGAGTTGTCTACATTTACAGAGTTTCTACTACGGAGAATCTCAGAAATGGTAGCCAGTTAAAAACAGAAATGTGGTTGCTATTTTGCATAGGCCTGGACAAGTGAGGTAAGAAATAATAAACTGTGTTGATAAGAGCCCCCAATTACAACTCGTATTTCTTTGCTATTTAGAAAAAATCCAGGAAAAATACAGTAGTACCTATATCTATTACACACATAAAATGCCTAACTTAAATCTACCTTACATTTATTTTTCTATTTAACTATTGTGTTAACTAAACAATGCATTTTTTACCGAAAAAGAGGCCTTTGCCTTACTAGTTCAATAATTTAACTTTTGATTATAATAATGCACATGTAATTTTAAATATTTCTGAGATAATCTGCTTTTCTACAAGATTCATGAGAGACAAACTGATATATCTTTTGACCAGAAAGTTTGTGAAGAATATATCTAAATAAAACTTACCACACCCATGAAAAGTGGTTTTGAAATATCTAAATTTGCCCTCCAAGCAAAGAACAATGAATAAATGCAAAACATTCCAGTAAAAAGCCACACTAATGATGGGTTCTGTCTGTCCCTATAAAAAATTAAAATAAGTCCAAAATTATTTGTGTACAAGAATATCAATACTACTATTACATAGTTTTAAACTATAGGAAAATACCTGGAACTCTAAAACTTTCCACTTTTAAGTAGGACTAAAGAAGGATCTCAGTGTTTCAAATCTGAATTGGAATAGATAACCAAAACATAGTCATAAAATACACTGTCTCTATATTCTAGACAACTAGGAAATATGCAGCAAAAGATACAAAGTCAAAATTTGCAGAAGAAATACAAATTATTAATCTTGTTAAATTAAAATGTAATTAACAAATGCAAAACAAAAGGATAATTTCATGCACCAAAATAATAAAATGACAAATCTCAATAGTATTGGTGAGAATGCGGTTGCATTCTTTAAGAAAAGTTAATTTGATAATATATATCAAGAGCCTTAAAAATATTCACATTTTGACCCTGTAATTTGACATGTAGGCATAAATCTTTAAACAATAACCAGAAATGTGGATAGAGATTAATCTCTAAAAATGCTTTGGTATCACTTATAATAGTGGACAAACTGGAAGCTATCTGAAGATCCTGAAATAGGAGAATATTTAATTATACAGACATTCAAATGATTTTAAATATTCTTATGGTATAGGGAAATGCTCACAATATAATGTTAGGTATTAAGGAAACAAAACTATAAATATATATAGTGTATATATGGGCTAGAAATTAATGAAGGTTAATAGTGATATATTTTTATTTATTTTTTTTATCATTGGAGGTTACTTTTATCTTTAGAGGAATTCAAATAGTTGTTTGCTTCTTTTGTAAAGCAATAATAATTGGCTATGGGCAAAGTAAGGGATCAAACCGAAGTTTAAGACATTAAATGACTCGCCTAGTTAGATTGTAATACACTGCTCAATCTTTCAAAATCACTAATTTATAATCAGAACAAAAACTATCAAGAAAATAATACATATTTGCCTTCATAGAAGTGGTTAAATTTATTTGAAATATAAAATACTAGAGGCCATGTTCTACAATGACATATTGAAAATATGAATTTAATTAATAAACATGGGAAAAATAACAGGAAATATTATATGACTCACCTTCTTACTAAACATATATTAGCCCAAACTGCAAGGGCTTGGATGTTGAAGGAGAGTTCAGTCCTCATGTTTGTTACTTGAGAACTGTAAAAGACAATCGAACTTATTGTTGACAGAAAACAAATTTGGTTAATTCCAAAGAAAACATTCTTTGTAAAATACATCAGATTATGTACTGAATAATTTTTTAAAAAATATATATTTTATTGATTTTTTACAGAGAGGAAGGGAGAGAGATAGAGAGTTAGAAACATCGATGAGAGAGAAACATCGATCAGCTGCCTCCTGCACACCCCTTACTGGGGATGTGCCCGCAATCAAGGTACATGCCCTTGACTGGAATTGAACCTGGGGCCTTTCAGTGCGCAGGCCGACGCTCTATCCAATGAGCCAAACCAGTCAGGGCTGTACTGAATAATTTTAAGGGATGAAGTCAGATTGAAAATTATTTTTTCTTCTTTCAAATTCGGGAGAAAAAGTACTTCAAGAAAGAGTTAAACAGTTCTAAGATATTTTCCAATTGTAACATTTGGTTATCAATTTATATAATTTGGGATAGCATCAGAACAAATAATTTTTCAGTGTTTGTGATACTAGTATACTGTATTGATATTGTAAAACAATTTTTATTCCTGACTGGCTTGATAAGAAGTCATCTGAAATGGGTTTCTGAACTTCTTCCTGGCCTCCAGTGATTAGCAATTAAAAACAAAATTAATTCAAAGCATTTTTTGGAGATCCAATCATGAATTTAAAAAAGGACAAGAGAATGATCTCCAGCCATTCATTTCTGGGTTACCTTTTTCCTTAAAAAGGTTTCCTTGTTTTCTATATTATTTGGTTCAAAAAATGTTCAAGGAATCTCTGAGAAATGCATCATTTTTCCTTATAATTACACTAAATTCTTCCATTGGCTTCATAAAACTAATTAACAAGCATTTTCCAAGTGGTATCTGAGCTCTAGCAGTCTCCATGTTTTGAAAAATAAATGATTCGATATACCATCTAAAAGAACTTTCTTCTCCCTACTGGCAATTTTACTGGAGAAAATGTGATGCCATAATTATGGAAACCACACAATGTGTATTTTACTAATGGAGACTCATCAACTATGGGAAGATATCCTTACTCATTTTCAAATACACTTAAAAAATTGATTCCAGCATGAGGCCCATTTCAAGCCATTCTTCAAAAGGAACGAAGTCAGCCTCAAAATTAATTCTTGGAGATATGTTGCTTAAATGTAAGCTCTAAAACATGGTCACTGCCTAGGGTTAGATTCAATAATTTCCTTGTACAGGATTGCAATTTAGAGATACGCGTGGGGAAAGAATTTAATTTACTCGACTGGCAAAGGGTTGATGATTAGGTTCCATCATTTTGAAGGATTTTCTAGTAAGTTAATTATGAGTTCCCTTTCTCAACATTCTTGTCCACCTGAAACAATTAAACACTAGAAATTCTCTTACTCAGAGAGTATAAGGATTATGTCTCCATTTTTACATTATAATCTTGTCTGAACAAATAGTGTAAGTGGTCATCATTTTTGTCAGGTCTTTTTTCTGGGTGTATAGCCAAACTGCTATTATTTCAATGTAAAGGGGGCCTACAATTACCTAATAGATGACTTTTATGTGCAACTTATAAAAGTTAGATGTCTAGTCTAGGGTTGCTCTTGAGAGTTCTTTGGAGTTCATGTGGGATTTGTTAAAGCAAATACACCAGTAATCCTGAGTGTGATAGCAACCCCAAAAGGTAGGTAAAAAAAGAGCAGGCAGTGAGTCTTTGACACGGAGCGAAGAAGGAGAAAGTAAAAGCCCCGAGACACTGGCAAAGCTGTCTTTAGCTTTAAAAGGGAAACTGAGCTTCTTTGCTGTCTCCCCAGCAAAACAGGAAAGTGTGCTGTAAAAGTCTTAGACACAAACAGAAATATTTAAAATCAGCTGTGAGAACCATCAAAGGTTATATACAAATAATTGGTGGCAGGAAAATGTTTTCAAAATAGAGTATAAAATGAAAAACAGAAGGCTAATAAATCAGTATGTACAGAGGTGGACAAAAGTAGGTTTACAGTTATTAGTATGCAAAAGTTTATTCTTGTATTATTATTTTTCCATATAAAAAACTATTAGTCTACTTTTGCCTACCCCTGTATATTATGAGCCTATTAAAAAAACAAATATATTAAAAATATTGGAAAAATAGATAAAAACATTAATGGATTAATAATAGTGATTACCTTTACATGCTGGAATTATAATAATTTTCATTTTTGTATTTTTGCTTAACTGTATTTTCTGAACTTTTCATAATAATTTCGTATCCTTTTTTTTAAAAAGAAAAGGAAGGATGAAAGAAAAACAAGCTAGCAAGTAAGATAGAAATTCTGAGAACCTATGAAGTGATTTATATATAGAGTTGAAATATTCTCGATAATTTATATAAAAAATTTTAAGTTGATTTTGAGAGAGAGGAAGGGGGGGGGAAGAAACATCAATAGGAGAAACATTGATCAGTTGCCTCCCGCATGTACCCTGACCAGGGATCAAACCCACAACCTACGTATGTGCCCTGATCCAGAATTGAACCCCTCACCTTTTGATGTATGAGATAATGCTCCAACCAAGTAAGCCACACTGACCATAACCTGCCCATATTTTTTCTTAAATTTTCAAATTAATAATTAGAATCCAAAATTAATAATTAGAGATAACCTGAGTGTTATAGAAAACGATTCTTCCCTAATTTCTTCATGAAAATATTAAAAAAATATTACAGGATTGGTATGGATATTTTCCAAGTTGTCTTAATTTGTGTAGATTTTAAAGCAAATATTAATCCATTTTTTCAAAAAAAAGCTAATAGATAATATAGATAAAATATATTTGCTTGAGCTGGCTTTAATAAGATTGAATGTTAAAAAATGTATGTCAACATAGAGCTTAAGGACAGTCTACAGGAAAAGTCTTAAGAGACATTAAATAAACTAAGTTCTAAAGAATTAAAAAAGCATAGCTCACTTCAAGATAACAAGAAAATAATTGTTCATGTTGATAAATACTATGTTATAAAATGTCTGTGGAAGAAAGAAGATAGTCGAAATCAGAACAAAGCATGAACTTCATTAACAAAGGAACACTACATTCGAAGCATTTTAGTTTTATAGGTTCTATGTAGTCTCCTAATAGCCCCATTCATTGTTGGATTTATTGCTCATTTTCAGTTTTCTCTTATTGAAGGAGATGGTAGAATACTTGACAATATGCAAAACACCTGCCAATTATGTGGCTGAAAACTACTCACAGACATACCACTTCACAAAGAGAGAAACTCAGAAATACCTCAAACCATTCAAAAGAACAAATAGAGAATTCATTTTAAAATAGTTCCAAATATTTCATACTCACAGTAAAATTTCAGACATACTGGATCCTATTTCAGATTTAGCCTAAACATAAATGAGAAAAGTTTATTTGCACAAGCATTAAACTAAAACTCTGCTAAGCTATCGTATTTAACTATCTCCATTTAAAACATACAGGCTTTAAATATACAATGCAACATTTCTCTTCATTCCAACTCTTTACTTCAGAGCCTTACTGAATTTTTATAGCAAAGTCAGTGAAACTAAACATGAACATTGTTTAGGAAGAAATTCAGAAATAATAATTGGCTAAAAGTCAGTCAAACTATTCCAGCAGAAATGTCAAGCACATTATGAATTAATAGTCTTTACTCTTAGAATCTCTTTAGGCTCTTTTTTGGGGGCACTTTGATTAGAGCTCAGTATCACTTGTTAGTCTATAATTGTGTGTGAATTATACAAATTTCAAATCTGAAATGGTCCTCAAACAATACTTTAATGGAATGACCAATATAAGTAAACCAGATGTGTTAAATTCTTAAGTAAAAAAATAATTATGCGCCAAAACCGGTTTGGCTCAGTGGATAGAGCGTCGGCCTGCAGACTGAAGGGTCCCGGGTTCGATTCCGGTCAAGGGCATGTACCTGGGTTGCGGGCACATCCCCAGTAGATGTGCAGGAGGCGGCTGATCGATGTTTCTCTCTCATCGATGTTTCTAACTCTCTATCTCTCTCCCTTCCTCTCTGTAAAAAATCAATAAAATAGATTTAAAAAAAAATAATAATAATTATGCTTTTATTAACCTATTTTATTATTAAACTAGAGCCCCAGTGCACGAAAATTCGTGCACTCTGGGCAGGGGGGTGTCTCTCAGCCCAGCCTGCACGCTCTCACAATCTGGGACCCCTCGGGTAGGGTCTAGTTCCATCACGACATGGCTGTGGTTCCACGGTCCTGCGGCCGGGGTGGGCAGTGGGGGAGGTAAGGGGGAGGAGAGACCAAGAGGCCAGTCCAATCGCAGCATGGCTCCAGTTCCCCGGAGCCTGCGGGATGGGGGAGGGACCAAGAGGCCAGTCCGATAGCAGCATAGCTCCGTTTCCCGGAGCCTGTAGGCTGGGGGTAGGGAACAAGAGGCCAGTCCGACGGCAGCATGGCTCCGTTCCCACAGCTTCCTCCCGCTACTGCACAGCAAGCGGTCAGGGCCCATAGCTCCCTCCCACCATCGTGCCATGGGCGGACAGGACCCGGGACTGACTCCCACCACGGGCGGCTGGGACCCAGGGCTGACTTCCACCATACGGGCCGGGACCCTAAGCTGTGTTCAGTTGTCCTTCCGGATGTTTAGGTCGTAACGGACCCTTGCTCTTTATATATTAGGATATCTTTAACATACAAACAATATATCAATATACATAAAAGCTGAAGCGACCGACCGACTGGTGGGCTGGTTGCTATGACACGCACTGACCACCAGGGAACAGACCCTCCCCACAGGAGCTGCCTCCTGGTGGTCAGTGCACTCCCACAGCCAACCTCCCCCAGTCCCTCCCCCTGGTCAGCCGGCCCCTATTGGCCCCAATCGGGACTGGGCAAGATGGCTCTGATTGGCCCCAATCACCGGCCAGGCCGAGGGACCCTACCCATGCACGAATTCGTGCACTGGGCCTCTAGTATAATGTATATTTAAGTGATAGTTTTTAAAAATCTATAGATCTACCATTCATTTTAAGAAACAGAACTACATGAATACATAAGGTATCTCACACAGCCTGGCCTTCCTCATCTCCCATAAATTTTCTAAAATATGTAGGTTTACTACTTTTGTATATATCCTTGAGAAATAGATTGTTTAATTTTTGCTTGGCTTAGAATTTTGTATAAATGGTGTCATATAATACGTATTCTTTTGAGATTTGCCTTCTTAAGACACAAAAAAGCACAAACCATGAAAAGTCTGATACAACTGTCTATATTAAAATAAAAACCCATCTGATTATCTTTTAATTTTTCAGATAACCTATACGGTAAGCACTTTAGTGTTTTCCCCTAATATGTTTTAAGAAAAACAAGCCCTTTTGACCTTTTTTAGGACAGAGTAAATTTTACACACTTAGTGAAATTATATTTTATAAAGCCTTTACGCATAGGCATTACACTAAATACTAACATGAACACTATTCATCAAATATACAAAAAGAACGTTTTGGTCAAAGTAAATTAAAAATCGAGTTTTCTTTTTCCTTTAATCTTTTCAGATATTTTAAATCACAGACCAAGAGCCCAAAGTGACCCCCAGCACTACAGAAATGCTTCCAAGTGCTGGCGGCAGAGCCTTTTGAATGCTTGTTACCCTAAAATACATTCAGGATATATAACGGTACAACGTCAGGTTAAGGGATTCCATTTTTTTTTCTTACATATGTTAAAGGTCACATTTCAATTGGCAAATCTGTTCCATAAATAACTAAAATAAAAATTCTACATACTGCCATTGACAAACATTGATTGTTTTTTCTTTCTTTCAATCGAGGTTCAGGCAGAACACGGAAGTTTTGCCACTTATTCCTTAAAAGAGCTTTAAGTATAAATTTACCAGATTGAATGTTCCATATTCTTCCCTGAGAAAATGAGTCAAAAATCCCAGCACCGTTGTCTGGTCTCCCCAGGTCCAGCGGGCTTGATTGAGGCAGGATGAGATAGGAAGATAGATGTAGGGCAGCAAACCAGCAGAGAAGCACAGACTCAGCTTCAACACAGAGCCCCAGGAGAGTTCCTGCATCAGAGCACAGGGTGTTGTATGACAATGCTTATCCTAGTAGATTCATCCTGGAACTTCAAGAACACATCAAGGAAAACATCAACTATGTTTACTCAGCGTTGATCTCTCAATTTATATGAAGTCACCACAGAATACTATGTTAAACCTTCTGATTACCAGGGATTACTAGAAAATTGCTCAGCCTGAACTCCTTTGCATGGCAGGTGAAATCTGAATGAAGCAAATAACTTTAGTGAAGACCCTTAAGTACCATTTTTATTGCATCTTTTAAAATTAAAACCATGTCATGACATGCAGCATTGCAGAGATAACCCAATTGGAAGTGATTACGTTGTTCAGTTGATTTTGAATATGCCCCCAAATATTGTCCTAATGCAAACTCATTTCATCACCTTCATCAGGAGTAGACTTTAGCTATATGCTCTATTATGACTATACATTATAATATGAATCTTTCTACAAGATTTTGGGTTATATCATGGAAATATTTGGCACAAATGAAGCTAGCTTTTAAATAACCTCCCAGCTCACCCAAATGCTCTTTATCCTCAATTTACATATAGAATGAAGTACTAAAGGAAATGTGTTGTTCTATATAACAAGGTTGCCTCTATAGAGAATATATTTCTCATTTGCACACCTCTAAAATGAAGGATAATATTGACAAAATCTTATAAAGATTAAGTCCAAGAGAGTTCTGGTGTACTACTACCAAGATTCAAATAGTGTTCGCTTTAGTAATTGGGAAAGGGGGTCTCTTACAAATACCATCATTGGAAATTGCCAATTTTTTCTTTACAAAAAAGGGAAATTCATATGTGATAATGGATATAAGAATCAAGATTCACATTCACCAGACGTACAACAAGCAGCTGACTTATCTCAATATTTTCAAATAAACATTCTTAATTGATTATGGAGTGTTTTTATTATAGTACTGATTTGCTATTCCTAAAGTGGTAATGAGATACATAAACAATGACAGCATGAAAAGAGTGTAAGAAATAACTAACTGAACAACATGTCTTTGCTATTCTTAAAAGCAGTCTTAAAGAAAGTAAATGCTTGCATTTTGGCAGTTTCTGCATATTACAGAATGGCAAGATGCAACTGCTGCAGAATTTTCCTTTTGTGCAGGAAAGAAACATGAGACAGTTACATGAAAGCTATCCACAGGGCCCAGGAGAGTGGTTCCATGTCCTAGCTGCGCATACACTAGAATCACCTGGAGAGCTCTTAAAAAATATCAGTGTCTAAGCCTCACCCTGTATACACACACACACATAAATATATATGCACACACACAGATACATACATTACTATACAGGGTGTCCCAAAAAATGTATATACGCTTTAACAGCTCATAGCTCAATTCTGAAAATGAAATGTATTTTAATAAACATGCTTTATAATTATTCAGTGTGTGTATGCATTTTTGGGACACCCTATATGTACACACATATAAAAAACACATTCACTCTTTCAAAGCTTCCCAGATCATTCAAGTGAGCAGCCAGAATTGCAACCAACTGACTCAGGACTTCTTCCTCTGCCTCAAATCCAACTACCTTGTCTCTCCATTGGTAGACCTTATTTTCTAGCCTCTGTTATTTAAATAATGGAAATGACGGGTCCTTTGAAGAGTCTTTCTTCCCAAAATTGCATCTTTCATCAGTAGCTGGCCTCAGTACAGGGCCAACAGGCTCTCAAACCAGCCTCCTAACTTGTCAGCTCTGAGTCCTGCATGTTTTACACAAAGCATGGCCTCCCCTCTCAACCATCTAACACTTAGTTGTCAGGTTCTTGCCAGAGGACGCACCTCTCAGACATCTGAATGTACCTTCTCGGACGTCAGACACCTGGCTAAGAGTGACACCATTAAGTTGGTAACATAGATCATTCCTGACTTCAGTCTCCTCGAAAAAAGACCAACCAGCAGCTATCCATAGACAAAACACCACTGTGCAAGTACCCGAATCCAGGCTGGGGCCGAAGCCTGTCCCTGGAACACAGAGACTGAGAAGGACTGCGTTGGAAGCGACTGCACCACCCCTCCAGTGGGGCAGGCACAGCACTGCAGGGAGAGGACACCCTGGGGCTACGGTTTCCCAGTGGACATCCAGCTCCTCCGGCATTGCAGGATGCTTTCTAGGAGGCCTACTCGAGTCTCACCTCATGGGGACCACTGCGGGCATTTGCAGGGCTCAACTGCTGAGGATCAGATAGAGATGGAGAAGGGAAGCTGGGCTGACAAAGCAACCAGTGCTCAGATCTTGGGAAACTGCATTCCTGCTGCTTGAGCAGAGATCCCAGCCATTTATAATCCATAAGAAAATTACAAAATAGGCCAGATGCCACTGTAATCAATACGGCAGAATTTTTGTCAAAAATCCTATTTTTTCAATGTTGTTAGGACCTAAGGTAATTTAAACAATACATAAAACTGAAAATAAAAAGTAAATTCCCATGGTGACATATGTTGTATTGGGCCTAAATAAAATATTATGAACTTTCATTTTTACAAAATTCAAAACCTACCTTCTCTTTGCAAAGTCGAAAGAGAACCCACGGTATTATACACAAAACATAGAGTACTATTGTGTGCTGATTACATAAGCTAAGGCCACAGCAGAAAGCACCAATTTTAGCTATCTGAAAATAAAGTAAAAATAAAAAACAAGTTAAATATTCACCTAAAACTCTAAGTAAGCACAATAGTAAAAAACTATTCTGTATATTAAAACTAGGCATACCACAGGTCAGATTAAAAATCAATTGCTTAGACACAAGCAGTCAATTTTTACCAGTCACTAATATTTATCACCACTATTTTTATTAATATTTTTCATTCTTATCAAAGCATTTCAGTTTGACCTTAAATAATTGTCTTCAAACTAAATTTCAGAAAGTCCTGTATGAGGACTAGATAAGTCCTAACAGTAATAGGATGTCATATAATTCTTATTTGAGTAAAATCTGTAACTAAAATTCAACAATATTTGCTTTACTTTTTCTCCCAATAAATTAAATTAATGAAATATAACACTATTTATTTAAAACCTGGTTATCAATGGGTGGTGTTTTTACTTTTTTTTTTGAACATGCATTATTTTCAGAATCAGAAAAAAGTTTATTTTAAACAACAACAAAAAAAACTCTAATAGTATCGCAGATGTGTTACGGAAGCCACAGATAACCACAATGGTTTTTTTGGTTCTATATTCCCTAACAACACAATGCTGCCTATACAGAGATGATTTGACATTTTCCAATGTGTAGACTGTAAGCTCTTAGGAGACAGGCTTTCTTCAAGCTTCAAATTATCTTGATGATAGTGCCTATCATAGAATTCATTGTAATCTCTTCTGAACTACTTCATTCTTACATTTGGTTCTCTCCTCTTAAAAAGTACAAATTTGGGGAGAGGTCAACAGGGAAAAAAGGAGACATATGTAATACTTTCAACAATAAAGAATTTAAATTTTTTTTAAAAAGTACAAATTTGATCCTTTTTTTGGAATTGGGTAATAAGTCACTCTACCAGAATTGTATATAATATAAAGTGGTCAATCTAGAGCTTGGCATATTACGATCTTTCTCTCTCTTGCGCGCGCGCCACACATGCACACACGTGAGCGCGTGCACACACAGACACAGACACACACATACACACACACACACGCTATGGTGGAATTAACCAACAAGCCTATCTTTCCCATAGGAATCAAAGGGGATTTCAGAATTCCCACCTTCTCCAAAAAACTTTTGAACTCCAAGGGGGGGCAGGGGAGAAATCCCATGTTTTATTAAGTCTCTCATGGTCCACAGTAAAAGACCTGAGAATATTTTCTCTCTCAATATGCCTACATTACCTTGACAGTAATCAGAACAGATAAGCAATATCTAAACCAAAGTTTAAAAGAAACACGGCATCTATCTAAAAATAAAAACACAAAGTCATTTCACTGTGCTCAAAATAGGTTACCTTTGATCTTTCTTTTGCGGTTGCTGCCTCCTCGAAATGTACAGTAAGAGCCATAAGCAGCCCCACAAACAGATTGTTTAAGCTAAAAACCTCTGCTGCGATGGACCACTGCCATGTTAGACGAGAAAATGAAAACACCCCCGCAGCAAGGATTCCTCCCGCATGTGAGCCAGAAAGCCTGCAAATATAGATAACATGAAATCTTCTTTCCCAACAAAAAGAACCGACTTTATTCTCCTTTTTATAACTGTAGCAGTGGAAATTATGACAGTCACCCAGCACTATCCCAACACACTACATGGTTAATACAATCCTCCACGTAATAATATTCTCCAACAGATTTTAATTAGAAAGTCCATATGTTAACCTACTAACACAAATGAACAAACCTGCTTGGTATCCTGTGGATGACATGAAGTTTAGTTCTCAGATGTAACCTCTAGGGTTCAAGCCAGTTCAGAAAGCCTGAAGAGTTAGTAGCTAGAGCAGTGGTTCTCAACCTTCCTAATGCGCGACCCTTTAATACAGTTCCTCATGTTGTGGTGACCCCCAACCATAAAATTATATTCGTTGCTACTTCATAACTGTAATTTTGCTACTGTTATGAATCGTAATGTAAACATCTGATATGCAGGATGTATTTTCATTGTTACAAATTGAACGTAATTAAAGCATAGTGATTAATCACAAAAACAATATGTAATTATATATGTGTTTTCCGATGGTCTTAGGCGACCCCTGTGAAAGGGTCGTTCGACCCCCAAAGGGGTCGCAACCCACAGGTTGAGAACCGCTGCTCTAGAGACTTCCTCCAGGGTTCTCAGGCTGCCTCCTTCCCCCATCTAGATTAGCTACTGTCAAGGATCGAGGCTGAATTCCTATCTGGGTCTCAGTTCTCACATCAGGTTCTCAATCAAAGTTTGTGGAATGAATGGAGTTCCTTAGTCTGGAACATTCAGAATCTGGCCCCAACCTGTGTTTCCAGCTTAATCTTCATAACCTTCTTCCACAAACTTTACACTCCAGCAAAATTGGATGGATTCTCATACATGGTATGCATTTTGATTGTTCAGAGCCATCAGGAATGTTGTTCTTTTCCATGTCTATATCTTACCAATTCTTCTAACCCCCTCCCCCCCCAGAAAGCTGTCCTGATCCCTCCAGAAGTGATGGCACCCTCGCTTCTGTCCAGCCATCCAAGGCCCAGAGTATTTTCTACTTTAAATCATGTCTCCAAAGTCTTGGTCTTCGGTCCCTCCAGGGCGGGTCTGTGTTAGAGGCCTACTCTCTCTATCTCTCTACCCCCAAGTCCTGCCAAATGAGATGAGAGGGAGCTAGGGGACTGGGCTATGGTCATTGCAGAACAAGGACTTTGTGGCCGATCCAAGGCCCTGCTTTGTTGGTTTTTGGGGGCTGTCTTCACTGAAATGGAAGAAGGTTTGTCCAGGTATAGGTGCAGATGCCACTAAGGGAGAGTTGGGGGACCACCAGGATAGTGGGTCTTTCTCTGATGCAGACAACCCATTTCCACACCCACACTGTCCCCCCATACAAATATTTATGTCTAGCAAGTGTTATAAAATTCAGCAGGTACTTCTGTTCTAATAATTTTGATTTATATGACCCCATATCATTATTTTTAATTGTATTGTTTTGTATAAAAAATTATGGAGTAATTCTATGGTTCTTAATCAACCATTATAGGGGGGAAAAGTTACTAATAGTCTAACCATATCTCCCTTTACATAGATTAATTACAAAGGGAAAAGTGGTAACTCTGCAGTGGCAGACCCCATCTTATCCACATGATCAAGGTTAACAGCCCAGTAATGGGACAAACACAGTATTTCTATGATATTCCTACAAAAAATTCATTACCTGAGTCTAAACATGAGGGAACAAGCTCAAATTGAAGAACATTCTACAAAATAAAATTTTAAGGTCTTAAAAGACCAAAAAAGCCACGAGGAACTTTTTAAAGGAATTAAGGAGAATGAAGGGATATGACAGTAGAATAAAAGGCACAATCTGGGATTTTCTTCTGCTATAAAGGGCATTATTGGGACAACTGGCAAAATCTGAATCAAGTCTATAGATTAGACAATAATGTTGTATCAGTGATAATTTCCTGATTTTGAGACCTGCACTGTGGACACATTAAAAAATGTTCTTGGTTTTAAGAACCATACTCTGAAATAATTAAGAGTGAAAGGGTGCAGTGACTGCAACTTACTCTTTAAAGGTTAAAAACAAAATGATACACACAGAATCAAGGACAAAGCAAATGTGGTAAAATATTAATGTTTGGGGAACCTGGGTGGAGGTTATACAAAGACTGGGCTATTCCTGCCACTTCTCTATAAATCTGAAATTATGTCAAAAAAAAAAAAGTTAAAAAATAAATCAATAAACTCTGGAAATAATTTGCTGACATTTATTGAGTTTTTTGCCTGCCATGTACCAGGTATTGTTCTAAGTGCTTACCTTATATAAATTCATTTAAATAGATACTATTTATTTCTTTTCAAATAAAGAAACTGAAGCCAAGAGAAGCAAAGTGATTTTTCCAAGGCCAATGGCAATTAAGCAGCAGAACCAGAATTCAAACAGTTCATCTAGCTATTTATTGCCATTACATTACAGGGTAAAAGGTGGTTATTTTAGTTTTAATGCCAAATAATTCATTCTATATTAATGATAAAATATACTTTATTGGTTAAATATGTACCTCCTGGAGTGAAGAATAGAATAAAAGTTTTATCAGTTATTAGAATTATGTTTATTTCTCTTTCATCAAAACAACACACTATCAGCTTGAATGGGGTTCAACATCTCTCAAGACTGGTTTTAACACTCCACCTCACATACATACTCATCCCCCCCTCCCCGAAAGGGCAATTAGTCAAAGTTTAAAACCGTCAGTTAATTAAAGAGAACTGAAGAGATGACAGTCCTGATATGTCTGCATCCTCAGGAAGAAATCTCAAGACTCATTAATCTATCATGATTTTTAACACGTTATTATGCTCAGGAAGACATCCTGAAGTGTTTGAATTGTTGACATTAATTATTGGAATAACTGTCTTTTCACATATTTGATAAGGTTTTAAAAATTGAAGAGAGTAAGATAAAATGATACACTTCAGTGATAAAATTTATCCAGTTACCTTAGACTATTACAGTTACTTATATACATTAGCATTTTATTGAAGACTAATTATACATCAACAAGGTCTATAATCTGTTTTGCAAAGAATAATCCATAGATTCTTAACACCCAATTTTCCTTCTTAGCACCCAATTTTCCTTGGTATCAGAGAAATGATTTATTAGACTACTGAGTATGGTTATAGTAGAGAGGTAACATCATAAAACCAGTAATGGAAATCAAACCTATAATCTTGATCTTTTTAGTATCTCAAATGAGCTTGCTTAGAAATCAAACTAAGTCTTACCGGAATTTGGGTTGTAGTCCTAATATAAAATGAAAACAAAGGGGTAATCTAAAATCCCTTTCTATGCTTGAGGGATTCCCAGCTAATGAGGCATAGCTCTTTCCTATTATACATGCTGAAAATACAAAATACTTTTCCAGCCTCCCTTGCAGCTAGAGCATGGGTGTATGACTTGGGCTCTGCCTATCAGAAGCACCCATTCCATTCTTTGACTTGGAAACTGGTGAGGCAAAGAAGCAGGGATGGGGACAAAATACATTCAGGCATGGCTGGTGGCATTTCTCCATAATTTCCATAGAAAATGATGGCAGCACCTTCAGGGGCAATGTTCAGAATCCAGGTCAGCTGGTAGTGTGAGCTGGGGTGTCTGGTGCCCAGAGAGGACAGCTAATGGTGGTTTCACTAGAACATACCTGCCTAGGACTCTGGATGTTTCAGGCTCAGAGCCTGGTAATCCAGCCTGCCTAGAAATTCCCTGGGCTCTCCAACTTCCTTTTCTTTTCTTTTTTTTCAATTCTAGATTTGAGTATTTCCTTTTGTAAAAAAATAGCTTTATAGAGATAATCCATTTAAAGTGACAATAAAAGGTTTTTAGTATATGTTATAAATCAAACTGTGACTGTCCCTTAAAACACACACACTTGAACACACTGCCTTTAAAAGTTTGCTTTATGCTTAGATTCAGAATCCGTCGACACTTACTGACCACATAACATGTACAGACGAGTGGGTTAGGAAAACAGAGATACTTTACAAGCTGCAGAGGGATATATAATGAGGACTCGTTGGTAGCACTCTACGCTCAGCAGCGGCTAGAGACTGCAGACTGTGGATGTGGAATGGCAGCATCAGTCTGCATGGCTGCGGCCTGAGCCAGGGTTAGGGGCTTCACTAGGTAGGTAAGTCAGAATGGCAAGATGGAAAGAGAGTTAAAGTAATGAACCATGGGGCCTGCATTAGATAGGGAAGGAAGTAAAGCCACAGGTGGCAGGTAGAGGAGACAAAAAGGATGAGCAAAGGGTTCTCAGTTTCAGTTCAATGGGAGGCAAGTGTAGGGGCATCAAGGAAATGAGCAGACTGAAAGCTGAAGTCCTGCAGGGAGTGAAAAGTAGGTTGGAGAAGGAGACATCAAATTGTTGAAGGATGCAACCGCCTGTTAAATAAGACTGGACTCTAATGGAAGTTTAATGTGAAGCTGTTCTCAAAATCTTAAAATTTTCATTAGAACTAAGTATTGGTCCTGAAGACAAGCCACACATGAGTAAATCTGCAGGGCGATGCAGTGTAGGAAGACAGGTGTGAGCCCAGTGCCACAGCATCGCCTGCGTGCTAACAAGGAGCTGGAATGCCCATGTCAGTGCACAGCAAGCTGAGTCTGTGCCTTGCTGACAAATCAAACCATGATGTCAGCAACGGTAAGAATGAGGACTTTCTGAAGACTTTGGAGAAGGTCTTCAATTTATTCACTGACTCTATAAGTAGGCAGTCTCCTTATATTGTTCAAGGCATATTGCATTCTCTGAGCATGCTTCCTTTCACCTTTCTGGTCAGAGATAACTGACTAAAGAGCAAGCTGATGTCAGGGTGCTCTCCTAAAGGGAAGTTTCAGGGCCATGGCTAAGCACAGTGTTAGCCTCACAGGGTCCACATCTGCCGCCTCTACCCTCCGTTCTCACCCTACCCCTCTATGGATACTGCTCTCGCCAAGGTCCCCAGTGACCATCTAACTGCCTCATACAATAGGCTTTTGGGACCTCTCTGCTGTCTTGATTACTCCCCCAAGCCACACTCTACTGAGCTGACATCTGGGACCTCACATCCCTCTGGTTTTCCTTCTATAGCTTTGATCTGCCTCCTGTGTTTTCTCTGAATGGCTCCTATTCTTGCATGAACTCCTTTAAAGTCAGTGTTCCCCAAGATTTCATTACCAGGCAATTGTTCTTCTCACATTACTTACTCTGCCTGGGTGGCTTTATCTACTCTCTTGATGTCAACTGCCAGCTACAAACTGGACCAACCAAACCTTTAGCACTGCCTCTCCCTTAATTTAGGACATACACAGCTCTGACTGACTGCTGTACACCTCACCACAAAGCCACTCCAACTCTGGATGTCCTGGAGAATTTCAATGTCAACACGTGCAAAACTAATTTCTCATCCTCTTTCCTAAAATGGCTCCTGCTCTGAGGTTCTTTTAGTGATTTTCATTATCTACCTAGTTATCTAAAATAAGAAACCTAGGAGTCACCATCAAAGCTCCCTTCCCTCTCTCCCTGTTGAACACATCACACCCTGCCAATTTTACTTCATAAACATTTTTAAAAACTCATCCTCTTGTCTCCATCCATATCACCACTGCCCTATTTCAGCTATTACCATCACCTCAGGCTCACACCAATGCAACAGCTTTGTATACTGTCTGCCTCCAGTCCTAGCCCACCATTGCCACCAGAGCAAGGGATCCAAAACATATCTGATCTTGTACTTTTCTGCTTCCAACCCTTTAACAAGTCTTCTTTGATTACAAAACACAAGCTCCTCATCATGATACACAAGACCTTTTATGATCGGATCTCAGCTCACCCATAGCTTCATTTTTTGATATAGCCCATCTCACACTTTGTGTTTCAGCAACACTAAATGACTTGTAAGTCTCTGTACTTATGAGCTATCTCTATCCATGTCTGGGTTTCTTTGCACATGAGGTTCCCTGTATCCGGAATAGTTTTGCCTTCACTTGGGCAATTCCCACTGATTGTTTACAACTCAGCATAAGCATCACTTTTCCAAGAAGTGTTGCCTACTCTTGAACACTATGGTAGTTGCCCTTTTTCCAGATTCTCATTAAATGTATTAAATAGGTACTGGATAGACATTTTTCTATATTTCTAAATAAATAAAATCCTGTAGAAATGTTTAACTGTAACCTAATGAAAACAGAGTAAGGAAACCAGATTTGAGGAACTTAAGATTCTCTAAATAGTGTATTACAGAGCCAACAGAATTATTTTGGGGCCACTTACACCAGAATAGCCATGTCAGCATATTAGTGCATTTTTTAAATTAAAAGTATGACTGAAATAAATATATAAATGTGGGATATGTGTGTGTGCTAGGAAAGCTATTTGATATGTTTATACTTTACCTTTAATTTTCAACGCTCTTTAAACAGCAAGAGTTTCTATTTACTTCAACCTAAGTCAATTCATTTCCAAATAATGCTTTATAAAATTACTTCTGCCATTATCTAGAAATTCAACTTTTTTTAATTGTAAAAAGTGAAGGATTTATTTTTATTTTTTTACTTTAATTTTTTTTAATGAAGTGACTTCCATATGGATATATCTTACAGATACTAAGGAATAATCATTTCAGCATTCTGTACTTTAATTCAAGTGTTTAAATATTCTTTCAGCAAGAGTATAGAAATTATAATTTACTTACAAAGCATTTTTTCATATTGCGATTTATTCCTTGTCTATAACATAAATATTTCAAAGGGAATGATAAAGAAAATACAGAAGGTTCACATTACTCCTATTGCCTTTCACATACTGCTATGTAAAGGAAGCCTTTACATTTTCTCAAATTTTTATATGTTAAACAAAATACCTCAGAATTTCCGTCTTATATCTTATTGAACCAAATATCAATGAACCTTCCCTATCGGTAAGCCATGTGAATTTGAGATAGAAGATATTAAATGTACAGTAAAAATGATGCTAAGTGATGCTGTAAAAATCACTTTGATGAAAATGTCTAAGACTAATCTAGTCTTAAACTTGTTAAGCAAATGAGGTGATGAAATAAGCACTTTTAAAAAAAGGTATAAATCCTATGAATCTACAGAATTCCTAGAGCCTACAATTAATCCATTACCTGTATTGATTGCTGGGGCCTTTGCTATCCTAGGAGCCAATTAGAATCCCTCTCAGTGAAGGGTGCCCTGGAGTGAATGATTAAAGAAGTTAGCTGTAATCTAACTCTTTGGGGCAATAATTCTAACCAGAACACACGCTCTATAGAATTTTTATTTTCCTGAAAAGGCTACAACATATATTTATAACATTCTTTGGGAAAGTTAAATTGTGTAAGTAGAGTGAAATACTATTCATAAATCTGACTGCATATCTTACTGTTAAATTAATTGGCAGTACAAATTTCTGGTTAAGTAATTATTTTTTAGAAATATATAGAAGGAATGTCCAATCTCACATTATTATTTAAACACTAGAGGCATAGAGTGAAATACTATTCATAAACCTGACTGCATATCTTACTGTTAATTGGTAGTACAAATTTCTGGTTAAGTAATTTTTTTTTTTAGAAATATATAGAAGAAATGTCCAATCTCACATTATTATTTAAACACTAGAGGCCTGGTGCACGAATTTGTGCATGGGTGGGGTCCCTTGGTCTGGCCAGCAATCGAGGCCTGTGGGGGGCTGCTGGCCGGCACGGGGGAGGGACCGGGGGAGGTTGGCCAGTGGCCCCTCGATCAGAGCCGAACGGGGGAGGGGGTCAGCTAGGAGAGGGGCCGCGGGAGGTTGGCTGGCCATGGGAGATTGGCTGTGGGAGCACACTGACCACCAGGGGGCAGCTCCTGCATTGAGCGTCTGCCCCCTGGTGGTCAGTGCATGACATAGCAACTGGTTGACCGGTTGTTCCAGTCATTCTGGTCGTTCTGGTCATTCGTTTGTAACAGTCGCTTAGGCTTTTATATATATAGATGAATTTTAAATAAAATTGCTGTTCTGAGGCCACAAAATGAGCTGTTTGGTATCATCTATAAAGTCAAATGTACAGACAGACTATACATGTATGTGTTCCTCAAATAAGACAATTGTGATCTACCCAGAGACTAAATCTGATGTTGCTTTTTTCAATTAAAAATGACATAATCAGAAGCATCTTTGTGTTTTCACTTGGCAATCCGGGAGCCCTACTTTCAATGTTCCTTTTATTGTTTTAAATAAATATGCTTAATAGTTATTTTTTAAGAGGCAACCAAGAAATAAATAAGTTTATTTATCTACACTTAGTATGTAGAGTGGCATCTTAAAATTAAAAGATACACATTTTTCTACTGAAATTGATGAAATACTTCAACAAAACTAATAGTAAACTGGAGAAAGAAAAAAAATTCAAATGAGATTGTGAATAAAATGAAGTCTTTTCACCAGAACTCACCTTTAAATTGCCAAATAGTCTAAACTATTTTCCATGTTAACTTAAGAACACCTTATGATAAATTAGATATAAGATGAGAAAAAATGTTTTCTATTCTCAACCTAATTCTCATAGAGCCTCATAAAAGAAGCTCAAGGGAGACATTTCTTCAAATGAAATACATATTTTTAGAATCTAACCTGACTTATAGAGATAACATCTAATGAGGCTATATGAAGATCACACTTCAAACACCATTACTATGATTATTTTAGTAATGCAATATTGTATTGTAAAAGACACATCAATATAACAATGAAAAGCAAATTTTTACATTGTTACAGAGGTATGCTCAATTTTCAAGGTCTCATGCTAACAGAGTATATCAATTATATGGATGATTCAAAATAGCAAATAATCCAAAATGTACTGAAGTATGTTTTATTTTATAAAAATAAATTTTATGTTACATATTTATTACATATTTATCTTTTAAATATAAAATCTATTTTGCAGTATATGTAGAGTAAATGCATCTACCTAATTGCTTTTTACTTGGGTTGACACTAAAATCATGCAGCTCACGTTCTAAGACAGCAACTGGGTAGTCAATGAGGAAAGATACACCAAGAGTATGATAGTTGTATGGGAAGGGTGATCAAGTATTTAAAATTTCACCCAGATAATGCAAATGACAGAGATTCTCCACTGGGGGGCGGAGATGGGGTAAGGAACATAGGATGCTATTAAGAGCATCCTAACAAATGTGAAGCTCAGAATTCCATGGTTAAAACATAACTGCCTTCCCTTCAGTCCACAAAATCCATGAGGCCTAGATAAGATGCCTTAGAGAGGTACTGATTGTGCAATAGTTTTCTCACTGATGGAAAACTATTCATCTGTTGACACAGTGGATAAATCAGGAGGTTACAACTTAGACCACTGACACAGGTTGCTATTGATGATAAGTATATTTTTCTTTCCACTACCTGGTATTTGATTTTCATGTATAGTCACATGTTTGTCTAACCCTCCATCAAAAGGCAAATAAGAGAAACCTGAGATTCTTTCAGAACACATATTTGACGTGCTTCATAAAATCCACGAATGTATTTGTCTTCGGTGTTACTTGCATGCAAAGAATACAACATGGAGAGTACACTACCTTCCTTCTACATAGAAAACTCCTTGAAGTAAGTGGAGTCGAGTAGAAAGGCCACAATGCAGCATCTGGGCACTACTGGTAAGTAAATTACTCTTAGTGTCAACTCATACCGACGACTAAAAAAATGCACTGGATTACAGTGTGGTAAAACAAGATACAATTAATAGCAAATCTACCACCTCCATCCTCCCAAGTTCTTATCTTTCTGGGCCTTATTCATGAAAATTATATAAATGTTACCTTCTGGCTCATTCACATAATCAACACCCATATATTTATCTCTTCATTGTACCTGGAGAATGGTCAGAGTGGGAAGCTAAGCTACTGAAAAAGAGGTGCACTGCTGAACCTTTCTCTGTCCGTGGCAGTTAACTCAGCACCCAACAAATACACACTGAGCATCGACTATGCGCCAGGTAGTCTGCAGGCAAATTATAGTCAGTGGCCATTGAGAGAGCAGTAGAATCTAAATTTTTTCCTTTCATTTTCAAGTTTAGATTTAATGAACATAAATATAAATCAATAATTTAGGACATGGTGTATTAAAGTTATATCTATCTCCAAAGCCACCACCACGGCGCCTAAAAAATGCCAAACATTTCCATCTTTAAAATAAATTTGCAAATAAGCCCTTTTTTCCACATTTCATAAAAATTTACTTTCACTCGAGATAAAATCCTACCAAGGTTTGTTTTATTTCATGAGGCTCAATCAAAAGGAAAAGAATTGTTCTACCCTGAATTTTCAGCTACATGAATATCAAACACCAGTGCACAAAATGGAAAAGTACGAAGTATTAGTCCTGATTTTAAACCACTGAGTAAAATTGGAGGTAAAAATGTAAAAGCGTTCAAAACAAAAAGAGGAAAAAGCACCACTGAAATGGAGGGAATAAGATTATGAATAGCTTCCATAAATAAAATGCAATCACACAATTTCCATTACAAGTAAGATTTATGCATTAACCAAATAAATGAGAAAGCTATTCACAGCTTAGAACAATTCACTTTATTATATCCCATCAACTTATAACTGAATATCTAAAAGAAAAATCCTGGACTGGGCTTTATAGAAATCACCATCATTTACTTTACATTTTACTAAGTGTTCATGGTATGCCAAATAACCTGCACAACGGGAGGCATTATCTTCTTAAGCACAACCTAGTTTAAAATAACTCCCAAATTACAGATTTTCGTCAATATTGTTTGAAATGTTTAAAAACACACAAGACCTCAATATTAGCTTGTTACTCAATCTTGATAGTGTGTTTTGTATTCAGTAGCAAAATCGAAATTGCTTGAAAGTATATTCCAGCATATTAGTCTCAAAGGCATGGGCCAACGCATCATAGTAAGTTATTTTTAACTCAAAACTTAGAAAATGCTGCATAATTTTTAAAGTGTTAAGATCCTAAAGGTGTATGAGTAAACTTAAAAGATTGAAATAATAAAAATCAACAAAATGAGGGTGTTAAACTACTTTCACTAGCAACCCTAACCAACTTAATAAACAATAGAAAATTAGTATTCAGTAGTCTTGTTATGCAAAGTTAAGAAGTATGTCTTAACATTTGAAACCATCAAGCCTGTTTCCTATTGCTATGGCTTTGAAAAGCAACAAATCTATAGGAGTTATGATCTGTAATTTTATTTGTAGTTTTAAGAAATATATGCATTTATTATTATAGCCATAATGACTGATGACTAGTTCCAGTGGCAAAATCTCGGCAGGAAACAGATTTAGCAATTTAAATGTTTTATAAGTTTTTGTAATTGAGGAAACTTTTCATAATCTGACATTTGTTAAAACCACTTATTAGAAATTATGCAGCACAGTAGCTGTGGAAATATGAGCTAGCTTCACAATTATAAAGTCAGCCTATGTAGCCCTTTCCTATTGTATATAGTGGCATAAACCCCACGGCGGCCTATCAGCTAACTGGCAGGCAGGGGGCTGCTCTATTCAAAGTGAGAGATACAAGCTGCAGGGCAAAAACCTGGCAGCTCCCATCTGACCCCACAATCCCCTACTGGTGACAGCTCCAAGCTCCATGGCAAATTAGGCCTTCTCATATTACAATTGGAGAAGACAGATTCCATTAGCAGTATCTGAAATTGAGTGGAGAGCTGCACTGTTATCAGACTTGACTCATAAGCACTGCTATTAATCAGAGCTATGATAGCATTTATATATTTCAAGCTATCTGCTGCCGCTGTGATATTCTGCTACAAAGGGTTGATGGGACTTAGGAAAGTGAACAATAGAGCTTTCTGGGAAAAGCAGAGTAAATCAAGAAAGTCTATGACTTCCGTACATTCTGAAGGGATTGTGGTTTACATAAATTTTCTCCCAATTGGAGATTGAGCTCTTCCTCATCTTACACATGGGATTTAGTTGTCACTCAATGGTAACAGCTGTGAAAAGGTGAAGCGGCCCACCGCTCAGAATATTGCCTTCGCTTTTAAAGCAATTAACCCATGAACAGGAGGATACCTGGTGATATCAAAGGGATTAGGCCAGGCGGTGCATTATTAACATTTCCTTGAACTAATTCTAACTCTGACTAGCTGTCAGAAAAGACTCTACAGTCTTAAAAAAGAGTTTTTGCCCTGCTTTTTTCCCTTCAAAATGAAGTGCTGCTATTTGAGTCTAATATGTCTCTCTACTTATAAGAAAATGCAAATGAACCAAGCTCTTAATATGCTTACCCAGTCTGAGTCAATGCAATTTTAATACAAGTATGAGAGAAATATATGATCAATTAACCAGGGATCAAGACAGATAGTCTCCTGAACGGAAATTAATGCTCCAGTACTTTTCATTCTTCTTCAACTACAAAAACTTGGTGACTATTTGTTAC
Source organism: Myotis brandtii (assembly GCF_000412655.1). Taxonomy (NCBI): domain Eukaryota; kingdom Metazoa; phylum Chordata; class Mammalia; order Chiroptera; family Vespertilionidae; genus Myotis; species Myotis brandtii. The sequence continues at coordinate 86,825 of NW_005370635.1, forward strand.
TTATGCATAGTTACCTCTGAAATTAGGCAGAGTTTCACATTATTCTCTACCGCAATCATCTAGAATACTCTTTGAGTTGGAACATCCAAATGTCCCTTAAGCAGAAGATTCTACATTCTCTAAGGTATGCCATTTTTCTATTCTTTATTGAATGGAATCTTAGCTGAAGCTCTAAGAATAGCAGACACAGTGCTCAGAATCAAGTGTTCCTTTTCCTAATCAAATTAATTTTTAGCAGCAGCATAATGTTTAGAAACATACAACTTATAAAAAATTAAATACCCCATAAATAAAATAATGGCACAAAACAATTTTCCAAAAGATATTTAAATATTACTGAAGTTGGTTGTAGGTTCTTTGTAGTAAACAGGCACAGTTTCCATACACCTTTAATTATTATTAATATTCATATATTCTAGGTAACCTGCTTGACATTAAAAGACCTGATTTCTTACTGTGCAATATTAATGGTCTCAAAGTTTTTTTATGCAAGTTTCCTGAAACAGTGCCTTTTAGAGAAAATATTTTAAAAACTGCCTGTTTAAAAGTTGGTAATTTTGTCTTTCTTTAAAATAAGCACTGACTTTTGATTATAAAAACTAAAACAAGTTTACTTTCGACTCACCTGGGTGCTCAACAAATATTGCTGAATCAGTCCTTCTATCGCTCCTTTTGGCCCCTAACAGTTTGAAAAGGATATGCTGACTCCCAAACCTGTTGAGACTATATTCCCTGCCTTGCAGCAACCAAAGTAAATGATACAAGATATGCCCTCATCTGAGATCATAAACAATTTAAATTTTTTCCTGAGGTAAAGAATTTTTATGCAATGCTATCCATTCTCTTTTAGTGATACCAGGATATATGAAATGTAAGCACATTGATGTTTAATGGTAGTGATTTCACTATTCCTTCCTTATTAGTATATAGAACCTAGTCTGATGTTTCTTAGGAAATAAGTTTGAAATTCAAGTACAAGGCAATGCTAAGTGGTGTTCATGTTAGTGCTTTACATTTTCTATAACTTTTTTTATGTTGTATTAATGGGATTTGTGAATTTCAAATTTAACACTTTAAATATCATACAATCAAACTCAAAAATCATTTACTTTAATGGCCTTAAAAAAAGAGAAAATCCCAGTTCCTATAAAGCACTAACTGTATTACAGTCTTAAATGCACAGATGCACACATTAATAAAATGAATACTATGTAATATAAATTAAATGTATTACATTAAACTCCCTTAACATAATGCATGCTTAAAAGTACCCCTGAAGGGGACAATATATAAATACATACAGAAACAACCGGCACAATCTTACTATTTTTAATTCAATAAACTACAGTGATACAGATAGCTTTCAATGTGCTGTTTTACTCATATGCTTTCCACATTAGGGAAATGAGTTCTTGCCAACCACTAGAAAAGATTGACAAAAAAATGCAGTGTTAATGACATCTTACTGCTTTTAAAAGCAAGAGAAAGATGGAAGAAAGGCAAAAATTACATAGTAATTGGAAACAACGAATAAATCCGTCTCTCAATCAAGTCATGTTTACTGAAAAAAATGGAGCTTTTTACATCAACACATTTAAACAGAAATTTGCTTTTGAAATACAATCTTTGTTTAAAAGGTACAGAAGGTCTTTATGTCCACCCAAGAGCTAAATATAGTGAATGCTATGCGAACAATTACCTGAAAAAAAACCAAACCTGTTAAAAGAATTAATTTACTGCACACCAGTCAGCATTAATCCCATATGTACAGTAATGTTCTCTTAAGTGACAGGAAAAAAAGAATAAAACAGCTTCCTGGATCAAAACCCCTCAATATGTAACAACAAAATAGAATGATGATTTGGTGTGTCAATGAATAAAGTAGTGAAATGTCTCCTCAACGAAGTCTGATAAAGGAGTCAACCTGCAAAGGAATACATTTACTGTATGGTGGGGCTGGAAAAAAAGCCGTCACTGTAATGGCTGTACAAAAACTGCATCCTGCTGTTGGGTTTATATTCACAGAAGAAAGGTTTTAAAGGTTAAGTTCAGGTCATACAACAAATGAAATTGTAACAAGCCAGCTGACATTGTATAATGTCTTCTTCCACTCAATCAATAGGCTACTGTTAGTCCTATTACCATAGAGATGGCTTGCTCTTTCCTGAAGGGTGTCTATTGTTTGACAAAACAGATTTGCCACTTGAACTAGGTTGCTCCCAAAGGACGTGTACCTTGTCAATTATTTGTATTCAAAATAATGAAGTATTTTCATATTAAAATGCATGTAAGAGATAATATTGTTAGATCCCTTTTCTGAAAGAAAGCAACTTTTTCAAAGTACTATATTACTAAAACAACTTAAATATCCAGTTTATCATACTAAGAGTTTTTGGTTTAAAACATGTAACAGCAAGTACATAAATTTATCATTAAGACTACATATTAAAAGAAAAGGGTTACAGACTAGTGTGCTAATCCAAAACCCATTAGAGTCGAGCATAATAATTAATAAAAGCTATTTTAAAATCTAGAAAACTCAAAGGGAAATTATTGTCCAGAACTATTTGGATTCTATAAAGATAAAGATTTTTACACATGATTTTTACAGTGGTTTCCATGTAGAATAGCATCAGCAATTCATATACTGAAAAATATAGAAAAGTTTTAGAAAGAAAAGCTCTTTATTTGCATAAAAGCTATTTATATCCACACAGCATTTAAACATTTGTATATGTTATAGAAATGATCTTCTAAAATACAGATGAACTACCTAAATACAAGTATTAATTTTCTTTACATGTCTGTCTTAAATGTCTTGTGAAAATTAATAACTCACACATTCAATATAGAACAGGTAAGTCTAAATTTCAACCTGAACACTTAAAAATAAAAAAGATCAGTTTTCCTATCAACAGAAATAATGATAGATTCTTAATTATAAAAGACTCAGAAGGAGCAATCTAAAAAGATTATTCTAATTACTTAGAATAAGAAAATATTAATAACATTCATAATACAAATAAATCCAAGCAGAGATGTTACTTTAAACATTTCATGCTTAAAAAATTGGCTATCACTGAAAACCTGTAAGACTAAAATAGAAACAAATTAAATAATATAGATAAAAATTTAGTGAATGATCAACAATTATAACATCTGAATCTGAAAGCTTTCTACAAATAGATTTAAAAGTATAAAGTCATAATTATGTTAACTTTTACCTTACTATAAATAATTAAAAGAGAATTTAGAAAATAATTTAGCTGAGGGGCAATATTACGACTAACCAAAATAAAAACATTCGTCTCCAAAATGACATTTAAAATTATGTCTGTTCAAATTCTACTATATTTACATACAAAAGTTATTTGTTTTATAATCAAACCTACAATAGTTTTTGAAAGAAGCGTTTTAATTTGGCATTCCCTTTGCAGGAAGTATAATTTGTATTTTTCACTCTAATCCTCTTAGGCATAGGTTAGACTGAGTTAAGAATGAAGGAAACAGAAATAGCAAAGACAAATGAGTTCACCAATATCCTTAAACTAATGACCCGTTTTTTAAAAGCAGCGCTGTAGCCTTCAAAACTAAGAAAGCCTTCCATCAGTGAAATAAGTGGGGTCTAATTTGCCTATTTTCCCTACAGCTATAATGGAACAAAGTGAAACCTTACTAAAACCACATCCCAAATGATTTCTTTTGTTAACAGCCTCATTTCAAAAGGTATACAACATGTGCATATTTAAATACAATAGAATTTGGTATTAGCTCTGAACCTGATGGGCAGCTGCCCATCAGCAATACTGTGAGTAATTAAAGGACATTTATCATTTACCCAAAGATGAACTTCATATGGTTGGGTTAAACTGGCCCATCTGCATTTTCATAAAACGACAAACCTTATTAGTTCTGCCTAACCAGAGAACTGTGATAATGAACTGGTGATACTTTCATGCCATTGTATGAAGCAGAATTAACTGTGTAATCATTTAGGGTCAAATGCATATGAAATTACTGTAAATTAAGAAAGTGAAATCGCATGGGTGATATTGGAAAACCATTCAAACAATAACAAAAATCATTTTTTAATGTATGTATTTGGGCAATAAGAAAATTACAATTCCAGTTAGTACAAGTGGATTTTAACTAATCAACTACTTTACCTGAAAACGGTGAAAAAAAGTAATGATGCAGCTGCTGCTCCAAATAAGCCACACAGAAAATTGACCCGGTAGGCAACGGAGCCAAAAGGAAATAGTATAATGGCCAGTTTAGCCACCAGAGTGAACAAAGGATAGCCAGGAGGATGGGCAACCTGCGGAAAAATTCACAAGTTAGAAGGTTCTCATCTAGTAAACGAAGGGTCACACTGGCTTTAATTAACAAGTACCCTCTCCTCAGGCAAGTATAAGATTAAGAGCTGATGACTAACTGTTTGAATAGGGGCTTTCTATTGTAATCCTTTTGTGCCAATACGAATAAATATTTTCTTTAGTGGATTTGGCAGCGTCTATCACATGGTATGTCACCTAGAGAAAGGGTGACATATTTCATTGTCAATTCTTAAGCAGTTTGTTCTCTGGGTTCATAGTACATTAGGGTCATTTTAAAAGGCCATTGAAAAAAAAGAAGCAGGTTCTGAAATATCGTATTGGTGAGAAAGTGGAAAGACCACACTGCTATCGGATTACCACCATGCTGACAGTCCTAAGGTCTTGCCTAAAGGGATCATGCACCATAATAAAGTTTATTAAATAATAAACTTATTAGAACTGTTAACCCGATTTAATTTATTCTCCACAGCTTATACAAAATTTAGGGTGATAATAAGCCAGCTACTGTACATATAGTAAAGACTTTGCTTTATAATTTAGTTTAATTGGATTTAAAACTTAAATTGTCACGTACTGTACTTATAAGTTACTAAAAACTGGGGTTTAAAAATAAATTAATCTACTTTATTCCATGCTTAATTAAACTTTCTTAATTCCTAAAACTGTTAATGAGAGCATTGATTAAACAATAAAACTAATACTTACTCCAAGCTCATGTGCGGCTGTGATCAGTTCCCCTGTGAAAAAATAATGTAAAACCAATAATGACTATTAGGAAATGACACTCCTCCAAAGTTTCCAAAATCCAAATGCTTGCATTGGGGTTTTGCATTAATTTGACTGGATAAAACTAAATCTGCAGAGATTTAACAGCGTGAATAGTCTAAGAATATTTTCCACCTTAGGTCTTACTGAATAAACTATCCTTGGTAGCTTTTAGTAACTGGTCAGTAAAAAAAGGCGAATTCTATTTTTACGAAAATGCTTATTTTCCCTCCCGAAAGTTGTACACACTTGCAAATATATTTTTTAAAACTCTTAGAGAGCATTAATGTAATATGCTATATTATCCCTCAAGAATTTAGTACAAAAGTGTCTATAAAGATGTAACGGTATGAAATGTAGAATGTGCAGACATCTGAGGTTTGGACACTCCAAAGAGTGTGCCATCCTGCCCTTCATCTGACATTTGAATACCTTCTCTACATTAATTAGGTTGGACACCTTTAAACAATATCCAAGTGTTAATTTGCTCCAGATTATTTTGGTAAACTTCGATTACTGTAATATATTTTTTTCAAACTATTAAATCCTTACACTATTTACATAGCCCTCTATAGTTCCTTGCCATTAGTAATTATTTTTACAATTATAATGCATTCATTCAATGCCCGTTTTGTTAATATTGCTTTTTGGCAGAATTTTATGATTTTATTAACACAAATACAATGTGTACACAATCTTTCTATTCATTTTCTTCGCTGAGCAGCCTGGCATTGGGATTGGTGACTCTGAGGGCCAGCTGGGCTGCTCTTTCCACAACAGCTTTGAGGTTCTTTGAGGAGACGTTGTGAGCAATCTCAGCCCAGTGAGATCTGTTGCACTTCAACCTCCTTGATGTTATGGGCCAGAAAGTTCCAAAAGCCACTGGGCAGCATGCGCTTTGTTTTCTTGTTGCTCCCATAACCAATGTTGGGCATCAAGAGCTGGCCCTTGAATCTTCTACGCACCCTATTGTCAATGCCTCTGGGCTTCCGCCAGTTCCGCTTAATTTTGACATATCGGTCTGACTGGTGCCAGGTGACATCAAGAGCTGGCCCTTGAATCTTCTACGCACCCTATTGTCAATGCCTCCGGGCTTCCGCCAGTTCCGCTTAATTTTGACATATCGGTCTGACTGGTGCCAGGTGAACTTCTTGGTCCTCTCTTTGACAATTTTGGGTTTCACGAGGTCTGAGGGCAGCCATGGTGCCCAGTAGGAGATGGCTGCCACCTCCATAGGCAACGCAGAGGAAGAGACTATTTTGTTAATATTTTAAGTATCCAGAGCACAGGGACTATTTTTGACTCATCCATGTATACTGTAATACAGTACAATGTAAGAAATCAATCAATATTAATTGATGATTTATGAAAGTTTTATTATCTATTAGGAAATGTATTAATGTCCATTTTCTATCCTTCAATGAATATCAATATTCTTAATTTTTACTGACTGCCCTAGCCACGGTGTAGACCTTTACCTTCTCTGGCTTGGACTACAATAGCATTGACCAATCTTCTATTTCAATTCCTCTTCATACTGAAATCACTTATTAAATGCCACCCCCAACCTACTCCCCCAAACCTCAAAAGGCTAGCTTGTATCCCTCGTCTAAAATTTCTCAATGGCTGCTCTCTGCTTACTCAATGAAGTTCAGATTCCTCAGCGTGACATGCAAGCCCTCTATGGCTTCAAGTTCCCTTTACAAACCTACGCTCACCTCAGTCAAATCTGATTACCCACTGTTCCTCTGGAATGGTCCTCTTTCGTGCCTCTTATCATTCATTTCCTCACCTGGTATTCTCTTCTAAATCCTTCAAGGCCTAGTTCAATTGCCACCTTCTCAGTGACATGTCTCCTTACATATAACCGCTCCGCAGCTAACTCCCCCATCAGAACTGATCACTGCTTCCTTATAGAACCTGCCTGAACCTCTCTATTTAGCATTTATTTAGATTGCCTTTTATTCTGGTTAGTTGCTTTCATTTCTGTCTTTTCCATTAAGTTACAAATATTATCCTAATCAGTTCTGGATCTTGTCAAGACATCACCACCTCTTCCTTCTCTGGCCACACACAGACTCTAATTCAAGCTCCAGACAGATAGGATATCAAGACATCACCACCTCTTCCTCCTCTGGCCACACACAGACTCTAATTCAAGCTCCAGACATAGAGGTTGACTGACACCTATCACACTGTCATCCTTGCTCCTCAGACACCCCTCTTAGGTAAATGACTGCTTACATCATGGAACCCCCATAAAAGCACCTAAAGACCGATATTGCTTATTTAAGTCAATTACTTATGGGCATATTTTAAGTTTTCTGAAGATATTCAAGAAAACCTTAGAAACCAAAGGTAATTTTTGCATTTCACATACTTTTCAAAGAAATTGTTTATGATCTAAAAATGTCTAGAATAACTGTTCCCTTTGTAACTATTGTCAAGTATATAGTTTTGTTCTAGAATAGGATAGTTCTGTCTTTAGTCCAAAACTATTTTAACCAAATTTTTTGTTTTTCCCCTTCTGTAGGTATAATGAAGTACAGTGCAGTTCAAAATTTCAAGGCCACTAGTCATTCTCTTCCATTTAAAATGTTAACATTAACAAAAATAGCCCATTTTCTCTATTTATCATTAGAAAGTCAATATGCTGTTATTCTTTGCTGGTGCTCTGTTAGTATAAGGATAATTCTGAAATATGACAAACTTCCATCAACTCTTATCAAATGTTAAACTAAAATCTATACAGAGAAGATGCTACCATTCAAAGCAAAGCCTATAACTGTATCTGTGATAAAGAGCTAAAGGGAAATATTACTCTTTCTTGTTGTTAATCCTCACCAGAGGATATTTTTCCATTGATTTTTAGAGAGAGAGAGGGAAGAGACAGAGAGAAACATCAATGTGAGAGACACATGGATTGATTGCCTCCTGCAAGCACCCCGACCAGGGCTGGGGAACCTGCAACCAAGGTATGTGCCCTTGACCAGAATCGAACCTGGACCCTTCAGTATGCAGGCTGATGCTCTATCCACATTGCCAAACTGGCTAGGGTGGGAAATATTACTCTTAAAATTACGTATGATAAAGAAAAGAAAGGACATGAACAGTCAAAAACAACAAAGAGCCTCCTGGGTCCTTGCTTCCTCCCAACCTTTCACACTACTGAAATGTAAGTCCTACTACCACCTGCAATCAGAATTATCTGGGTGCTTTATAAAAATGAAGATTTCTTGATCATACCCCAAATCTACCTACACTAAGACCCTCTGGCATTGGGGCCGAATTTTCCCAGGCAATTCTGAAGTATGTTCAAGTTTGAGAAACACAGCTTTTTGTCTTTCGTGATGTCCTCCTTCATGATTTTTATCACTTATCTGGGACACAAATGGTAGCAAGCTTAGAATTGTCAGCAGATGCTTAATCATTAAAAATGAGTTCCTTTACATTATAATTCTTATAGTAATTACATTGTCAAATATCAAGTCTGTTAAAGATGGTTTTCGAATGTGAATTCATTTTCCCCAAGAATAACAAACTGACGTGAAGGCTAGATTCTCACCCTCTCCTCCGAAGGACTGAACACTCCTACCCATAAATCAACTATGTGTATCAAGTGGTACAAAAGATTGGCAAGGCCACACAATAGGATGGATTGATGGAGTATAGTTTAAGACTTATCAGGAAGAATAATACATGCTTTTTATTGGTTTTGAGATGGGTTGTTTATTGATATAAAATATATTTCATAAACACAAATATTCAAGGAGAGAATTATCTGGGTGCTTTATAAAAATGAAGATTTCTTGATCATACCCACATCTACCTACACTAAGACCCTCTGGCATTGGGGCCGAATTTCCCCAGGCAATTCTGAAGTATATTCAAGTTTGAGAACCACAGCTTTTTGTCTTTCGTGATGTCCTCCTTCATGCTTTTTATCACTTGTCTGGGACACAAATGGTAGCAAGCTTAGAATTGTTAGCAGATGCTTAATCATTAAAAATGAGTTCCTTTATATTATAATTCTTATAATAATTATATTGTCAAATATCAAGTCTGTTAAAGATAGTATTCGAATGTGAATTCATTTTCCCCAAGAATAACAAACTGACGTGAAGGCTAGATTCTCACCCTCTCCTCCGAAGGACTGAACACTCCTACCCATAAATCAACTATGTGTATCAAGTGGTACAAAAGATTGGCAAGGCCACACAATAGGATGGATTGATGGAGTATAGTTTAAGACTTATCAGGAAGAATAATACATGCTTTTTATTGGTTTTGAGATGGGTTGTTTATTGATATAAAATATATTTCATAAACACAAATATTCAAGGAGAACAGCCCATTCAACATAAAATTATCAAAGATATGATTATACAATTTATCATTCCCCGAAATGAACAAAAATACTAGAAGTGACTACTATTTAGTGTCAAACTAAACAAATAAGAGCACCTAAAAAGTTTCTTGGTAACTCAGTGAATAGATAACTTTATTCTTTTGGGAAAAATTAAAACAGCATTAATAAAGACAAGGCAACAATCGCAGATTTCAAACACTCTAAATATCACTAAATGTGATGACGGATTTAACAAACAATTTATGAAATTCTTTGACAGAGAGTAAAGGTTAAGAGAGCATATTTTAAAGTCAATCTTTTTGGATTCTTTCCTTGACTGTCCCTACTTTCTAGTTGGGTGACTCTGGACATCGCTTAGCTTTAGTTTTCTCATTTATAAAGATATTTATTTTTTCCATTGATTTCTAGAGAGGGAAGGGGGGAGAGAGAGAAACATCTACATGAGACACATGAATTGGTTGCCTCCTCTACCCACCACAACTGGGGCTGGGAACCTACAACCGAGGTAAGTGCCCTTGACCAGGAATCAAACCTGAGACCCTTCCGTCCACCGGGCGATGCTCTAACCACTGCGCAACCTGCCAGGGCTATACAGATATTGATAGTAACTACCTTATAGTTATTGAAAGTAACTACCATATTGGTAGCTGGGAGGACTAAAACAATCCATGTAAAGCACTTAGAATTGTACCTGCACATAGCAAGTGCTCAGTTAAGTATTAGTTATTATTATTCATCACACCCCCCATATTCAGTTTCAATCAACCATGCTAAGTCCTGTCAGTGGTTTTCTTTTGGGAAAGGTACAGAACAACCCAACCCCTGACTAATGCTGTACAATGTCAAAATCCTCACAAAAATAAAGTTATTTTTATTATCCTATCTAATAATAGACAAACATGGTAATTGACCATACCTTCGCTACACCTCCCATTGGCTAATCAGCATG
>NW_005370635.1:97601-100088 GCF_000412655.1 Myotis brandtii
GGGCGGAGGGCCCCCCCCACCAGTGCACAAATTTTTGTGCACCGGGCCTCTAGTTTAATATAAGCCTTGGAAGCATGGTAACTCCATTCCCCACTATACTAATGAAAAAATCCTCCTACATGTTGAACAGGACCTGAAAGAATAAAGGTAATGGCTTGAAAATGGAACATCAAGGATCCTCAAGTGTGGCAGGCGGCCCTGAAGATGACTCCTAAGGACCTCCAACTCCTGGTATTCTCACTGTATAACCCTCCCCCAGAGAGCGGGCTTGAGTTATGGACTAACTTCCGTGATCAAACTAGGGCAGTGGTATATCACTTCCAAGATTAAGTTACAAAATGACGAAGGGGCCATCTCTTCCTCCCGACAGAGGTTAGCTCACCCGGACCCACTTGGCAAAGAGCTGGATTGAGCTTAGAAGCGAGTCTTCCTGGAGCTGAGCCTGGGGAGGACTGCAGCCCAGCCGACACCATGACCACGACCTTGTCCTAAGGAAGAGCACCCAGAGTCCTGCTACACATAAAATATGAGCTAAAAATATTCGTTGTTTTAAACAAGTATCTTGTTATGCAGCGAAGGTAACTACAGATTCACTATCTGAATATCGGGCACTGACAAAACTACTGGCCATTAGTGGGCATTATTGCATGGTCACTCAAGTAGGCAGCAAGACAAAACCTATTTCTTATTTCTTCTCGGGCCAAATACAAAACAAGAATTCTCGTGATTTAAATGGCACACGAGTCATGGATTTCTTTTTAATAGAAGTAGCTTGCTTTAAACTGCAACCTGACTTCCACTATTTTAAGTATTCTAAGTATTCTCCCCCAAATATTCTGCAAGGCTGGTTCCTATTCAATAGTCATGAAAATACCACCTCTTCCGTGGCCTTTCCTGACTAGCCATTCAGAAGGAGCCACTAGATTTAAAAAAAAAAAAAGAAAGAAAGAAAAAAGCAAAAGCTGTGTGTAGTACATTTACCCAATGGAATACTAGGCCATTCAGAAGGAGCCACCAGATTTAAAAAAAAAAAAAAAAGAAAAAAGAAAAAGCTGTGTGTAGTACATTTACCCAATGGAATACTACTACCCCGCGGTAAACAAAAGGAGGACATCTTACTACCCTTTGCAACAGCCTGGACGGATCTGGAGAGCATTATGCTAAGTGAAATAAGCCAGAGAAAGAGACACATGATCTCACTCCTGTGTGAAACATGATGAACAAAATAAAACTAACAAACAAAATAGAAACAGACTCACAGGAACAGGCTGACAGCTGTCGGAGGGGAGGGGACTTGAGGGGCTGGGTGAAAAGGTGAAGGGAATCAGTGGTTCTCAACCTTCTGGCCCTTTAAATACAGTTCCTCATGTTGTGACCCAACCATAAAATTATGTTCGTTGCTACTTCATAACTGTAATGTTGCTACTGTTATGAATCGTAATGTAAATACCTGATATGCAGGATGGTCTTAGGCGACCCCTGTGAAAGGGTCGTTCGACCGCCAAAGGGGTCGCGACCCACAGGTTGAGAACCGCTGGATTAAACAAACAAACGAAAACTCCTGGACAAGGACCACCGTAGGTGATTACTGAGGGAAAGGGGTGGTGTGTGTGTGTGTGTGTGTGTGTGTCGGGGGGCAGGGAGGAGGGGACGCAGAAGAGGGTAAAGAGGTGATAAGCGGTGATGGAAGGAGGCGTGCCTTGGGGTGGTGAATACCAGTACAATATACAGACGATGTGTTATAGCATTGTACACCTGAAACCTATGTCACTTTATTAACCAATGTCGCCCCAATAAACTCAATCGAAAGACAATTTTAAAAAAAAAGAGCTACTAGCCACCCCTTCGTAATCACACCCCCCTCACTGTCCACATTGACTTATCGCCACTTCATTCCGCAGCTCGCCCGTCTCCCGGCACCAGAATCCTCCCCGCGATACCGTTCACCTGTCACCTCTGTTGTTAATGCCTCGGCCGGGGCACAACACGCAGCGGGAAGACGTGTGCACTGAATGGGAATGGAAAGCAAAAGGGTCCAGGGCAGCGGTTCTCAACCTGTGGGTCGCGACCCCTTTGGCGGTAGAACGACCCTTTCACAGGGGTCGCCTAAGACCATCCTGCATATCAGATATTTACATTACGATTCATAACAGCAACATTACAATTATGAAGTAGCAACGAAAATAATTTTATGGTTGGGTCACAGCATGAGGAACTGTATTTAAAGGGCCAGAAGGTTGTTGAGAACCAGTTCAGAGAAATGCCCCGGGGACGTGGAGAGTGCGGTCAGTCCCAGCAGAGACCAACAAGCCCGGTCTCAGAAGCCAGAGGAGTAACGAAATCACAGGAGGCAGGAGGGGGGCGTGAGAGCCCAGGCCCGGCGGGACGAGTGTCGACCCGGGGAGAGGGACAGGAGGGGCGGCCCTGAGAGTACTTTACCCGCGTCTCCCCCGGGCACCGAGGGGGGCAGCGTGAGGGTGAACACTG
>NW_005370635.1:100212-105280 GCF_000412655.1 Myotis brandtii
AGGACGGGGGACCCAGGAGGAGAAGCGGCGAGCCCACGGATTCCGGGCAGCACAGCTCTCAACTTCCCGCAGCGGGGATAGCGCAGTGCGCGCAGCGGAGGCGACTTCCGGGTCGGCCCTCCGCCGGCCGGGCCGTACCTTCCTCTGCCGGAGCGGGGGGGAGGCAGGAAAATGTTTGGCCTCGCAAGGCCAGGCCCTGGGCGTGTTCTCAAGCACTGGGGTTTACACAATTATAATGTGTTCTTTAAGATCTCATAATATGGAACATACTTCTCTTGAGAAGGTAATCCTGAGCTCAAGTCTGCAGTCTCCATGGTCATCCCCCCTTTCTCACTGACTTGGTAGGGTCTGACAGAGACAGACGCTGGCGGGGAAACCCGCGTGAGGAAAGGCTGCTTCTGCCCCATCTGGTGTGGGGTGGAACTACACATGAGGACCAAGATGAGGAGCCCAGAGCCCCGTGTTATAAAGCAAGGGGAAGTGTGCTTACAGCATGTACAAGTAAATCGATAACTAATTTGATCGCTTGTGTTTACTATGATTGACTATAAGCCCGTGTGCTAATTATTAAATTGCTGAGTAATTTTCAGAGAGATTAAAATAAGCCAATTGGTCTTTTCTTTTTCTTATGGCAAGAGGAAAACTCAGCAGATGAGCTGAGAAACTTGAGTTTCTGCATTAATGCAAATAATTCATATCCAAATAGTGTTGTTTCCTACTTTTTAAGGAAGAGGGGTATTTGGATGGAGTTTTGACCACCAAGCGAGAAGGAAACACTGTCCTTCCCGACTAGCAGCAATGCACAAAGGAAGGGGGATTCTTGCACAACCACATAGCACACTCTTAGTAAGATTCTTAAGCTTACATTTTACATTATTATCGCAGTTCTTCTGAAATGGGAGGGGAGGAGGGCAGCCTCTGTGAAATGTATCTCAAAGTACAGTGAAGATCAGTGACCACTTAAAACTTGTTACAAGCAATCTGACAGGAACACAGTGACTCTGCTGTAGAGTAAGGTACATCTACACTGATAGGCAGTCATTGAGCCAGCACACCTTAGTCTTTCTCAGGTACCTACCCAATGCGTTCTCACCTCTATTGGGAGTCCCTGGAGGGCAGGAGCTGTGTGATAGGCTGCTCCTAAAATGGCTTCCAATGATCCCTGACTCCTGGTATTCACTCCTTTGTGTCATCCTCTTCCACTGTATGTGGGCTGGATCTAGTGACTCCCCTCTAGCAATAGAATAAGACAGTGATGGCGAACCTATGACACGCGTGTCAGAGGTGACACGCAAACTCATTTTTTTGGTTGATTTTTCTTTGTTAAGTGGCATTTAAATATATAAAATAAATATCAAAAATATAAGTCTTTGTTTTACTATGGTTGCAAATATCAAAAAATTTCTATATGTGACACGGCACCAGAGTTAAGTTAGGGTTTTTCAAAATGCTGACACGCCAAGCTCAAAAGGTTCGCCATCACTGGAATAAGACAACAGTGGTGGCTGTCACTTTAGGCTGACTTTCATCTGGCTTGCATGTTCTCTGGTGGTCACTACCTCTCTTGCTGACTCTGATGAAGTCATCTACTGTGTTGTGAGCTGCTTGAAGTCCACATGGCAAGGAACTGAGGGTCGCCTCCAATACTCCAAGCCAGCAAGGATCTCAAGCCCTCAGTTCACCAACTTGCAAGGAACTAAATCTGGCCAATGCCATTTGAAGGAGGCAGGAAACGGATCCTTTCCCAAATGAGCCTTGAGATGATAACTCCTCCCCAGGCCTGGATTGCAGCAGGTGAGAATCCCGGATGCAGAGGACCGGGTTGGGCCTCACACAGATTGCTGTCCTACAGAGACTGGGAGATTGGCTCTGTTGTTGTTTTAGTCCACTCAAGTGTGGGGTAACTTGTTATTCAGCAACAGATTCCTAAGACGGGCTGCATTCTGTTGTTGTTGTTTTTTTCCTACAAAAATATGCCAATGAATAATACTGTCTGAGCCAAGTATATATTTCTTTCCTTTTTGATCCATTTCATCTTTTTCTTGTTTATGAGCTTTCTAGAATGATAAATGTTTATCATGGCAAATTACTTTCAAAAAGGCATAATTATTTGCCTGTGTTTGGGAGGCAGAGAGCCGTGCTGGAAGTATGAATTTGGGAATTATTCATGTAAGGGTGATATGAATGAATAATTTCACAGAGGCTTAGTGTAGAGAGAACAAGGTTGAGGCCAAATGTTAGCCCATATCTTCCTTTAGGGAATGGTGAGAGAAGAGAAGAGTGGAAGAGAGGGGTGTGCCAGAAGAAGCTAAGGAGGAAATAATGTCAGTGAAATCTATGTTGTCATGGAGAGGTGAAGGATGAGGAGGAGGGACAACACATCTGGGTTTTGTGGGGCTTGAGTTTATAAAATTTGGAGAGTCATCTAAGCAAAAGAATGTAAAACTGCAGATACAAAATTCGGGACAGGCATCGGAAGGAGCCTGTGCTAGTGACCATCTGTGAAACTTAAGCTTCATTAGTTTCACAGGTAATTTCCTTTGTGGGTGAAGAGTGGCCAGTTCTGTCTAGCTCTGCCTCTCAGTAAGCCTCTCAGTAAGCTCCTCCCTGAGAGCTTCCTCCTCCAGCTTCAGTGACAGCATGCTCCTTTGGCTTCCCTCTACCCCGGCCTCTCCACCCTGGCTCTGCTTCTGTCAGACCTCCAATTAGAAGTGCACCAGGGCTGAGCTGTAGACTTATTATCTCTTTCCGCTTTCTTTCCCACAAGTGTTTTACCAAAACTGTAATTAGTAGCTACAGGATGATCACTGTGAAAGCTACATACCACCAACCTCTCCTTTAAGGGACAACTTTTTTTTTTTAAAAAAACAACAACAACTGCCTTGTGATTTCTCCATTTCCATGTCTAAACAATATTTCAAACCCAGAACACTCTGTCTATCTTATTTCCACTGTATACCTGTGCCAAAAGTGGTACCTGGAACAAAATAGTACTTAACAAATATTTATGTAATGAATGAATAAAATAACAATAATAGACCATCAGTGTATCCATTAGGGATCACATTTAGGAACTAGTAACAGAGACCCTGCTGCTACCATAAAATTTGACCTAAATCGTCAGTAAACATATGAAAATGTGTTCAACTTTATTGGTAATCAGAGAAATCCAAATTAAAACCACAGTGGGACATTACATACCTACCAGGTTAGCAAAAATGAGAGACTACATGTAATGTGGGCAACTGTGTGGAACAATGGAAATGTTAGCAGGAATATAAATTGGTAAAACCATTTTGGAAACAGACATTTTTCTAGTGAAGACAAAGATGTGCAGAGCCTATAACTCAGCAATTCCCCTTCAGGTTTGTACCCGGGGAAGCCAGAAGCCAGATATAAGATGTTCATAGCAGTATTGTTCATAACAGTGCCAAATAGAAACAACCTCAAACACCCATCCACAATGGAATAGAGAGGATGCCATTCCTGGTGTATCTATACAGTGAAACACAACAAAGAGAAAGAACAAACTACAGCTAACTACCACAGAATAATATGGGCGACTCTCGCTCAAAAATTCTAGCACTTAAAGTTGGAAGACTTTATTGTGAAACTAAACTATATTGTTTAGAGCTATATCCATAGAGTTTAAAACTATAAAGAAAATCAGAAAATCAATATCATGGATGTTGGGATAATGGTAGTTACCTCTGGGGCTGAGTGGGGGCAGTGACTGGGGAGGGGTACATGTGAGTTTTAGGGTGCTGTCAGTGTTTCTGTTCTTAACCTGGGCTGTGGCTACATGGATATTTCCTTTATAATTGATCTTTAAACTATTTCTAAATCTTTTATGCATTCTTCTATCTGTATAATATGCTACAAAAGTATTTCACTAAAAATAGTAGACAGGAAGGAAGGAAGATTATGCAACATTTATCTAATATCTAATGGACATATTTATATTGAACAATAACCAGAATATTACCCTTAGTTAGCATGAGACAGCTCATGAGTTTCCCTTCATCTTTTTAGTTCATCTAAGATCCAGACATTGCCTTTGACTCATATGTCTCCGAAGTCTCTTTTAATCAATAACATTTCTCCCTCCAGAAGGTGGGGAATTCTACGGGACAGAAAAGAAACTGGATTATTCATTCTCTAGGGTTTTCCAAATTCTGTTTTTTGTTGTCGTGTTCATGTGATATCACTTAAACATTTATGCACCAGTCATCTATAGCTTCAATGACGTTATGAGCCCTAGCCGGTTTGGCGCAGTGGATAGAGCGTTGGCCTGTGGACTCAAAAGTCCAGGGTTCGATTCTGGTCAAGGGCACATACCCGGGTTGTGGGCTCGATCCCCAGTAGGGGGTGTGCAGGAGTCAGCCAATCAATGATTCTCTCTCATCATTGATGTTTCTATCTCTCTCCCTCCCCCTTCCTCTCTGAAATCAATAAGATATATATTAAAAAATAATAAGGCTGTGAAACAAAACACTCAGTGGCATATAACAATAGGGCTTATCAGTGCTCATGCATCTGGGGAAATTGTCATGGAGACTCTGCTGGTCTTGGCTGGCCTTGCTCACCTGTCTGAGGATGGGCTGGCTGGCAGCTGGTCTAGGACATCCTTGATTGGGAGGATGTAACTCTCCATGTGTCTCCCATCTTCCATCAAGCTAGCACAGTCATGTCCTTCTCATGGTGATGGCAGAAGAACAAAAAGACGGTGATGGTAAAGGGAGGCCTCACAGAAGAGCTCTTAGGAGCAGACTGAGTCAGAGGGAACTGGCTAAGTAGACAGGCAGGAAGGTGGAGTCTTAGAGAGCAGTAGGGAGTACAGCTACCATTGGACTATAAGATAAAGGACTAGTCCCAATCTACACTAATAAAAGAGAAACATGGTAATTGGCGTACGACCGCTACCCTTTTCATTGGCTAATCAGTGAGTATATGCAAATTAACTGTCAGCCAAGATGGCGGCCGGCAGCCAGGCACTGAAGCGAGCACGAGGCTTGCTTGCTGCAGACTCCAACGTTCCCCGCCTCACTTGCCAGCCTCTCATCTGCAA
>NW_005370635.1:106304-107160 GCF_000412655.1 Myotis brandtii
TCTCTCTCCCTCCCCCTTCCTCTCTGAAATCAATAAGATATATATTAAAAAATAATAAGGCTGTGAAACAAAACACTCAGTGGCATATAACAATAGGGCTTATCAGTGCTCATGCATCTGGGGAAATTGTCATGGAGACTCTGCTGGTCTTGGCTGGCCTTGCTCACCTGTCTGAGGACGGGCTGGCTGGCAGCTGGTCTAGGACATCCTTGATTGGGAGGATGTAACTCTCCATGTGTCTCCCATCTTCCATCAAACTAGCACAGTCATGTCCTTCTCGTGGTGATGGCAGAAGAACAAAAAGATGGTGATGGTAAAGGGAGGCCTCGCAGAAGAGCTCTTAGGAGCAGACTGAGTCAGAGGGAACTGGCTAAGCAGACAGGCGGGAAGGTGGAGTCTTAGAGAGCAGTAGGGAGTACAGCTGCCACTGGACTATAAGATAAAGGACTAGTCCCAATGTATAAAATAAGAGCCCAGGTTTTGGGCCCTAAATATAAACTGAGTCAGAATCAGGAGAGACACAGATTTTCTTTAAATGAATATTTGAGAAACTTCTACTGTATGCCAGGCACTTCATCAAGGAAGTTACGCAAGTTATGGAGTAGTGGCCGGGTTGGAGACCTTCCCCCAACGGTGAAATGTGTTGATTCCTGCACAATGCTTAAAATGCTGCCTGTTGCATCAATAAACACTCAGAAAAACATTACATGTGATCTCAGTTTACATCCCCAGCAGCCCTGGGAGCTGGAAAACATTTTCATTCCCATTTTACAGATGAGGAAAGGGAGCTCTGGAGAAGTCAGGTAAGTTGCCCAGCTCACACAGCCAGTGAGGGGTAGTGTAGGAGTTCAGATCC
>NW_005370635.1:107339-108088 GCF_000412655.1 Myotis brandtii
TGGGGGGGGGGGGGGGGGGGAGAGATGGGTTCATCCTGAGAAGTGTCTTCACTTGTGGGGATCAGTGAGCCGTGGGGCAGGAACCCGAGCAGTCAGAACAGAATGGGACGAGCACGGAGAAGCAGAGGCGTGTTTCTCAGGCCACAGAGGCACAGGCGCACGCTGTGAAGTCTCTCAGCAGGAGCGGAAAGGCGATGCAAGAGACGAGAGGTGGATGTGAGAGAGATTTTATTTTACTTTTTAGAGTAAAGAGGCATCTTAAAGAAAGACCAAATGTGGCCATTGTCTAAGGTGGTATTTCCTGAACCTGGAAATACCAGCCAGATTATCGGAAACAGTTGGCAGACTTTTTAAAATTGTGGATTCCTGGGCCCACCCTTGGAGATTCTAATTAGTAGATCCAGGTAGATCCTGGATCGCTGCACCTTTTCAAAGCTTCCCAGGTGATCCTGTTGATGAGCTTGGTCTGGGGCCCACTGATCTAAATCTAAAGTTACAGCCCTTCATTGTGCAGATAAGGAAGCAGATACCAGGGAGGTTAAGTGTCTCACGGAGCCACACAGCTGGTTGATGGCAGAACTGGAATTGGGCTTCAGTCCAATGCCCTTGCTTTTTTGCTTTTTTTAAAAGTGTTATATATATGTTCATTTCAGAGAGAAAGGGAGAGGAAGAGAAAGATAGAAACATCAATGATGAGAGAGAATTATTGATTGGCTGCCTTCTGCAAGCCCCCCACTGGGGATCGAGAC
>NW_005370635.1:108160-113421 GCF_000412655.1 Myotis brandtii
GAGCCAAACTGGCTAGGGCGAATGCTCTTTCCATAGTGTTCTATATTCCTGTCACTATATTGGATGGGAAAGCTGCTTCAAGGGAAAATACTCCCAAGTTTATATGCTGGCATGAGATTATCAAATAGTGTTCACACTATAAACTGTGAGTAACTGTAATTATGCACAATAAATTCTATCCCTGACCAGTGTGCCAAGTGGTTAGAGCGTTGGCCCTCACACCCAAAGGTCCTGGGTTTGATTCCCAGTCAAGGGCATGTACCTGGGTTGTAGGCTCCATCCCTGGCCCCCTCGGGGCGCTTTCGGGAAGCAACCAATAGATGTGTGTCTCTCACCTCCATGTTTCTCTTTCTCCTTTTCTCTTCTCTCTCTCTCTCTCTCTCTCTCTCTCTCTCTCTCTCTCCCTCTATTCCTCCCTTCCACTCTCTCTGAAAAAAAAAATCAATGGGAAAAATATCCTCAGGTGAGGATTAACAACAACAACAAATTCTGTGTAACAATCTCCGTTGACAGAGCCTACGTATGGATTCTATTCCCAGGAGGGGGATGTGGGTGGCTCAGAAGTAGGAACCATATATATCTTTTCATTTTTTCTGTCTCCACCTTCTCCCACAGTACACTTCTAAATGACAATGAAATAACTGCAATGAATTTAAAAAGCCCACAGATTATAGAACATGTTTAGTGGTGAAAAGTCAATATTGTGGTAGGAAAACATTTATTTGTGTTCATCTCAGACTTTTTTTTCTTTTCAAGTCTGTCAAACCTCTGTTGCTCTGAAATGACAGCTTGCTTGGTAAATAATATCAACCTAAGATGGAGCAACACACTTCCTTCTCGGGCAGCTGTGACCATGGGGCTGAGTCGGCCCCCTGCAGGTGGAGGGATCAGTGAGTGGTGAGCGCAGGGGCCTGAGAGCTGCCTGCCCTGAGAGCACCGATTCTCCCTTTCCGGGTAGCAGGATGGTTCTCACATCACCTCTCTGTATAAAAAGGAAACCGAGGCCCAGAAAATCTGAGTAAACCTCCTTGATGACACATCTGAGAGCTGAGGAACTGGGGGCCTGTGCTCCTCCCGGGATCACACTCTGCCCAAGTGAGAAGCCGATACCGGAGTTTGTGTTGTTGTGTTTTGGTTTTGCTCTGCAAAGAGCATCTGCAAATCACACACGCACAGCCCACAGCCGCTGAAGGACCGTCCGAGCAAGAGGAGAGCCAGGCTCAGCTTGGGGGCTTGGCCATCACAAACCACCTCTATGGGGTTTTTAGAGCCTCTCGGGTGCCTCAGAACCTGGCATTTGCGGGGCCCCTCGTCCTGAAAATCCCGGAACCGGGAGGAGGACGGACAGATGGTGCTCATTTGCCCCAGGAGGCGCAGAGTCCGGCAGCGCGGCTCCCCGGAAGGGGCGATGCAGATGAACCTGGGCTCACAGGTGTCCCTGCTGATGGGGCTCTGCTTGGAAACTGGAGGGGCCACTCATCACATCACTCGGCTTAAAGCTGTGCTTACATCGCAAAGGCACTGCTTTTATTTAGATTCTGCTTTATATGAGGTGGCTTTGAAGGGGCTGGGTGGAGATTATTGGGGAGGGGGGGGAAGAGGGGTGGTCCTGAAATCTCCTGAGCTGCCTCTTCCTGTCTCGACCGTCGGCTGCAGGGTGGCCCCTAGAGCAGGACCTGAGCTGGGCCTCCATACTGCCTCCAGGCGGCTATGCACTTCTGTGAAAGTGCTCTGGGGGTACCTCCTGGGCCCCAGAGGTGATGGTCTCCGAGCCCTGAGCAGACAGAGAGTGTTAGAGATCTGGGGAGACCAGGGATTCCAGCCACAGGGACCTTGTTTCAGACTTTGCTGGAGCAACTGTGACTCATACCCAGAGAAGGAAGTCACATTCCACCTGAAGCTGTTTAAAGGCCCGAGAGCAGAAGGGTCCTGGGTCACTGGAGGTACCAGGGGCCTGAGGGGCCACAGTGCCTGGAGAGAGGCTCGGCGACCTGCTTATTTCTGGGGAGAAGTGCTGAAACGCAGTGCTCTGTTTCAATAGAGGGCTGAGGGAGGAGGTGCAAGAATCGCACTGCTGAGCTCAGAGCCGCCAGCATGACCAGCCTCCAACGCTGATACCGGACCTTGCTCTCCTCACTACCCCACATCCACGATTGCGGAGGGGTCTTCTGCCAGGGACTTGAGACAAGGCAATAGATACTCAAGGAGTTACTTCTTCCTAAGTCATCCCACATTCATGCACTGGGCCACAGTGACACTAATTTTATAAGTGAAAGTTATTGCCTGAAAACATAGCTCATGAGTATAGGGGAAGTATTATTTCTTAGCACCCCGTTAGAGCTAAGTGGAGCGAATTCAACTACGAATATGAAACTCATCCCAAACATTATCCAGTGTTAGTACTGAAGTAAAGCCATGAACAAAATCCAGTCTTACCAAGACCCTTAAAAGGACACATATTAGATGGAAAGATGTTTTTCTAGGTATTTATTTCATCCATCTCCGCCAACCAGCTGCAGAAACTCTGAATCTCATGGCACTAGAGCACACTCTAGTGGTGGTGAGGCAAAGCGCACACTTGTTTGGGCCAAAGGTTAGGCAGGTTTGCCTCAAAACAGCAAAATAAATTAATAGAATATTATATGACGACTCCAAGCCTATAATTCTCTAAGAATAAGGCAATTTGTTTTGTTCAATGCTCAATGCCAAGGGCAAACAAACAAGAATTATTAAACATCTCATAACAATCTAAAATAACCAACCCAGTGAGATTTTAGGAAAGCTTTTGTTTTCTGTTTTCTTCTTAAATCCGAGCTACATTCAGACTTCCTCCTTGGAGACTGGGTTTAAAGAAGGGAGAGGAAGCCGATAATAGATATAATACCTAAAACAAACTCCCTTCAGCCATGACGGTGTTATCACAAACTTGAGTGAGTACCATTATTGCAGATAAATAAAAACAATGGACCAAAACCAATTTTGCATAAGGAAATATTGTGCAATGTGTTGCAAGCCTTGGTGAAGGCTTTTCTCTGCTCTATCAAGTGATGCTTAATGTACACAAGAAACTTGTCTTTGGTTACAGATAGCAAGGGCTCTTATAAAAACACACAAGGATGTTTAACCAAGTAGCAACGTTGCACAGACTGTTTTGTGTGTGTGTGTGTGTGTCTAAAGTAAAGGAAACATTTTCACTTGGTTCAACATGTAAATTATACTCTTAAAATCAAACTAACACAAACTGGAAAAAAAATTCAACACACATAAAAAAATAAAAAACTTTTTTTTAAAAGCCAGAAGCTTTGTGTTCTATTGTGTTTAGACTTAAAATATAGAACTATTTAGAAAGAATTAAAGAGATTATGTTTATTTGATTTCAAGTTATCTCAGCAAGAAACACATTTTTCATACCTCTTTGGAAGAACAGCAGGTCAAATGACACATTTGTGAGTGACTGTTTGAAATATTTCAGCCACGCCGCAGGGTCCACCTGACCTGAGCACCACAGATTGAGGGAACAAAGGCTTGTGTTTTAAATGTTCCTTTAAGAGCCTTTCTGGGGAGTGGAGGGGACGCAGGAAGCTGTCACAGGCCTCCCTTTTTATTTTTATCCTATGACACTAATCAGTTTAATTCTATTTCTGACCCATGACTTAGGCTCATAATTAATTTTCCCAAAGGCAAACATTATATAGCATAATTCTGCCACTTTGCAAAAATAATACAGTTTGTTTCAAAGTCACCCACATTCAACGCCCAAGCATTTCCCAATAGGTGCACATTTATTCCTCGAGTAGGTTTTGTTTTAGAATCTGCCAATAACCAAGGTAGGGCTTTATTTTTAATGCTAAAATGAGGAGCAGAACAGGTTTGTTAAACAGGAGATCCAGGATCTAAGAAGTCATTTATTTTATCACTTGACTAAGTGAAAATGATACATTTGTGTGAGCTTAGTTCCCTTATTAAAGGAAACAATTAATATAGCACGTGTCTGAAGATCATGCTCAGAGGATTTCGGTGAACGTTTCTGAGAGTAATTATTCCAAACAGCAGAACATAACCCCTGTTCAGGGTGTAACTCAATATAAAGACTTGTGAGTCAAATTCTGAGCCCTTTAAAACTACACACCTTTGTTTGCGGCCTTATTAAAGATATTCTCCCATCTCCATTTAAAGGGATAGATTGCCAAGGCCGAAATAAAACGCCAGAACCGAAAACGAAAATGGTCTGACCTCACTGCTGCACCTGATACTTCCAATACCGATTCCCTCCGAGTTCCCCTTTCTTCACCGCCTTTGCCCCAGGCTTTCCTAAGCCAGAGAGATAAAAATGAATTTCACTTCCCAAATGCTAAGATTGCTGGTGCAGAACGGAAGTAAATATCAGCAGCTGTGCCAGGGCACCTGGGGCCATATAAGAAAACTGACAAAAGGCTTCGTTATGAGCAAGACCTGGTTCACGGCTCATCTTGGTTTCCTGTGCTTTCAGGGTGGCAGGGAGAACTGCAACTGTGCTCTAAAAGAAAGAAAGAACGAAAAATTACGTGTATGGGAGAAATTCATAGGAAAAAGAGAATAAAACAGATGTTCTTAAAGCCACACAATGGGACAAGTAATGCCAAGGATACTGCTCATGGCCACGGCTTCCAAACTCTACTGTGTGAATGTACCAGGCGGGGATCGTTAAGATGCAGACTCTGAATCTGCAGGTCTGCGGTGGAGCCTGAGGTTCTGCGTTTCTAACCAGCGCCACGGGATGTTGGTGCAGTTGGCCTGAGGACCACGTTTTAAATAATTAGGGCTCGGGCCATTCACTGCCGTTCAAATAATTTGCCCTCTCTCCCCCCATATTACTATTCCAAAGTAGTTTCATTTGTTTTGTTTTTCTGCAGCAGGTTTGTGATGACAGTATTTAATAAATAAAACAATACATGTGTTTTATCAAGCAGTTAGGTATATGCAGCGATTGTCTCAACAAAATTAATGTGGTTCCTGCCTTCCTGTGACCCCGTTTTCCCCCTGTAGTTTGCAACACTTGATTGAAAATGGTTTCCTCTGGCTCTGTTAAACAGATAGTCATGTCACACTACTAAAACCAATCTATGGTAATAAGAAAAATACATTTTATATTACTGAAAGTCCTATTAATATTTTTATTGTTAAATGTTTTTTATTTTAACTTTTTTTATTGATTAAGGTATTACATATGTGTCCTTATCCCCCCATTGCCCCCCCCCCCCTCCTGCCCCCCCCCCCCCCTC
>NW_005370635.1:113600-145307 GCF_000412655.1 Myotis brandtii
TCCCCAGTGGGGAGTGTGCAGGAGGCAGCTGATCGATGTTTCTCTCTCATCGATGTTTCTAACTCTCTATCCCTCTCCCTTCCTCTCTGTAAAAAAAAAATCAATAAAATATATTTTTTAAAAAAGAAGTAAGTGCTAACAGTAACAGGGGCAAACCCTTTTCAGAGGTCATGGCAGCACACCTGTGAGGAAGAAGACTTGGGTTCAAGGACAAGCACATGGTATTGCAGAAAAGGTGTCGGAAAGCCTTTACAGTCTGTCCTGAAGAGAGTTTGGGAAGGTCATCTCTGTCTCTTTCTATCTGCCAGTTAGTTCAGTGTGTGAAATGCTGGTGCCCTCCTCGTCCTCCCAGAGGCAGCTTACAGCAGTAAGGATTGGGCCTGGGGGCAGCCCACAGGGTAGAGTAGAAATCGTAGTCTACCCGGTAGACTCTGTGACCTTGATTTAGCTTTTAGGCTTAGTTTACTCACATCTCAAAATGGGCTGAGCACACCCACCTGCAAGCTGAGTTTAAGGAGTTGAAAGGACTCATATTAAGCACCCAGCACACTGCCTGTAGTTGCTCACAAAATATTAGGCGTAATCAACTCTCCCTCAGGGCTTGCTCTAACCCAGATGTTTTAACCTTGGCAGCTGCACATTAGAATCACCTGAGGAAGCTTTTAAACATCCTGATTCCCCCTCCCAGGTCACACCCAGATCAATTAAATGATAATCTGAGGAGGTGAGGGGGCCACTTTTAAAGCCCCCAGGTGGCTCCAAGTTCAGCCATTAGTCTAAGTGTAGCTCAGGAGCAGTTGCTTCTTAGGGGCCTAGTAATAGGCACCAGCTCATTAGCCTGCCCCAGGGGTGGTGGGGCGGGAAGGAGGAGGGAGAGAGGCTCCCCAACCCCATGCCAAGGCTATCTTCCCTTTTCTCACTCCTGCTGGGGCGGCAATCTGCCCCCACTCAGTGCTCATCAGTTTCTTCCTAGTTACTGATCTGCCCCAGGGGACATCAGCATAAGCCCATCCCTTCAGATATTTGAGCTTGGACTACTTTATCTGTGTTCTCCTTAACCGATGGAAGTATTTTATTATTGTCACTCACGTTTTCTGCGGTTTCACCAACAGTAAAATCAAATAGGGTCACATGAATAAAATAGCCACCAGAAAAACTCACCCTGATATTTAGCCCCTGGAGAGCTCAGCGCACAGTGTGTCTGAAGTTCCCGGGGAGTGGGGGTGCCTCACGTGTGTGCTTAAACAAATGCAGTCAGCTACCATCCTGGTTCTGTCACATCGTATCTGTGAGGTCAAATGGCCTCAAAGGACTGTGACTAGTAAATAAATAACATACGTAATGTCCATTAGCCTAGTGCTCAGAATGAGGTGTATTTTCAATAATGTTAGGGTTTTTACAATTAATAGATGGCAACTGCCCAGCTTGGCTACCTCTACCAGGCACCACTGTCCCTTCTCAATGCTGAAATTTTAAAATAATTATCATTATTATTATTTTTTACCGGCAGATTGCCCTCTCATGCTTGCCCAGCTTGGCTACCTCTACCAAGCACCATTTTCCTTTCTCAATGCTGAATTTTTAAAGTAATTATTATTATTATTTTTTACCGGCAGATTGCCCTCTCATGGTGCTTCTCCCATGGTCTGAAGACTGCACAGGAATTTGTGGCGAAGTTGGGCAGAGTCCCACTCTTTTGGGAGACACGTTCTGTTTCCAGGTTCTATGCAGGACAGCTTGGGCCCCAGAGTCTCACTAAGCTTTTACTTCCTTTCCTCCCTCTGCCCCAGGCATAGTCCCCACCTTGTACTTCAGCAGCTTTCTGCCCTTTATTCCTGAAATGTTGCTACCAGGTCAGGTTCCCAGGCCATATTTTCCCTTTCCCTCCTCTGGTTGGGCCAGCTGCATTGGTTTATTAGATATACCAACCAATCAGAACTGCTTCATAATGACCAATCAGAATGCAAAATACTGACCAATCAGAGCCACATGATCACTGACCAATTAAAACTGTTCCAATCCGGAAACTTAATTTGCATAGAATTAGACCAATTGGGAACCTGGGCAGGGACTTTCTCCATAAAAGGGAGCCTCCCGTGGTCTCTGTGGAGCTAATTTTCAGTTTCTGCTGGAGGCTGAGGTTATGTTTCCCAGTTTGCAAACTTCACCTGAAGATCTCCTTTTCTTTCCTGTCTATTCATCTGAAGAAACTCTCTTTCCTCTCTTTTCTCCAGGGCCTGGCACATTCCAGGTTTCATTGAAATAGGGCTAATTCAGAGGACTTTTAATGACTATAAGAAGTCATAGAAGAAACATCCTGGGAGTCAGCTTGACATGTGCTAGTCAGAAAGACTGTTGATAAGAAGAATCTAAGCAAATGTTTGAAAGAAGGGTACTGATGTACAAGGGGGTAGGTTCATGAAAGTTGTCAGCTGGGTGTGTAGGCAGAATGGAGAGAGTTAAAAAAATCAGCTTAAAGTAGTCCCCTCTTTATTGTCAGCAGCAATTCTAGACAAGAAAAGACTATCCTTTATTGCCTTAGTAATTCTTACATAGTGCTATCAGCTGGGTGCTTTATATTTATTCTCAGAAATCAGTCTTTTTGTCTCGTGTTTGACCTCTTCCTTCCTTCTGTCAAATAAGTTAAGATTTGTGTTTTTAATTTTCCACTTGATACCATTCAAAGGGTCTGGTACTTTTGGGGTCCTTTCTGGAAAGTATAGTGTTTAGTGAAGGTCAGTTTATTATAATTTAGGATGAAAATGAGACATCAGAAAGGGGATTCTGGACGGAAATAATTGGGGAATGGGCAGTGGGTCCAGAAGCCTAGAATTTTGCCTTCAGTCTTTACTTTCATGATAGCCCTCTATAAAGCTGTGTTTCATCCAAAATCAGTCTGCCCATGGTTTCATTGAATTAGACCTTAGAGGGTAGGGTTCTTTGTACTATTCACTGATGTACGCAAAGCCCCGAAATTAGTGCTGGGCCAGAGGAGGGCCTCAACAAATACTTGCTGTGTCGGGGAAAAAGAAACGGTTCAGGTATTTCTAATAGAGGTGAGGTCAAAGGCTTTATTCAGCTGATGCAAATCTGGACCTGAAACCCAGAAACTCTCCAAAGTGATGCAGGATTGAGGTCTTCTAGGTTGACAAGAGAGGGGTATGGGACCTTGTGGTCTGGCCTAGGCTGCAGTTTTCTTTATCTCGAACTGCTGTAAAGTTTGCGTTGTGACAAACAGTTGACAATGACTGGGTTTTCATGACTCCTGCTGGAGATCATTGTAGTAATCTTATTCCAGAAATTCAGAACAGTTCTTTCAAGAGCTGTTTTTGTAAGCTTGGGGGTTGTGTGTTAATCAAGGTTCATGGAAGGGGAGATAGCAAAACAACACCAAAAAAGGGTGGGGGGATAGGGAAAGCAAAAATGGGAAAAAGAAACAGAAAGGAGGTAAGAGTTGAAACAAGGAAAATGAGATCTGTTTTAATCTTTTATATTTTTTTTTGTCAAATGAATGAATAGGCAAATTGCCTTTTCTTCCCCTCAGCTATGCATCTGCCCTTGTGAAATTGCTAGAAATATTTGCCATGTTAATTTTGTTTGGATACACACATATATCCCAAGCAGCTGCTGCCGAATGTCCCCCTAAGAGCTCTGATCTTATACGGGAGATTTGTTTCTGTCTTAGTTTCCAAAGCCTCTGTTTTAGTAGTCATGGTGAATTAAAGTCAGCTTCACCAGGGGCATAACATTTCTTAAGCGATGAGATCAGGACTTGGGGTCCCCATTGAACACTTCAAATATATAGGCAAGAGAGCAGTCAGCCAAGTTCTACCAAGTTGAAAATTCAGTCTAATCCTGTGCTTGTATGTAACTTTGATCTGTTCTGGGGACATAGCCTGTACTTCTAATCTGGTCCCATCACCTTGGAAATGTGTACCTTGCTCATAAGAGACCTGAGAAAGAAGGGGTAGATAGATCAGGATGAGACTATCACCACCCCTGGGAAAAGCAACCCCAAGGATAGCACTGGCACTGTATCAGCATTGTTACCTGAAGTATGAAAGGTCCTTAATGTAGGTTCAAAGGTATTTGATTTAAATTTAGGACTGTGCTTGAATTTTGGAATTGAGGAGGGAAAAAAAGAAGGCAAAATGCCATTTTATTTCTTAGGAAAACCCCAAAACACACCATCTTTTCTTTTTTCAAAATACTTGTTGCAATGAATGAATTTTCACAACCTGTGTGTAGAGTTGTTGGCTCACAAGAGCCAATTATGAACATCTGTTTCCCACTTTACATTCAATGATGTTAGGTTGGTAGCTTTAAATTAGCCAAAGGGTGGGAGTACTTATGAAAATTGCAAAATCAGGCTCCCCATTCTCCCCCACTCCTCTGCTCAAGAGCTGGTTTCCACCAGCACACCACTGCCCCATCCATCTTCCATGAACTAGCTTAGTACTCATTCTATATAATAAAAGGCTAATATGCAAATCGACTGAATTGTGGAACGACTGGATTGCAGAACGACTGGTTGCTATGACATGCACTGACCCCCAGGGGGCAGACACTCAATGCAGGAGCTGCTCCCTGGTAGTCAGTGCGCTCCCACAGGGGGAGTGTCGCTCAGCCAGAAGCCCTGACCCGGGCTCAAGGCTGGCAAGTGCAGTGGTGGTGGCAGGAGCCTCTCCCGCCTCTGTGGCAGCATTAAGCTAAGGACCTCTTGGGGGATGTCCGCCTGGGGAGCGGGCCTAAGCCGGCAGGTGGACATCCCCCAAGGGCCCCCCTTCCTCATCCCCCTGTGCACGAATGTCATGCACTGGGCCTCTAGTTTAACGAATAAAGTTTCAACGAAGTATTCCAAGCCAACAATTACTTCCTGCCTGTCAAAAGCTGAGAGTACTTACATGATCTACTCCACTTATTTGACACTTAAACAATATATTGTGGCTTAGATTGTTGACTTTGCATTATTTTAACATGTCACCATTTTACCTTTAAGGATCCTTCATGTAGATTGTAAGCTCCATGAGAGGAAGAACAAGGTACTGCATATCTATATGTCCCTTGGGGTTTGCCAGAATGAAATGGCAGGGACCAAAATAATGTGTTAAAGAAATGCTATTGTTCTGGCTGGTGTGGCTCAGTTGGTTGAGTGTCGTCCTGTGCACTGAAAGGTTGCTGGTTTGATTCCCAGTCAGGGCACATGCCCAGGTGGTGGACTCAATCTTGGGTTGGGGGGTGCGTGGGAGACAGCCAATTGATGTTTCTCTCTCACATTCATGTTTCTCTTTCTCCCTCTCCCTCCTTCTCTAAAATAAATAAAAACATATTTTTAAAAAAAGAAATGTGTCATTGAGTAATATTTAGGTGCTGGAGTTCACCTGAAGATCTCCTTTTCTCTCCTGTCTATTCATCTGAAGAAACTCTCTTGCCTCTCTTTTCTCCAGTGCCTGGCACATTCCAGGTTTCATTGAAATAGGGCTAATAAAGAAATGTGTCATTGAGTAATATTTAGGTGCTGGAAAAATGTAGGCAATTGGAAGGAAAGGAAAATATATTTTGAAGTATGTAGAATTGTATTTTTGGAAAATTTAAATCGACCACATACAGCTGTATGCTATGCCACTTCCAAATTGTTGATAATTGAACTGGTTTATGGTTTTGGGAAACTTTGACATGCCTTTGTGCTAGTTCAGGTGTGTAATCTGAACATTGATGCCCTGTTTGCTCATGCCAGATGTCCTTCAGCACTGAAGCCAGGCATTCAAAGGCAGGGGAGCAAAATATGTCACAAGGTACCTCTTTTTAATCTGCTGTCTCACTAATCAGTTCTTAAATGGCCATTAATCTTTCCTCATCTAATTATTGAAAAAGTGATGTAAATTATAATCTGTGCTCCCTACCCAGCTTCACATAGTCATGATTTCTACTAAATGTGTTTGGGGTCAGGATATGTCTTAATACCAAGCAATAAAGCTTCATACATAATGTACCACAGTAATGGATACACATGTTTATAAATGTTTGTTTTAATGCTAATGTCAGATTATTTAGAGCCTAATCCATTCTGTTTATTGAAACTAGTATAAGTGGAAATATAAAGATTTCTATCCCTACATTAACACATTTTATGGGTTGCAAAGCCCACTCTTTCTCTACTAAAACACAAGGTTATGAACTAACGAAATCCTCACTTTCTGAGGGTTTTATTTGACTTAAGAATAGTTTTAGAAAAGACTAATCTACAAAACAGGCTTGTAGGAATACTGGGTAAATAAGATATCGGAGTTTATAAAATGTTGCTTTCAAATCAATGTCTGTTCCACAAAACATTTGTTAAATGGAGTAGAAGTAAATGTTAAGAAGCACTCTGCTCAAAGCTATTTATATTAATGTGCTGTCACAGATTACAATTAAGTGACTTGAGGCAATCTCCCAAAGAACAAACAAAAGACTAAAAGGAAAGACTCTTGGATTTCTTCACATCCTTTCCCCTGAAATGGCTAAAATTCCTGTCTTACGGCCATTAATAGTTGTAATACTATGATTTATTGTTACTGGGCTCATGGTCTGCTTCACTTTTCCCTCTACCACATGTTCTCCATGCAGCTGTCTTTACATCAATAAATGACAATTTCGTGGATGATTTAAAAAGCAGGACAACCACGTACTTAGCACTCTGCTTCTCAAAAACAAGATGGTCCCGTTTCCTTCGTGCTCAGTTACTGACAATCTCCTGCCTGACATGAAAGAGAATTTTCTCCCTTTCCTCTTAGTGTACAGGTTTCTATTCTACTAATTTCTTGTTCCTCCAGAAGGGTCCATTTACAATGGACAAAAGTGCTGGAACTGACTGAGCCAGGTGACCTGACCCTGTTGTATCTGCCTGTCCTATCTGCTGCTCAGGCCTGGCAGCTGATTCAGGACTCAAGGCTTACGGCCAGCAGATGGAATCCATTTCCCAAGAAAACCTGGGCTAACCTATCTCTTTGCTTGGGATATTTGCTTTGAATTGTACCAGGATAAATATACAGGGGCGGGGGGGGGGGGAGCAGGTTTACCATTCATATGGAAAAAGCCATGCAGGTTATGATTATAATAATACAAGAATGAACTCTGTTTCGTGTACTCACAACTGTAAACCTAGTGTTGCTCACCTCTACATTGCAAACGTTTTCCTTCCTAAGTAAGAAAAGGCTACCGTAGGGACATTACCAGAGCTGAAACAAGTTTCAGGTGCCTAAATAAATTCTATTTGCCCACCAGGAACTTAGTAAATGCTGGGTTTTAGTTTTTTAAAAAAGGGAAAATCTGAAACTTTAAAGTATTTTTCCCCAATGAAATAATGGAGATAAAGGGACACTCTGAATTTGTCCAAATAGCTTTGTATTGCTTCTCTTTGAATTATTATGTAGCACAAGTGTTTTCTTCCTGCCCATAGAGTATCATTTAGCAGCCCTTTTCTTTCCCACTCCCAGGGCATTTTCTTTCCTCTGTTCCTATTGGACCATCTGTAGCCAGTCTCGCCACATTCAAAATCATTCTCCATATAGCCTCTTAAGGGGTGTTTTCAAACTGAAATTGTATTATGTTATTCTGCTTTTTAAAACTCTTTAACATATAAGTCCTAGCTCCTCAGAAGGGCCACCAAGGGCCTGGTCCCTTGAGAAAGTAAAAAGCACCCCAGGCAGCTAGCCTGTGGTGTTCCCACTGAACATACTGTGCTCACAGAACAAGCATCAGACAGCTCCTCTCTGCAACCATGTCTGGAACACACAGGCAAGGATACTCTAAAATTTAAAAAATGACTAAATATGCCCGTTTCCCAGCTAACATGGAAGACTATACAATTGACAATGCTAGCCCCACTCAATTCTTCCTTCTCCTAGATAAAATTATTACATGCCCAATTACTAAGTCAGCCCTGTTTTTGATGGCACTCAATCCAGAATGGGCCTGCACTTTGTTAAACCCTCCTTAGAAAGACTCAACAAGAGCCCCAATCCTGGCATGAGCCCTTCCCAACTCCCTTTTACTCAGCTGCTCCAGGAATCTTCTGCTGTTCATTCCCTTGCTAAATTTACCTTTTTTTTTTTGGCCTAGGAATAGGTTATCAATAGTTTTGATCCATTTGCTTTAACATAGCTCTTCCCTCCACCTGCCATTTCCTTGGCTTTTTTTTTCCTCCCAAAATCCAACTCTCATGTCAACTCGTGTAAACACTTCTAAGACCCTACGTACTTTCTTGAGTCAAGTTCCCATTGTCTTGTGTTAACTCTGAGCCAGAGTGTGTGGTGTGTAGAGGCTCACCATCTGCCAAACATTAAAAGTAGAAGACCAGGTTCAAGTTCTGGCTTTGGCAATACATGACCTTGAGAAGCTTACTTATTACACACATCAGGGATGAACTGAAAAATGTCATACCCCCTGACTAATTTCTATTTTCATTACTACCCATCGACACTTAAGTGACCCTGAAAGCAACTGCACACATATCTATGGGCCTGGAGCTTAGAACGATGTCTTTTTCTTATTTGGAGCTTTACAAGACAATGCCCAAGATTACTAAATAAAGTATGTTCATTTCCTTTGTCTTTTTGCTTCTCTAGTTTGTAAACTGATATCTATCAACTTTATTCTAGAGCACGGCTGTGAAACACTTACGAAGAATTGGCTCTTAAGGGACGGAACCAGCAGAGGGTCTGAAGAGGAGGCACAAGTCTCAGTCCCCATACTCTCTCCTGACCATTTGAACCAGCCAGACTGTCTCTACCTAAAAATTTGTGATAATTCTCTGAAAGTTAATGGGATGGATGTAAAGAGTCCCTAAATCAGTGGTTCACAACCTGTGATGCACATTAGAATCACCTAAGGAGCTTTTCCAACATATGCCTGGCTTCTACCCCCTCCAAATTCCGGCATGGGCCTGTTCATTGGTAATTTTTTAAAAATATATTTTTATTGATTTCAGAGAGGAGGGGAGAGGGAGAGAGAGATAGAAACATCAATGATGAGAGAGAATCATTGATCGGCTGCCTCCTGCACGCCCCCCCTGGGGATCGAGCCCGCAACCTGTGTATGTGCCCCTGACCGGAATCAAACCTGGAACCGTTCAGTCCTCAGGCTGATGCTCTATCCATTGAGCCAAACCAGCTAGGGCTCACTGGTAATTTTAAAAGGTTCTGTAGGTGATTCTTATAGTGCAGAACATCACTGATCTAGTTCTTGGCAGGAAAGTTCCTCTAAAAACAAAGTATTCTCCAGAGCTGCAGAATGGATAACAGAACAAGCATGGACAAGTGATTGATAAATTATTAAATTTTATGACAACCCCAGACACCTTTTCACAGGGCAGGATTCCTCCAAACCAAATAGAAGTAAATGATGGAAAGAATCATAATAAAATTCAAGCTGTAGAAATGAAAACATTAGCAAATTTGGAAATGTATACTATTGAACAGATCAGGGAATTTAGAAATGAAATAGGGCCAGAAGCTAATTATATGGAAATATTTCTATTTGCACATTTCTCCAGAAGGCAAAGTAGAGATTGCAACCAATATATCTAAACAAGTGACAAGAATATTAAGTTTTCTATCATTCCCTAGTGCAATACTTTTCTCAGCGTGTTTTCTGTCCTAGTTCTTGTGAAGGTGAGAATAATATCAAACTCATTAATTGTCTACATTTTAGATACGATAAGACTTTAGTGGATGTTGTTAATTAAACTACAAAACAACTCCTCTTGCTGTGGTGTGCATTCCAAGTTAGAGCAATTAATTCACTCGCTTAAACTGATCAAGATTTAATTAGCATCACTCTGTGCAAATTACTCCATAATTAAAGTAATTTGGTTCATTCCACTTGCTGACAGTGTCATTGAACAGCCATTCACAGAACCAAAAGAAGTGATAATTAACTTAAAGAATAGCTCAGGGCAATTTTACACAGACAAGTTCACTGTTAGTTATTCCTAAAACACCTAAAATGGGGTAGAATTGGGAAAAGAAAAATTCTGAGAGAATTCTTAAACAAACATAATAAAAATAAGACTTCAGGGTTTTTTTCCTCCCCAAAATAAGATTCCCAGCAATTTAAATGATTGTGGTAGCTATCATTATAACCTAACCACAAATTAGTGTCATGGCAAAACAAATAGAACTTGAAAATAAATTAAGCACTTAAATACTGGTTAGAGCTAAAAACATTGTTGGGGATTACTGCCTACCTGGGGGTACAAACTTTCCTGGTACAAAAGGAACACTCAGACTCTTCCAAGAGAGCAACCCCAAAGGTGTTTAAAAATTGGAAACCTCAAGTTTGAAAGAAGCTTTGGGGGACACACACACACACAAACACACACACACACACAGGCCATGGAGATGAACTGTTGTCTCTACTTACCTGTGGAATCATTGTTTTATAGAGTACCTAATTGATTAGCTCTCCAACCAGAGGAAATGGAGAGGCTAGCTGGACCTGGGGCTAGGATTTGTCTGCCTCTAGATCATGCCATTGTCACTGGTCAATGACTAATGCAAACTATGGCACAAGTGACTCTCCATTAATCAAAACATGGTGTGTTTTCCCATTCATGACATTTCCATGTATGCATAGAAAATTTAGCTTAATGCATTGCTCAGCCTTCTCTTAGGAAAATTCCTTTGAAATCCTTTTGCTTTACTGATCCCATTTGAAAATATGAGAAGGGACTGTACAACACTGTTCAAAACTGACAAACATTAGGTGTCAGTGTCTTTATTCTGCTCACTGTGATACTGCAGAGAAATTATTTTTCACCACTGCTCAGCAAAATCATCGAATATGCTTAATGCTTAATCATCACTTGTATTATTTGATTTTATTTTTCCCAGTTTCCTTGCATTACTGGTGTTTAAGAGCTTGTTTATGACTAAAGATGTTAACCATTTCCCATGCATTGCAAATGAAATAACCATGTTTTTTGTTATTATTTTACTCTGGTGTGTTACTTTTTGGTTGTATCATACTTGTGTATTAAATATAATCATGTTCTGTTTAACAAAAAAGAAAATATGATAAGGGGATGTTAAAATGTCACTCGAGGGATAAGACATAACCTCAGAAGATTCTTACAAATTAATGTCATCTATTTCCTGAATATAATGAAAACAATTAAAATAAGGATCTATGGCCATTGGATTAAACATAACATTAATTTCATCTGTTTCAATGGTCTCCAGTACATTTAAAACTTTGTATGTGGCTTGCATTATGACTATTGGGACAGCACTTCTATAGATTATTGGCAAAAGGCTTTAATGAAGTGAAAAATGCTAGAAATTTTAAATAAGAAAGTAATAGGAATTTTAAATAAGAAAATAATAGGAAAAATAAAAGGAGGGGAATGATATGGTCACCTGAGTACGTGTATGTACATTTTAGGAAAAAGTGTGAGAGTTATTAAAGGTACAGGTGTATAGAACATCTTCCTGTTAAATGCCCATTAAGAACATTTAGACTGAATACATCTCATGAATGAAGTAAGTAGTTGTCAAGCACAATGCCTGGTACTTGATACTAGTTTTCAAAAGCTTTATCCTCTTCTTACATCTCATTGGCCGGAACTGCTAATCCCCAGAGGATAATAGGATCACCATAAATCTGGGGGAAGGATCTACCTTCCAAGGAATCTCTACCTATTACCTGAACAAAGTCGTGTTATTTTTAAGACAATGTTTTTATTTTTTTAAATCCGGATTTTTTTAAAAGCAGAGAATGAAGGTAACATGGCTGTATACCACAATGTGTGCCACAGTGTTCAGGATTTAAAATGAGCAGGTTCACAGCAATAGATCCCTTAAATTAATAACTAAAAATATCATTCAGACAAAACCATCACCTGGGCTCATTCACATTTGATCATCATCTTCCCAAAACTTCAACCACAGACATAGAGTCCCGTGTCAGCAAAACTGAACTATAACAACATATTTCATTTCGGTTTGGATTAGGAAATAAAAATGGTTTCAAATTAAGATACACTGAAGCATTTGGTCTGGAACTGGGTAAACCTTAGCAATGACTTATTTATTGGGAGGTGGAAGGGCAGGTGGGGAGTCTCAAAGCTTTTATAGAAGATAGATTTTCTTGGGTACAATATACTTATGATTACATTTGTAATAAACTACCACAATGTCATAGCTTTCTCTGGTGATGAACTCTTTTGTAGCCGAATCCATCATGGACTGATGTATAAATTTATATCTTTAAACACTTGTTCACAGGTGTAGTAACCCATCTTTTTAAGGCTTCTAAGGAGGTATTTTAGAATTTAGAAGAGAGGATTCCACGGACTTGGTTCAATAAGCTTTCTTACACAAGGATGGAGCACATTTAGTAATAGGTAGATGTAGACATTATTCATACTCACCTTGCACATTTAATACCATTAATTTTTCAGAACTAATAATATTAATTCATTCAAAAATGAGATTAAACCGGGCACCCCTTGCAGCCATAATCCATGACTGATGGCTCTGTGACATGGAAGGCACAGCCCCTCCAGCAGAGTGAGCAGCGCACATGTGGCAGACTGCAATGAGAAACCACCTAGTATCTCCTGTCTTCAGTTAAAGCATCTTTAAAAAAATTTGCTTGTCTCTCTGCGCTCCTTGAATATTATATTTTAGCAGCCAAACTGACTATTTACACTTAAAGCCAACAGGGCAAAGTCACACAATTATTTTTCTAAACGGCATTTAATGGAAATCAGCAGGTAAGAAGAGTCCAACCAGGCTCACAAAATGATGGTCGCTGCAGTTGACTTGCTTTCTGACCATGTAAATCGGGCGTCATTAAATGCAGCCGACCAGAAATGGTGCAACATGGTGTCACTCTGAATTATGAAGGACACCCACTTGTTTCTTATTTCCCTCTCTTCTTTGCAATATATTAACACACCATACCTACTTTTCTCTACTTTTATTCACTTACTGAATGCCTACTATGAGTGAGGAAATGGACTAGAGCTGGGCATATGAAGATTAATAGGAAATGGAGATCTTTCCCATGGAGAGCTTTGCCTGTTGAGAGCCATTGTGGTGCATAGAAAAGAGCAAACAGCCGTACTGCAGTCTGGCAGCTCCAGCCTCTAGTTCTAACTGGAATTAGAATAACTAGCTGTGTGACCTTGGCCAAATTACTTAGCTCTCTGAGCTTCCATTTCCTCTTCTGTAAAACTAGAGGCCCGTTGCACAAAATTCATGCACTCGAGGGGGGGGGGCGGTATCCTCAGCCAGGCCTGTGCCTTCTCACAGTCTGGGAACACTTGGGGAATGCCTGACTGATGGCTTACACCCGCTCCCCATCGAGAGCGGGCCTAAACCATCAGTCGGACATCCTTGTTCTGCTGTGGAGGCAGGAGAGGTTCCCACCACCACTGCTGCTGTACTCACCAGCTGTAAGCCTGGCTACTGGCTGAGCAGCGCTCCCCCTGTGGGAGTGCACTGACCACCAGGGGGCAGCTCCTGCTTTGTTCCTCTGTTTGGTCGATTTGCATATTAGCCTTTTATTATATAGGATGGAGATAACTACCTACATGCTGATCACATTGTCATGAGAATAAACTGGAAAAAACACATAGCTAAGACAATTAGTACAATGCCTAGCACATGGTAAGACAATTAGTACAATGTTTAGCACATGGTTATTTTAAGAAGGATAGCTAACATTGCTTTTTTTAAAAAATATTTTATTGATTTTTTACAGAGAGGAAGGGAGAGAGATAGAGAGTTAGAAACATTGATGAGAGAGAAACATCGATCAGCTGCTTCCTGCACATCTCCTACTGGGGATGTGCCCGCAACCAAGGTACATACCCTTGACCGGAATCGAACCTGGGACCTTTCAGTCCGCAGGCTGACGCTCTATCCACTGAGCCAAACCGGTTTTGGCTAACATTGCTTTTATATAAGGTTCCCAGCAAAGCATGCATGAGGTAGACACTCGATAAATATTCACTCCCTTCTTCCTTGTTATTTAAATTGATAATTTTCTGGGCAATGGCCTTAGGCTGTGCTGAAGTGGGAGCAATTTATTTTGGGTGCTGTCCCCCTCTTCCTCTGGGAGAAGGTTCTCTCCCCATGCTTCTGTGTCTTCTGTTGGGAAAAGTTCTGAAATTTCTCCTGGCTGAAAAATGTGAGTAAAAAACTGATGAGGGAAGTTAAGTTCTAATGGTAATTTACTCACCACCCTATAGATAGGGAAGACTTCTGATTTTTTTCTTTCTTTTCATAAATGGATTAAAAAAGTATGTTCACCTAGAAAAATGGACTCCAGCCAAA
The DNA here is from genome assembly GCF_000412655.1 of Myotis brandtii. Lineage (NCBI taxonomy): Eukaryota > Metazoa > Chordata > Mammalia > Chiroptera > Vespertilionidae > Myotis > Myotis brandtii. The sequence goes on from NW_005370635.1 coordinate 127,925, forward strand.
AATACAAGTTTCAATGAGCTTAGATTTCCTGTAAGATAGAAGCAACACACTGTCCACATACATGCGCATGTTTCTGACCCAAGCTAAGGGGCTGGGAAAAGCAACCCAAGTGAATTTGGGAAGCCAGAGCAGTGATGAAATCTAAGATTTCTCAGAAATAGTTCTAAGTGGGGGTAATCCTAGCTGGATGGTGCTTTTCTGTGGGTTTCTAAGCATGAGTCCAAACTTCACAAAGCACCGTCAAAGACTGGGTTGCCCAGTGTCCCAAGTATGGCAGCAGGTCCAAAAGGCTGGACACATGGGCCATGTAAATAACGGTAAAAGCAAATCAAGGCCCAGATGCTGAGACTTGCCCGCATGTCCCACATCTGAAGAATAAGTAGTTGAACTTTAAGTAGTTTTCCACTTCTTGTCAGATGGCCATTTAAATACATCTTGTACCCCAGCTGCCTTTTGTTCAAAGAACTTCGTGTTCTGGGCACTCTCTTGGCCCTCTGCTATGTCAGAGGAGGTGGTGTCCTGATGCACAAGGTGGGTGTGTTTGGGACCAGAGCACCCGAAGTTCTTGACCTGCATGACTTTGGGAAGAATGGTTTTGTTGAAATGATCCTCCAGGGTAGGTGCGCTGAAGTCTCTTCATCCTCAGCCATGAAGAAGGCACCCCGGGGATCATACTTGTGTAAGAACTTATATTTGCCCTTAGCAACTTTGTTGATAAAACTACTATTTGCCCGAAGCTCAGCTGGCCTCTCTTCCTCAGTCAGGTTTCACATGCATTCAGTTTCTGCTTTCTCCTTCTCAAGCGCTTCTCAATCTCCTCTGTCCCTCTTGATTCTCTTCAGCTCCCAAAGTTTCCAGGCCTCATATTTCTTCTCATTTCATCATCAGTATTCAGTGCATCCAGGGATCTCTTGTTCTCCCCCAGCTCTTTCTTGGTCTCCTCTTCCACAATCTTGAGTGTGTACTTGCACCTCTCCTTAGCCATGTGTTTTGCCTCCTGCTCCAACTCCTTCTGTTTCATTGCTTCAGCCTCATGTTCTTGAACTATTACTCGGTCCTTCTTTCAAATGAAGGCTGGTTTAAGGCGAGGCTCCATCTCATCTTCATCTCCTCATCCTCAGACTCTGATTCTGATTCCTTCCCAGAGTGTCCCCTCAGCTTCCACTTTCATGACTTCCATCCCCTCATTTGTTCTCTCCTGTGCTCTCTGACCATCATGCCAGAGCGCCGCTCTATTTTCTCCTCATTTTTTCCCTCTTCTTCACTACTATCTTCTCGTTCCATGCACCAAGCATCTCCTACTTCCGAGTCACTTCCTCCTTCCACTTTAGGTTCCACTAGTTTCCCATGTGGAGCCAATCTCTGTCCCACATCTTCACAGACACAGTTCTGCAGACGCCATAGGTGAGGGTCACCTTTCTTATAATTCCTCATGGGTAATGGTGCATGCAGCACACTTGGCTGCTGATCAGTTGAGCATTAAAATAGTCTCTGTTTAGGGAAATTTTTTTAAAAAAGGGCAGGATGCTAAGCCTTGCTACATCGCTAAATGATGTTTTTAGATTTGGAGACCATCTACATGAAAAGATTTCCTGACAGCTAGATATAGAAAACAATTCCAAAAGTACTCTTGTCTGTTCTTCTAAGTCTTTGCTAATATGTTTTTAGCCCCCAAACACCTGCCTCAAATCCTTTGCATTTAAAGTAGCAAATTATTGGGACTAAGTTTTGCTTTTTGCTGAAATAATGTTTTTCCCTAGGGGACATGGGATGTAGTAGATGAAATGAGGAATATTTTTGTAGTTGGAAAACAAATCATTTTTGTGAGCCTGTGTATACACACACGTGTAGATATAAGAGCTGTGGAGGAAAGACTTTTTTAGACAGCCGTTGATGAGCCAGACCTCTGGCAGAGCGCTGGAAGGAATGGGTGAAGCCATCATAAATATGACTTTTCTTCTAGGATAGTGACAAGTCCATCATAGGGAAACCCTATGGTTTAGTCAGAGTTTTTATGAGACCATCTCACTTTAATCTGACCCTTGGTAGATCAAGTGTTTGTCTTGATCTGTCATGTGTGAAATATGAGCTACTGGTGATCATTGGTAAGACTTTCACTTAAACATGGTCTGAACCCATTTTGGCTCAACACTTATGAGGGATTCAAAGTTTGGCCATTCCCTCTCCTCTGGTCTCTTCTTTGTAATACATTTCTAGGGGTGTAGCTCACATTTTCATGCCAAGCCACTTCTGTATTGAGACCAGAGTGCTCACAGGGCCAGGCAGTTTCTTAAATTAGGAATCTTCTTGGGAATTGCTAATGATTAACAAACACACACACTAGATCCACCTTATCTGAAACCATTGCACTTGGTGACACATATCTGATCAAATGGGTGTAGTTATAACTACAAATAAAATAAGCAAAAAGAATGTTTTACTTTTTAAGTTTTAACATATAAATAGCATACCTTTAATTCAACTCTCTGGGCTGCTTGGCTATTAACTAGGAATATCACTGCCATTATAAGAGTATAATTATTGTATTAATTTATGCCCACTGGTCAACTATATTTTCTATATTTGCCTCCAATTTCATCCAAAATATGATTTTATTTTGAAATATGGCCACATTGTCTTCACATGGGACAAGGAAATGGCATTTTACTCATTTTATGATAAGCTAATAAAATTTTATTCCAGTTTTTTTGGGTTTTTTGGTTTTGTTTGTTTGTTTGGCCTCCCCCCCCCCCCCCCCCCCAAAAAATCAAAGCTTTTACATTTGGGAACTTTGACTAAAATGCATATTTTAAAAGATACTACAATGATTGAGACATTCTTTCCAGGGCTTTCTTTCAAATTTTAATTTGAAAATTACAACAGACAAAGCTAACAAAGAGCAGTTTATCAGTGCTTTGCCTCATCTCCTGGCCTCTCAGTTCCAAATTTTCAGTCCAACAAATAGCAGTTTGGGGTGTTTCTTTAATATGGCATCTATCTGGCTGAAGGGTTCTGGAGGCTCTCTCTCCAGTCAGAACCACAGCATCTCAACACACCGGCATCCATCATCCTAGGGTGGGCTCAAATGCAACTAGACTGTGTGAAATGTTTTCATTTCCTATTGACTGGTTGTGTACTTCCCTTGTGTTAATCCCTTGTTAATGGACACTTTCTTCGAGCAGCTGAGATCGGAGTTGTGTTGTCTTTGTGATTCTAGCAGATTTGATTACTTGGATATCTTTGTTTTCATTATTTTGAGATTTTGGGATTTTGTCTGTTTCATTGATATCGATTCTCTCAGTTAGAGATGGCCTGGCCTCCCACTGTTTCTGTTTGTGTTTGATCTACAAGCAGTGGGAGGGAATCCTCAGGCTGCAAATGTTTTGGTTCTGTGCTTCAACTGGGAAAGGCATGGTAAGAGCCATTAGCAGCTTTCTCAACTGAAAACAGATGAATGTGGCTTTAAACCTGGGTGAGGGAGTAGCATTTTGTCATTTAAACGACCTCAGGTGGTGTTCAGGGGCACTCATTTTGGAGGGCAAAGTGGAATTTTGAAGAGCCTTGGCAACCACTTTATGAGAAATCCAAAGAAAAATAACAGTCCCTTCCTTTTGTCGTTAGCTCTGCCTATCTGTAGCTGTGTGACTTTGGGCAATTCGTTTAACCTCTCCAGGGCTCACTTTCATTACCTTTAACACGATGTTACTAGACCTGGTGATATTTAAGTTCTCTCTCCCATTGATTAATATATGGAAAAGAAATAACATTTCTTATGCTCAGGTGCTTAAATATTTCATTTCAATGACCTATAGTTATTTCACTTAGCAACAACCCTGTGGTTAATGATCCCATTTGCCAATGAGATAACTGAGTTAGAATATAGGTATATGTTCTGTAATCTGTGCTAGAGATATAGTTTGCTATATAACTGCTTAGTACTGTATGGGAAAAGGTACCTTCTCTCCATTAGGGTTATAAACTCCTCGAGAGGAGAGACACCACTTTGGCATCACCCAAGCAAATTGGGTCATGACATTGAACATGCACAAAGCTGTGGGGTTGCACCAGGCACCAGGCCTACTTCAGATGGCAGTTAGGAGAACTTTGGCTCTTCACTGGGGATTCTAGCTGTTTATTGCCTTGTCATCTGACTAATTGCCAGAAAGATGCTCCTTTCTGCTCACGATCCCTTGTCAGGTAACCTATCCTTTCACTTATGTATCTCTTGAGAAAGGTTAAGCATTGACTTAATATGCATTTTTTAAAAATATTTTTTAAGTATCAGCATTAGTAAGGAATTTTAAAAATAGAAAACATGTTGGGAAAAAAATTTAATAGCTGCACAATTTAAAAAATCTAACCTAAATTGGCTACAGGTTTTACAATCGTAATAAAAACGCTGTCTGAGAACGCATGCTTCTGAGCTTCCCCTTCATTATCACTGGCAGTATGGGCTGGACGTCTGTCTGTCTGTCTTTGCAGGGGGTCTGGGCCAGGGGAAGTAGGGGAGCAGACGGGCAGGTCCAGACCGAGACAAGATGACTTAACTGGGATCCCTTTCAAACTGATATTCTTTACATTTAGGTTCAATACGTAGAAAAGGCTGAAGGCTTACGGTGGGAAGGTTGGAGAACACCAACTGCTGGTGTCAACAATTCAGCCTTGGCTGCACAATCTCTAATTCCCGCCCAGCAAAACAAAACTGGTTAACCGAGCTCATTCTTCTTATTTTGGAAACCCTCAAATGCCCCTCCTGGCATGCCCTTTGGGGTTTTGATCATTTTAAACTTCAAGCGATTTATCAAAGAATTCTTTCCAGCCTGAAAAGTGTTCTTGTAAGTGTAGTTTTCTCCATCGCCTTCCAGTTCTGGAGAGGCTACAACGGGGTTTTGAGCACCTGTTTTGCTGAGCCACCCTTGAATCCAGCTCTGGACCCTGATGATATGGTTTGATGCCCTCCTGTCATAACTACCCTTCCACGGACTGACTTGTTGGGATGCTTGAAGATTACCATTAGAACTTCTCAGTGGATGGCATCTCTAGATCATTCATTCTCAACTCTGACGACACATCAGAATTCCCACAGGAGCTTTAAAAAAAAATCCCCAATGGCCAGGCTGCACCCAGACCGATACCTCAGAATCTCTTGACATGGAACCAGGCAGGAGGACTCTTAAAAACTCCCCAGAGGATTCCTGTGTGCAGCCAAGGCTAAACCCCATGGCTTGGGAAGGACTGTGCTTACATGGCTCTTACCTGGGGTTTGCACTATATTCATCTGGATCTATTTATCTGGCATTTTTGATTCATTTATCTGTTGACAATTTTGGCTGCTTCATCAGCTGGTCTGCGGAGGTCTGAAGAAAAAATGTTTCTATTTTTAAAAAGAGGAGTGGAGAGGAGCATGCAAAACCAGAGTGTAGCAAACCACAACAAACCGTGAGCTTGTAGTGATGCCAGCTCTGTACTCACCGGGGCTACAAGGGTAGCTAGCCTAAATGTGTGGCTAACCCCTCCTGGAGAGGCAATTGGGAAAAAGTTGCCTTGTGGAAAACGAGGACAAGAAACAGCTGGGGGAAGGGGCAGAGGAGGGCTCTGAGTCAAGGATTCTCCTGAGAGGCTATATTGGGGAGCAGAAGATTCAGAATGGCCCACGTCATTGTACCCCTCCCCTCCCCCATCCCAGGATGTCAGTGCTCCTTTTGATGGAAGTAGCTGCCCATTGTCACACCCAGTGGCTTTCCATTGTTCTGCTCTATCTACACCCCATTCCCCTCCTAGATATCTACTTACTAAAAAAAAATTTAGTAAGTGATACACTTACAAGAACTCTTTTCCATGCCTTCGGCAATGGTTTCTTCTACTATAATACACATCAGAGTTACCTGGGGAACGTGTTTTAAAAGTCTGCTTCTGCCCTGCCCTATCTGATTAAAAATGAAGATTTCCAGCACTCACCCCAGAACTTTGATTCAGCAGAGCTGGGTGTGCAAAGAGAGCTGCATTTTTAAAATGTTCCCCCTGTGATTCTGATGAAGTCTGAGAACCTCAATTTGATATGCTATCCCAGAGGATATATAGAGAGAAAGCTCATGCAGTCCTTGACCTTGAGGAGAAAAACAATTGGTATACCAAAGAGTTATGAGAGCCAGAGTGCAGGACCACAACATAGGGCACCCAGCCCGGGAGCAGTAGGGGCCTGTCCCGCCTATTCTCCACTCATCCAGAGAACTCTGTCCTCTTCACTAGAAAGAGCCCATTTGGGCTAGTCACAGCCTTGCCAGAGGGTCAACCCAAGACCAGGGTAAGATCCATAGAACATGACTTGCTATTTCCCAGCTGGGCACTTTGGTGCTTGGTTTCTTCTGCCTCATCTGCTCTTATCTACCTGGAGAATCCCATCAAGTCTTCAACATTCAATTAAGTGGCCCCTTCTGGATAAAATCTTTCCCGATCCTTCCAGAGCCTGGTTGATGCATCCTGTGGCTCTCATGGCGTACGTTTTGTGCCATGTCTACATGTTTGCTGCTCACTATGTCTCACATGGTCTCCAGAGCAAGTAGTGCCTACCAATCTCAGTATTACTAACACCTCACTGGGCACATAGCAGGTACTCAATAAATATTCGTTGAGTGAAGTCCTGAGGATAGAACAGGTGACCACTGGGCCCCTTACCACAGATAGGAGCACCCTGAGCAGTGGGAGTAAGATGGGAAGACACCCCCCTCCCTACACTCCAAGAATGAGGAACTGCCCAGCTGGCGTGGCTCAGTGGTTGAGTGTGGACCTAGGAACCAGAAGGTCATGGTTCAATTCCCAGTCGGGACATATGCTCAGGTTGTGGGCTCAATCCCTGGTGTGGGGCGTGCAGGAGGCAGCCAATCAATGATTCTTTCTCACCATTGATGTTTCTATCTCTCTCTCCCTCTCCTTTCCTCTTTGAAGTCAATTAACAAAAAAATTTTTTAAAGAACAAGGAACCATGGGATGCGAGCATCCCTCTGTGAAGACCAAGGCATCCAGCATGCTGACAGATGCATTTCCTCCAGAGCTCACAGTCCCAAAGACAGCGCTACCCAACAAGCCAAGAATGCATGTGTAGCAAATAGAAATAGCTGATACACAGTGTCCTGTGTGCTGGCCCTCACTCTAAGCACTCACATGAGTGACTTGCCTATTGTCCCTATTTTACAGATGAGGAAACCAAGGCAGAGCAGGTAGTTGATGTACCCAAAGATGTTTATCTCAGAGTGACAGGATTGCAACTCAAACGTGGGCAGCCTGGCTCCAGAGTCTGGTTTAACCACTGTGCTTAGTGGTCTCTGTAAATATTGGAAAGTGTTCATTTTTTTTTGGCAGATGTGGGGGAGAAGCTTATCATTTGTGCAAAATCCAATGTTTTCATTGTATTAACTTTTCGTATCACTAAAAATTGTTTAGACCTCGTTGCCAATCCATTTGCGCTAATGATTCATCATCTTCAGGAATTTAATGCCACCCCCAAATCTATATTAATTCTCTAATATAGAATTCAACATTTTTGTTTACCTCTTCAGCTGCTATACGGGGAAACAAATTGACTGTGTAGAATCCTTTCCAGTACTTCGTATGATTTTATAGAATAAATTATTTGTTATTTAAGCTTAGTTCTCAATGTTCTCCACTGAGTTTGCCTTTTTTGACTCCTTTTCATTGCTTCAAGGTACTCATTGGAAAGGATTTAAAATTATTGCTTAGAATGCTCTCTCCCTCAACCAAGAGTTTTGAAGAACATTATATATCCAATAGCCTGTTAACTCACCTTTCCATTTAACTATCAGAAGTTACCCATGCTTAATATTTGAAGCAGTAAAGAAAAAAAAGGTTGTATATTAATGATTTCAGGAATCAATGCAAGTGAGCTCAGGGGGAACTGGCAGGGGCACAACACAGAAGAAAAAAGCTTAGGAAAGACAGAGAGGAGGTGCTGTCCTGAAGCACCCTTGGCTGGCACTGGGGTAGGGACCTGGGCATTGGAGGATGCCTGAGGCCAGAGCCTGCAGCAGACAGCTGTGTCCTGTTGCCCAAAGTGTGGGGCATTCTATATCAGCAAGCAAAGTTCCAGAGACTTAGAGCTTTTGCATTTGTCAGCAATTATTCACTAACTCTGAATCCCTTTTGTGATGAAGGAAGGAAGGAAGGAAGAAAGGAAGGAAGGAAGGAAGGAAGGAAGGAAGGAAGGAAGGAAGGAAGGAAGGAAAGAAAAAAAGAAAACACCCTACCAAATACACTCCAAAAATGGCAGAAAGAAATGGTAAACCTACTAAATCCTACATATTATCTATTATTGTGACTTTAGTTCTAAATTTTTTTCAAAAAATACTTAGAAATTTGCATTCTTTTCTGTTTTAGTGTTGAATGATGAGTTGATTCTTAGAAATTTTCTGGAGATGGAGTAGAAGGATATGGGATGGTTTGGGACTCCCCTAGGAAGCAGAATAAGATAAACTTGCCAGAGGGTTATAAACTTACCTCTTGGAAAAAGACAGAACATTTCACATCTGGTGTGGGGGTGATAGTGGCGAGAGCAGCATTTAGCACTCTCTAAACAAAATTCTAGCAAAGAAACTGCTGGATTGTATGGTAACAGTATGTTTAATTTTGTAAAAACTCTTCCAAAGTGGCTTTATTATTTTGCATTTCCACCAGCAATAAGGAAGAGTTCTTAATACTCCACATCCTTGCTAGCATTTGGTGTCGGTGTTCTGGATTTTGGCCATTCTAATAGATGTGTAGTGGCATCTCATTGTATTAGTTTACATTTCCCTGATGACATATGACGTGGAGCATCTTTTCATATGCTTATACCATCAGTATATCTTCTTTGATGACATGCCTGTTAAGGTTTTTGCCTATTTTTAAATCAGGTTTTTTTCTTATTAAGTTTTAAGAGTTCTTTGTATATTTTGGATAACAGTCCTTTATCAGATTGGTCTTTTGCAAATATTTCCTCCCACTTTGTGGTGGCTTATCTTCCCATTCTCTCGGTATTGTCTTTCACAGAGCAGAGGCCTTTAACTTTAATAAAGTCCAGCTTATTTCTTTCATGGATCATGGCATTGTATCTAAAAAGGCATCACCATACCCAGAGTCATATAGGTTTTCTCTTATGCTATCTTCTATAGTTCTCTATTTTCTGTTTAGATCTGTGATCCATTTTGAGTTAATTTTTTGATTGGGTGTAAGAACTGTCTAGATTAATTTTTTTCATGGGAGGAGGTATACTATTTTTTGACTCTTCCTTCTGCTTGGAAGGTGCACATGATGGCTAGGACTTGAGTAGCCATTCTGGAACATGAGATGGCATACAAAGGATGGCAAAGTGTCCGTCTAGACTAGAGAATGCCTCTTCCTAGACCATGGAGCTGCTATGCCAGCACTCAGTTGCCTTCCGTTGACTTCTTTTAGGTGAAAAAGAAAGAAAGACACTTCTATCTTATTTAAGCCTCTGTTTGATTTTTGTTTATTTGGTTTTTGTTGTTGTTATCCTATTTACATGTAGCCAAAGCTAATTTTAATATATGCATCTGCTTTTTATAGCTTATTATGGGCATTATCAATTAAGTTACACAAATCTTTTTAGATGGGGAAAGCTGAGACAGATTTTCTCAGAGACTTAGAACTTATACCTCAGTGTATCAACAAGTTTCTATCTAATAGGCCTTCTTTTGCCTCTAAATCAACAAAATATAACTGAATTTGATGGCTAAAGAAAAAAAACGCATAAACATGAAGAAAAGCCTAATTCTGCAACCCTTGTGGCGGGGGTTCAGGATTTGAAGGAGGGACCGACGCACAAATGAAAATGCTATACAAGAGATGAATTTAGGAGGCATCGGGGGCCAGGTGGAGCTTCTTTCTAGAAGAGACACACGACTTCTGGCCTGGTCTGCTATTTATTTACTTGAATACACATTTGCCCTTTAGCAATGCATACAAGCATATCAAAGGTAAAGTTTGGTAAACAGTAAAAGAATTATCAGGTTAGGGAATTGCCTTGAGCCACCACTATCTCAACAGACAAGGTGCTTAGCGTCAGCCTTGCTAATGCCCAAGGTCCAACAGCTTTCCGCGTTCCTTGGTGCACTCTCGTCGTGACAGTAGCAGGCGGTGGCTTCCCGCAGCCTAAATAAAATGTTTCTGAAGAGGGAAATGATTTGTCAGCTTAAAATTCCCCTTCCTCCTATCAGCAGATCTCCAGAAGAGGAACCCGTTCTGATATCCTGATGCTTAATCATCAACATGGCAAGCATCAAACTGACCTCTTGGTCTTAGCAATAGCTGCTGCTAGCATTAATCCTAACATCTCAATACTTTTGCATCAATGCAACCCACCTGCCCTTTTTTCTTGCACTAAGTGAATTGAAGCCCTCAGCTGGTGCACATCACACTTTCAGATGTGTGAAATGCTGACACAGCATAAATAACCATTCCTTTCTCTCCTGAAACCATGCCCATGATTCATCATATACATTAGGGCTGTCAGCAACACACCAGCTCAGTATCCTATACAATAAAAGGCTAATATGCAAATAGACTGAACGGCAGAACGACCAGTCACTATGACATGCACTGACCATCAGGGGGCAGTCGTTCAATGCAGGAGCTGCCCCTTGGTGGTCAGTGCACTCTCACAGGGGGAGTACCACTCAGCCAGAAGCCAGGCTCATGGCTGGCAAGCTCAGTGGCGGTGGCAGGAGCCTCTCCTGCCCTGTGGCAGCACTAAGGATGTCCGGCTTAGGTGGGGAGCAGGCCTAAGCCGGCAGTCGGACATCCCCCGAGGGCTCCTGGACTGTGAGAGGGCTGAGAGACCCTCCCCAAGTGCACAAATTTTGTGCACCGGGCCTCGAGTTAGGAAAATAATCCAACATCATCTCCTAGACACAAGATGTCATTCCACAATGCATTTTTTAAGAAGCCCTTTATACTTTCTTCAAGCAGGTGGATGATTGAAGTGTAAGTTGGCTAGCCCCTAAGAATGGGCTTTTCAACAGAAATCCAACACAATTGGCAATCAGCTCAGTATCCTATACAATAAAAGGCTAATATGCAAATCGACTGAATGGCAGAACGACCAGTCACTATGACATGCACTGACCATCAGGGGGCAGATGTTCAATGCAGGAGCTGCTCCTTGGTGGTCAGTGCACTCTCACAGGGGGAGTACCACTCAGCCAGAAGCCAGGCTCATGGCTGGCAAGCTCAGTGGCGGTGGCAGGAGCCTCTCCTGCCCTGTGGCAGCACTAAGGATGTCCGACTGATGACTTAGGTGGGGAGCAGGCCTAAGCTGGCAGTTGGACATCCCCCAAGGGCTCCTGGACTGTCAGAGGGCTGAGAGACCCTCCCCAAGTGCACAAATTTTGTGCACCGGGCCTCTAGTTAGGAAAATAATCCAACACCATCTCCTAGATACAAGATGTCATTCCACAATGCATTTTTTAAAAAGCCTTTTATACTTTCTTCAAGCAGGTGGATGATTGAAGTGTAAGTTGGCTAGCCCCTAAGAATGGGCTTTTCAACAGAAATCCAACACAATTGGCAATGTTGTTGGCATTTCTTTAGAAAGATGATTAGTGAAGAGGATCCTATTCTCCAGGGGGAGAGTTCTGGGGGAGATCAGCAGGACCCGTGGGACTTAGTTGATTCCTCCACAAGGCAAGGGGCATCTCGTTGTGACCATGAGGAGCTGGTGCTAAGGTTGAAACAAGAAGGGTGCACTGGATGACTCATGCCATTTTCTGGGAATAAAAGCAGACTGGAGCTTAGATCTGGCAAAGAGTTAAAAATAATAACCAGCAGTTAGAATGTTTGGTTTTTCATTTGTGTTTATCTTTTTTCTAGATCAGTCATGGTGAATATGTGGCACCTTTTTCATTGTTTCCCTTTCACACCCATGGAAAAAAATGTATTCTTTGCATGCATGCTAAGTCCGGATGTAACTTGAGGGTACCTCTCAACACAGCACTAGGCAGCTACTACCAGTCCATTGGCTTTGGATGATTACTGGGTCCCTGCTTTGGCTGCTTGAAATTCGGCAAATGTTATTTTATCCAATGCGATTGATGTTGTGTCTGAGTCCGCTGGAGTTTCTGGTCATCTAGGCTTAGAAGACGTCCAGAGTGCCTCATCCATGGTTTCCAGTTTCAGTTTTTATCAAGTGAAGTAAAAATGTAAAAGCAACTGTCAAGCAACCTCAGTTCAGAATGCTTATTTATTTTTAGAATTTTCCCCCTGACTTTGTCCACACCGAGTACATCTGCAATGTTTTTTTTAGGGCTCAGTTTCATCAAGCTTTACTAAGGCATTCAACTGGGTTTTCATAGAAACAACTCTTTGTGAGCTCACATTTCATTGACTTACATAATATTTAATTAAATTGCATAATTAAAATAGCCTGGTGTAAACAGGTTGGGGAACAATCCTAACCGAACCTCAGGAGGCATACAACTCACCAGTGGGAGCTCAGATTTCACTATAGATAACACTGGAGCATGCTTTCTTTAAATAAATAAATAAATAAAAGGAAACCCATTAGCTCTGAATGTTGTCGTTACATTTTTCCTTTTTTGCAGGAGTAGGGGAGCAAATAATTTTTTCATGGAGTGAGGTGTTTTTAAACAAACACATTGGAGAATGATACCATGCCTCAGCTTTGGACACAAGTCTGCAGAACACCTTTGCAACTGGTTCTATGATTGCAGAACCTTTCATCTCACCTCTGTTGTTTACTACCATTTACTATGACCCCCACACAATGGCCCAAATAAAGAAACGCAGTGTTTCTTCAAGATGACCTTTGTGGCTGAGTTCGCTAGGTGTGCCTTCTTTCCAAACTCTGCTTTGTTTTCTTGACTATGGCCATCACCATGTCGCCCACGGCAGTTCAGGGAAGTCTTTTGGGCCATTCCTCCATCCACTTCACAGAAACATACAGAATTTTGGCTCCTGTGTTGTCAGTATAGTTGGTCATGATTCTTCTAGGAAAATACAAAAATTTGCATATCCTTGCCTCCATATCTTGAACATGGGAAAAGGCTACATTTCTTTTTTTAAAATGTGGTAATACATATTTATATGATATGTAATCAAATTTACCCTTTTAACTCCTTTGAGTCTAAGTATCATGTTGCACAACCAACACCACTGTCTACCTTCAGAACTTTTTCATCACCCCTAACAGAAAGTCTGCATTCATTAAATGCTAACTTCCCATTCTCCCCTCCCCAAACTCCTGGCAACCACTATTCCACCCTCTGTCTCCATGCATTTGACTACTCTAGGCACCTCATAGATGGAACCATACAAGATGTGTCCTTTTGTACCTGGCTTCTTTCACTTAGCATAATGTCTGTGAGATTTACCCATGTTGTCTTACTGCTTTTTAAATGGCTTTCCCACTCAGACCACACCATCGTAGCCTAGAGTCTTCCATACACCCCCATGAAGACCATTTTGAGGTTGCCTTTCTTCCTTCAACCTCCTGAAAAGTGGTAATCACCTGCCCCCCCACCCCACCCAAAGTGTGAGTGCCAGCTGTGGGCCTTTTATGGCGACCACCCTACAGTCCCCCAGACATGGTTGCTGGGCTGCATTTGTCCTTTCCAAGGTTCTAGGATTTTCAATTGCCCATTAAATCTTCGGCAACAATCAATTTAAATGCACAAGTTTGGCTATTCAAATTACTTTTTCCAAAAGTACTTTAAAATGCATTAAGTTATTAATTGCCTGCTGGCACTTTAATCAAATGGGAAAATTGACATAGCCAGAGGCATGTATTTTTGTGGAAAGAAAATTTATTTAAGAAGAAACAGCAGCTCTTACTGCTTAATTTAAACTGAGAAAACTGTGGAAAATCAACTGCTATGGAAAATTAATAAAACATTTCCAGCTGCAAACAGTGACTAATTGTACAAGGTGAAGACTGCCCGGAATTAATAACTCGCAGTCTTCTGTGTGGAGAACCCCCCACCACTTTAATTTACCGGGAGATTAAATGACTTCTAAGTTTGCCACATTAAAACAGAACATGAATAAAACGTTAGTGAACGCACATCTATTATTTACTGTCTGTGATATGGATATAATTATTTCCAAACAACTACAATGTGACGTGACCAGTCATATTTAAATGACTCTTTTAGCAAGAGAATCTACTGAAACATTTTTCCCCCCTGAGGGGAAAAAATACCCTTCTTACTTGTAAAGTAATAAAATGATGCCTGGTGGACGTCCACAGATGCTACGTCCCTGCCCTGATAGACTGAAACATGCTCAGTGTCGGAGCCTCGCCTTCCCCCTCTCTGCATCAGAGAGTGCTCTGGGGGAGCGTGTGCAGCAGAAAATCTTAGCAACTCATTTCTGAGCTCTGATCTTAAATGGACACTGTTCCCACAGCCCGGGGAAACCGATGCCAATGCTTACAGGCTCCTCTGGTGCCCGGTGTGACGGTGTGACTGTGAGCACAGGGGCCTAATGGAAAAGACTCCTCTGTGGGAGGCAGAAGGGAAGGCCAGAAGGATGTCCAGAGGAAATGGGATTCATTCACAAGGGACAGACACTAGCACAGCCCCCCGTCAACATCATGGCCATATTCTCAAGCTTGCTTAAGACATTGCATTCCCTTGTAGGCCTTAATTTTCTCAGCGATAAAATGAGGATTAAATAACACAAACAAGTTTTGTCCTTTTTCTATCTCTGTTGTCAGGATTGGATTATTTTCTTGCCCCAAAGAGCCACCAAGAGAGTCTGTCCATTTTCCTGATGCGCTGACACTTTGAGATTTTGTGAAACAAGATATTGCAAGGGGACGCCATTCAATGACCAGGAGAGATTCGGGCAAGCGAGAGATGGAGGAAAGGGATTCAGAAAACCAAGAGTTCTATTTTTATGGAGCGGTGGATTTTTTTATGTTTGTTTACTTGTTGTTTTAATTTTAGAGATTAAAAAATAACTCAAGAAACCAAGAGGAACGCGGCTATTGGATGTGTGTGTGTTGAGGAGATATATCAAAAATGGAGATTTGCTTAGTGGAGAGGCCCTGCCTCTTGGCCCTTATCCTCTAATGCTCTCACAGAGGGTACATTCAGCCTCTTGCTACTTGATATTGCCTGCAGGAAGGTCCGAGTATTGGCCTGGAGAGAATAAAGGCATGTTGTTTAGAAATGCAGAGGCTTAACCTGAAGCATAACTGGTTAGGGGTTTACCACAAAAGTTATCTGGACATATCATTTGATTTCCAGGTTTTAAATGTAATTCTAAACAAGATCGGGCTACACAGTCCTCCGCTGTGTGACACAGAGAGACTTTATCTGCCGCCAAATGCCATTCAGGCTTACTGCTGTAGTAGTGGTGAATTGTATAAATTGGGGCATTCTTTGAGGCCTGAAAACATATGGCCTCTCGGAGGAGGAGAGATGAGGCCTGCTTCCTCCTCTTTGCTGCTCAGGCAAGACACTTTTTAGGTCTATTTGAGTTTATTTTGACCCTTTTTTGGAAACACTTAAGACTTGCTTTAGCAGACCACGACTTGTGTGCAGGCCGGTGGGCAGCTGCAGATACCATTGGATCTGAGGAGTCATGGGGAAGGTTCCTTGACCTGGGAAGTCTGCCCTCCCTGCTGGCAGACAGGAGGCAAAGACTCCCAAGAGAGGCAATGAAATGATTTGTGCTTCTGCTAGTGACAGCTCTCAAGCAGGAATTGAAAGCATGAATCACTAGATCCTGAGGGGGAAGCGTGACTAGGGAAGGTGCCAGACAGGGAGAAGGGAGACATGGGACATAAAACCAAACTGCCTGGACCCAAATGGCTTCTGCCCTTTAGAAATGGCACATGTCTTGTTCATGTAGTTCTGATGCATGGAAGGCACTTCATAAATATCGATGTAACGTTGAAGGAACATAATGGTTGAGAATATTTCATTCCATTCAATGTAGGGATGCCCTCTCTTTGCAGAATATGTGCAATTGCTATGGTGGAATCATATCGTACATAGGGATTGGGCTCTTAAAGTCTATAGATTCCAATGTACTTGTTTCTGAATAAGACCAGCTAGTCTCTTTATTAGTATTGGAACAGAAATTGCTATATCTTTGGTTGAGCACCAGATGAAGTTGTTGGTTTGGTTTAGGAGCCAGGATGTACAAAAACACACATTTTAAACACCAGCCTCTCATACTTGGGGTGGGAATGTGCACACACTCTGAGAGGCTGATGGCAGTCAGCAAAGTGGACTCCTGGCTCCAGTCTCCTGGCCACACACGCTCCAGGGCTCATGCATGCTTCCTCCTCGTGTCAATCCTATTAACCTTACCCATACCTCTATGAAGCATCTCCTAACTAAGCTCTTTCTGACTGCACCTCTGTGAGTGTGATATTTGTTTTCCATCAGAACTCTGGCTGATAGAGAGGTAGAGTAGTACGGCGAGAAAAAATCCATTTGGTGTCAGCCATGAATTTGAGCATCAACCCCATCCATAACAGTGGTGTGACTGCACATATTTTTATCTCACTGATCCTCAGTTTCCCCATTTATAAAATGGGGATAATAACACTGTTCTCACAGGGTACTGAGAAGAATAGGATAATAGATAGTACCTGGCAAATAGCAGGGGCTCAACAATGGTATTACGGAAGTTGAGGGAGTATTCGCTTTCATTTTACAAGATAGTCTTGGAAATATAAAGCTTAAGCCCAAAGGAATGACTTTCTCATGAGGAAGTTTTAGGTGCCACAGCAATATCAAAGAAAAGATTGAGACCCTGATAGGTCCCCTGGGTGTGGGGGGGCGGGGGGGAGGAGCAGAACTCTAAAATAGTCCCCAAGTTTCCCAGCCCATGGTGTATACGCCCCTTCTCCCAGTCATTCAATCAAGCACTAATACAGCAGGTGCCACAGCAATATCAAAGAAAAGATTGAGGCCCTGACAGGTCCCCTGGGTGGGGAGGGAGGAGCAGAACTCTGAAATAGTCCCCAAGTTTCCCAGCCCATGGTGTACATGCCCCTTCTCCCAGTCATTCAATCAAGCACTAATACAGTTATTATTTTGAAGGGGTTTTGCAAATGTAATTGAAGTTCCACATCAATTGGTCTGATTTAACCAGATGAGCCCCTCACAAGCAGATAGTTTTCCCCAGTCACAGGAGAGGAAGACAGAGATGCACTCCAGATGGTGTGGAGGAAAGAAAACATCCAGATTATGCTGCCTGTGGGGGCCACATGGTGAAGACCTGCAGCAGCCTCTAGAACAGCGGTTCTCAACCTGTGGGTCGCGACCCCTTTGGCGGTCGAACCACCCTTTCACAAGGGTCGCCTAAGACCATCCTGCATATCAGATATTTACATTAC
>NW_005370635.1:145323-145942 GCF_000412655.1 Myotis brandtii
ACAACATGAGCTGTATTTAAAGGGCCAGAAGGTTGAGAACCACTGCCTAGAAGCTGAGAGTGGTCCCCAGCCAACAGCTAGCAGGGAAGCAGCAGAACAAAGACCTCACTCCTACAACCACAAGGAAATGGTTTATGTCCACAAAAGGACCTTGGGCCCCTGATGAGAACTGTGGCTTCAGCTGACACTTTGATTTCAGCCTGATGCACCCAGATGAATAGAAACTAGAAGATAATAAATTTGTGTAGCTTGAAACCATTAAGTTTGTGGTCATTTGCTTCACAGCAATAGAAAACTAGTTCATTCCCAACCACGATGCCAGCAAGTTCCTCTTCTGCTCTCCTGACAGATGCATTCTGGTTCCAACTCGGTCACTGAACTGCTCCATCCTTCGGCTTCCCCATCAGCAAATGACACAATGACACACTACGCTTCCAGCTCACTCATCTTGCATAGTTGTCCCCCAGGAACAAGATTTCAAACAATGTCAAATAATGACAACCACACATCAAACTTCTACCCGTGCTGGGGGAAAAATCGTTTGCACAGCTATTGGCCAAAGGGATAAACACTCGAGGAGAAACAACGGAGAAGAATATCTGACTTGAAATGACATTTT
>NW_005370635.1:148467-158809 GCF_000412655.1 Myotis brandtii
CATCTTTGAGGGTGGGGCAGTCAATTAGCATATTCCCTCCTTATTGGTGGTGTGCGCCGCCATCTTTGAGGGCAGGGCAGTCAATTAGCATATTTCCTCTATTGGCTGTGGGCAATGTCATCTTTGAGGGCATGGTAGTCAATTAGCATATTCCCTCCTTATTGGAAGTGGGTGCTGCCATCTTTGAGGGCAAGGCAGTCAATTAGCATATTCCCTCTTTATTGGCTGTGGGCACTGCCATTTTTGCGACAGCGTGAGGGTCAATTAGCCTTTTCCCTCTTTATTAGATAGAATTGAACCACTTTCTTACATCTTACACCAAACAGCTGTTGCCCTTAAAACTCCTCCTCAGCCCCACCTTAGGTTCTGCCTTCACCGTTCACCCAGATTAGGTTCTGATTGGTTGGTTTCTATGGCAGTCAGCATCAAAAGTGCTGCCTCCTAGGCAGCCATTGGCTCTTCTGGGAAATCCAGAATGGCCCTGCTGACAGTTGTCTCTCTCTCTGGGACTATTTCTGGGCCTGATCCACAGCCTCCACAGCATCTGCTGATCAGGCCCTGCCTCTCTCTTTCTCAGGCCTCGCCAGCAGCCATGGTGGCTGTTGATCAGGACCTGCCTCTCTCTCCAGGCCTCTCTCTGGGTCTGATCTGTAGCCATGCCCACTTCGCCCTGCCCACCGCCCTGCCTGCCTGCCTGCTGCCAGCCTTGTGGGCCGCGGGGGAGGGACCATGAGGTGCTCCATGTACTTCCTGGTGACCAGTCGTCTGTCTGGTTGTTTAGGTCGTGATGGCCCTAGGCTATTATTAGTATAGATATATATGAGAATATATATGTACATATATCTTACCAAGAATACAAAATGCTTTGAACTCCCAGTAGATAAGCTATGTATTACATATGTGCTATAACAATGCACCAGGGTATTAAAAATAAAGCCAGTTCTGAGCCAGGACTGTAAGTCTATGCACTGAGGTGTGGTAATCCCTCTCCTGGAGTATACCAGTAGGTCTCTTTAACTCATTAGGATACCCTGCTTCTTGTTTGCATTTCTTTTCTTGGCATTTTCATGCCAAATGCAAGCAGGAGATTGGAGAGTTCAGTCTGTCTACTCTGCTGGAGGGATCTAAACAGTACTCCCTGTGTCACCTGCTCACTGCCACTGTTACACGGCTGAGCATTGGGAACTAGGAGGCGCCCTAACATGGGTGTCATTTGATCAGGGCTTGTGCCTGGTCTTTAAAAACAAACAAAATAAAATCATTCTCACTCTGATCCTCTTAACCTGAAGTTCCTACCCTGAGGAGGGCTCCAGGAGCCAGGGGGAAAAAGAGAAGAGGAGGAGAGCAAATTGAAAGTCACAGAGGGGTGTTCCTCAAGGCAGTTTGCAAATCCACTTTCTTTGTCATAACAAGAACAAATCCCACCTTTGAAGTTTTTCCTTCTTGTTACAAGGGGAATGTCTTTTGTTTAATCCATTTAGCCCTTAATACCTGACCTGATCAATCCTGTTGGTTAGATTACACAGCATTCATGCTGATTTTAAACTGGCCTGGTCAGGGGACGGTGCCAGGTTCTGCCTCATTGGTTGGAGAATCTCAAGAATAGTCAACATCTATGCCCAGACTACCTTTATTTTGAGAAAAACAAAAACCATCTTTTTATACTAAAGTGCTTAATCTTAATGAGCATTGTTAAACAGATTTTGGTGTGTTCTATAAATGGTGTATTTTCAGTGGTCCTTTAAAAACTTTCTTATTCACAATGGCATAAGGAACATAGTGTCTTCAAACAAAACTCAAAACCACCTTTTCCCCCCAGACCCCACATCAACTGTGGCTGCAGTTTTGAGTAGCAGTGGACACAACTTCTCAACCTCTAACCTCATAGTGTCGTATCTCTTTCCCAGGGATCTGATTATTGAATTAAAAAGAGAAAAGAAGGAAGAGAGCTTGTCTGTAAAATGCAGCCTTATTTCTTCCATTTCTAAGAGCTTTTAGCTCCATTCCTTGCAAGAACTCTCAAAGCCAGTGACCAGCGAAGGTGAGGAGCCCTCAGAGTAAGCCTCAAAAGGGCCACTTGCTAATTCAGAATTTTTCTAAGCAAGTGGCCATTAACAATACCTGTTGTTTCACAAATCACTTCAGGTTGCCTGGGAGTTGAGAAACCTTCCCAGAAAACCAAATGACTGAGTAGGGAGGAGGACCTGGGCCAAGCTGCAGTTATCAGGGGCCTTCTGCTTACCCTCTTGTCCTGAAGGAGCACAAGAATTACCAATGACTCCCTACCAGCTTGGCTTGTTTTTGAGAAAAAGTCAATTGTAATAGAAAAATAAAAAAAGAAATTTCAAAGAAGAAATAGTCAACCACATGACTAGAAAATGGCCCAGTCAATGGGGGCAAGGGGTACATATTTGATACTTGGATAAAGAAATGGGCCATTGGCCAAAGAGCAAGATGGGTTGGCTCTGGTTTCTTCTTTGTGTCTGTGCTGTGCTTGCTTTGATAGTTGGCCCCAAGCTTCCCAAGGGCAGAAACCACATTTATTCATCTCTCCAGTCACAGCCACTTCGCAGGGCTTGGATCTTTGTCAAGATTTAAGAAATTCATGGGTACCCGAAAAAAATGATTTTGAGAGGATATTTCACCCTCTGGAAGAAAGTGACAATATCATTTGTTTTGTCACCAATAATCACATGAAGTAACAAATGTGGAACATGCCACTTTTTCTCTTTAACCATCGGGGGGGGAGAGAGAGAGAGAGAGAGAGAGAGAGAGAGAGAGAGAGAGAGAGAGAATGGAGACTAAGTTAATGGTATGTGAGAACTGGATATCATATTAATCCATTGATTCCCATGATGTTTTTTCACTCTTTCACATTGGCAGTGGAATGCACTGGTGCTTGTATAAAATAAATACATGAAATGATCCTCAGAGAGAAAGCAGAGCATCTTGGCCCACTTGCTTAAGTCACATGGATTAGATTTCAAAGTTACTGATTTTTAAATTTATCTTAATGTAAAATGAATGTGGGTGCGGAAGTTGACAAGATAATTCTAAAATTCATGTGGAAATGCAAAGAACCCAGAATAGCCAAAACAATTTTTAAAAAAGAAGAACAAAGTTAGAAAACACTTCCTGATTGCAACCCATCATAAAGCTGTACTACCAAGACCATACCGTGCTGGCATTAAGTGAGATGTGGGCTGTGATGGTCAATTTCATGTATCAGCTTGGCCAGGCTACTGTCCCCTGTTATTCAGTCAAAAATAATCCAGGTGTTGCTGTCTAGGTATTTTGTAAATGTGTCTAAAGTCTATAATCAGTTTACTTTAAGAAGGGAAGATTATCCTAGATAATCTGGTGGACCTGATTCAATCAGTGGGAAGGTCTTAGGAGAAGAATATAGGCTTCCCTGAAGAAATGCTGCCTGTGTGTAGCAGCTTCAACTGTGCCTGATAGTTTCGGCCTGCCTTCCTGTCAGTCTGTCCTGTGAATTTCAGACTTGCCACAATCGCATAAGCCAACTCTGTAATAAATCTGTGTGTGTGTGTGTGTGTGTGTGTGTGTGTGTGTGTGTGTGTGTTCTACTAGTTCTGTTTCCCTGACTGATACATAGATCAACAAAATAGAATTGAAAGTCTAGGAATCACCCTTACATTCTTATATTTATGATTCCATTTATATGAAATATCTGAGATGGGCAAATCCATAGAAACAGAAAAGAGATGAGTGGTTACCAGGGGCTTGGGAGAGGGGAGTATGAGGAGTGATAGCTAATGGGTACATGGGTTTCTTTTGGGGGTGATGAAACTATCCTGCAGTTAGTGATGGTGGTTGTAACTCAGAATATAATAAATCTACTGAATTGTATGCTTTAAACTTTAAACGGTGAATTTTTATGGTATGTGAGTTATATACAGTATATCTCAATGAAAGAATGAATGAGGGGTAATTATTTTACATACATTTAGAACATATATAACTTTATTATATATTACCTTTTGTGACAGCATGGATGACCTGGAGAGTATTATGCTAAGTGAAATAAGCTAGTCAGAGAAAGACAAATACCATATGATCTCATTTATATATGGAATTTAATGAATAAAATAAACTGATAAAGCAGAAACAGAGGCATGTACACATGAAATAGACTGACTGCTGTCAGAGTGGGAGGAGAGAGCGGGGGCCTGGATGAAAGTAGTGAAAAGATTAGCCAAAGAACATATATGCATAGCCCATGGGCACAGACAATAGTGTGATGTTGGCCAGAGGGAAGGGTGGGGTGGCAGGAGCTGGGTGGAAGTGAACAAAGGAGGGGAAATGGGGACACTTGTAACAGTGTAAATAATACAAATAAAGTTAAAAGATTTACATGTAAAAAAAAATACAATGGTTGCTATGGGGATTTCCTACGACCTTTCCTTTAACATAGGGATATAATTATCACCAGGTTTTGTTTCTTTTTTATATAGAGCTGTCTAAATATGTGCATGATATAGAACTAAGAAATTTCCAAACTTCATTGTGTGATATAGAACTTTCTGACTCTAGGGAAGTGAAAACATCTTCAAAAAGAAAACTTTGACCTGATAAAAGTATATCATTGAAGATATAAGACATTCACTAGTACTTTCTTGAGCATCTACCATGTGCTGTGCACTTTACATCTGTAGCATCATTTAATACTCAAAACAACCCTCTGAACTGTTATTTTCTCATTCTACCAGTGAGCAACCTGATGATCAATGAGGTTCATTAACAGGTTGACTCATGTTACTCTTTACTAGAGTGTGACCATGGCTTCGCCAAGATTCAAACCTCCAAAGCTCAGGCTGTTTTTGCCTTCTCAGAGATGGCCCGTGGGTGAGAGCACTCTCCCTCCACCGCATACATTTGGAGAGCTGGGACTGGTGAAGGGATGGAAGATGTCTGCTGGTTCTAGAAGATGGTGGACAAAAGTAGAAAAGCCAGACTGGATTGTCTTCTCTTTGAGATAGGGTGCTTCTTCCTTGAGAAGTGTGCTCTTTTACCACCCCACATAGCAAAGTTTTCTGTGGGTGCTTTATCCAGCAACATCATTTCTTAAGGAATTATAACATGTAACAAAACTTTGTTTGGAGTTCTCATTGATTCATCTGGTCTGTGTCAGCCTCTGGGCTCAGTCTTGGGGATATGAATACGAATATGACATATACGAATAAAACTTTTCAAGAAACCCAATCTGGTGGTGAAGAAAGATAAGAGACAGCTATGATTCAGTGTGATACATGCCAGGGTAGAGTTTGTTGAGGGAGCATAGATATGTCTAACACTGGAATGTGGGTCCAGGGAAGGTCTCATGAAGATGATTTCTGTAGAATCTAAAGCAGCGGTTCTCAACCTGTGGGTCGTGACCCCTTTGGCGGTCGAACGACCCTTTCACAGGGGTCGCCTAAGACCATCCTGCATATCAGATATTTACATTACGATTCATAACAGTAGCAACATTACAGTTATGAAGTAGCAACGAAAATAATTTTATGGTTGGGTCACAACATGAGGAACTGTATTTAAAGGGCCAGAAGGTTGAGAACCACTGAGGATGAGCAGGAATTACTAGGAATCTCCTTGTGCACAGAAGGAGAGATTAGTTCTGAAGAGGGAGGGACGGAGAAGAAGGTGTTCAAGGCTGCAGGAACATGTGCAAAGAGTGATGGAGCCCATTGTATTTCTATCACACCAGGTAAAAACCACATCTGCAGACCATTGAGTCTGTCACAGCAAGGGGTCCTGAGAATCACTTTTAGTTATCTACCCAATACTTCCCCTCCTTTCTTACGAATGGAACCCCATATATTTGTAAGAACCGACAGCCCAGCTCTAGGAGATGAACATGGCTGGTCTAAATTGTCATGACAATGGTCTTCTTTGACAGGCATTCATTTGCCCAGCTTCCCTTAGAGGTTGGAGTGGCCACATGACCCAATTCTGGCCCATAATCTGTAGGGAGAGGTAGAGAAGGATGGAAACATCAATGATGAAAGAGAATCATTGATCGGCTGCCTCCTGCATGCCCCATGTGCCCTGACCGGGAATTGAACCATGACTTCATGGTTCACAGGTCTATGCTCAACCACTGAGCCATGCCAGCTGGGCTCCTTCCTTGATAGAAGAGACTGGCGACACATGAAGCAACAAGCAAAAATGAAAAAGGTAACATGCTAAGAATGAGGGACAGGCTATTTCTATATTTTCTATCTCCTTGATGCATCTCAGAAGTTGTTGTAATCACAAAATCCATCCATGTAGCACTTCTTGTCATGGAATAAAATAATAAGCCTTCATTATTGGGCTTGCTGTAAGCAGCAATCAAAACCATCTATATATATAAAAGCCTTAAGTGACCAAATAACGGGTCAACTGGTCGCTATGACTCAACTGACCACCAAGGGGAAGACGCTCAATGCAGGAGCTGCCCCCTGGTGTTCAATGCACTCCCACAGCAGGAGCGCCACTCAGCTGACCAATGGGCACCAGACACCAGGCTCACAGCTGGCAAGCGCAGCTACAGTGGTGCAAGCCTCTCCCACCTCCACTGCAACTCTACAGAGTAGCGGCAGGCGCAGTGGGGCCAGGATGAGCAGGAGTGGCGCAGCACCTGGCCCAGGCTCGGGCTCCTTCCCAGCCGCCCGCCGCTTCATGCACTACTACATCCCTCAGGGGATGTTGGATGCTCGGATTGGGCTGAAACTGGCAGTCCAACATCCCCCGAGGGGTCCCGGATTGCGAGAGGGCACAGGCCAGGCTGAGGGATCCCACTGGTGCACGAATCTGTGCACCAGGCCTCTAGTTTCTAGATAAATACAGAACACTTCCAAATAAAACAGAGAAGCAAAGTTTCTCCCACCCTTTAAAAAAATCTCCCCATCACCAACTTTTCTTAATTTGGTGCATCTGATTGATCACTACGGAGAAAGGCTGAGCTCCGTGGGTGTTCTTCCTAACGTTCATTCCTTTCCAACTCCATTTGCTCTGGGAAATTACAAGAAGGACATGGCCATTCTGCCTTGACAAATTCATGACAATGCAGCACCCATGGCAGCCACCACATAGTATAAGGTCCCTTCAGTCATTCCAGATAGCTAGTAAATTGCTGTGGTGAAGATGGTCCACAATCCTGAGGCCATGCACATATCAGGTTGTAATTACCAGAAAGATTTCAGCTTCTGCTCCTGGCAGAGGACCTTGTTTATCTTTGTCATTGGCACCATTGCGTCATCACTGAGCCAAAAGCTTATTAGCCACGGAGTTGGCAGAGGCTCACAGACCAGAGCAGCTGACTGTGACATGAAGAGCTGATATTCTTGCAGCCTAAAGTGTCTCCACTGCAGCTCCCCATTGGCCATGTTTGCGATGACCCACCTCTAACAAGGGGCAACTGACTAGGTGTCGTCATCTGTGTCACATCCATCTCCAGCCCAAAAGACAGAAATAACTTGATACTAGACGTAGATATTTCCATCAGGTTTTTCTTTCAAGCTCAACGTAAGAAAAATCCACAAGAAAAGCAGCCCAAGATGACTTTTTCCCCTGAGTTGAAGCCACCTAGTTTTTATTTATCATTGAAGGTTCTGAGAAATGGCAGTCTTATGAAAACACATATATTTTTTCTTGTGAATAAGAGACTTGGTTATGTATAATCTTTAGGAAACTAAGAGCTTGTCAAGGGCAGAAGCAAGGTTTTATTTTAGTACCTGCCCATAATTCAGTATTCCCTCCCCATAACGTCAATTTGTACTGATTTTGTCCTTACTCTTCCCTCTGTCTCACCTTCCTCATCCCCACCTCTTGCATCATTTCTTCTCTTGGAGGTTTCGTGTCCCTACATATAAAGATTTTTTTTTTTAGTTTATCCAGTTCTGCATCTCCACCTTTACTAGCACAACAAAGGCTGGCTAGCCAAGTAGTGCAAACAGAATCAAGGGAGGGGAAAGTTTGAACATTTTTATCCATGTAACCCTTGTAAATCATAATAACTGATAAATGTATACCCCTACTTAAAAACCCACATGTGTCCCACAACTTCAGAATCTCTCTTTGCCTACCAAATAAGTTCCATCCCATTCATCTGACATTTAAAGTGCCCCTTGACCAAGACCAACCTTCCTTAAAAACAAGGTTTTCCAATGTTGGCAGTTACTGACATTTGGGGCTGGATAGATGTGGCAAGCTGTCCTGTGCATTGCAGAATTTTTAGCAGTATCTCTGGCTTCTACCCAGTAGATGCCAGTAACATCTCCTAGTAACTAGTTAGTTAGGGCCTAGTTAGTTATGAAAAACAAAAATGTCTCCAGATATCGCCAAATGTCCCCTGAGTAGCAAAATCTCCCTGGGTTCAGAAACACTGCTTTTAAAGCCTTATCATGGACTACTTCCCGTACTTTGCCTATAATCTTTCTATATCCTACACACCGAATGATCGCTCCTTCATATCTTTGCTTACTCTGTCCCTCTGGTTTGGGATGGTCTCTTTATCACTCAACTCCATCAACCTAAAAATCCTATTCATCTTTTAAGGTCAAAGTTATTGCTCCATGAAATATTACTTGATTTCCTTTTACGGAGAGCTTAATGTATTCTTCCTTTGAATTCTCCATAAAATTTTGTTGATACCTCTCATAACTCCATTTCCACTTGACTTCTTGAGTGTAGTAACTATTTTGCAAGTGCTCAACAAATGTTTGCTGAATAAAAATATAATGCATCTTTTGTGGTGGGAAAATTAGAGCATGAAGGTAGAAGATAATGTTCTCTCCCCTTAGTGAAGGAGATCACAGGGGGCTTGTTCTCATGTTTTTCGCATCCTTCTTGCTGAGTTACCGACAATCCTATATAATAAAAGCCTAATGTGCAAATTGTCCCCTCTACTGGGAGTTCATCCGGAAGTTTGACCAGGAGTTCAACTGCTCGCTATGACGTGTGCTGACCACCAGGGGGTGGCACGGAACATGGTAGGCGTCAACAATGCAGAGCTGGCAGCAAGCAGCAGTGGAGGCGCTGCCCGCCCCGAAGGGCCTGACAAGAGTGGATCTTGGCGGGATGGTGGAACAGGTGAGCGGGTGGTGCCAGGCCAAGGTGGGTGTGAGCAGGGCTAATCACCCCGCTGATTGCCCTGCAGACAGTGACCAGCGGCAGCGGCAGGAGGCAGGGCAGCTGCCCGGCTCCCAGGCGCTGAGGGAGCTGGGTGGGAGCCTGATGACTCAGGTGGAGAGGGGCTCACGGGGGGCCCAGGTGATGCCCAGGGTCCAGGTGTTGCCCAGAGGTCAGCTGGGACCTGCCCTTCCATGCCAGATGCTCATGCTTTGACTGCTGGCCAGACCTAGGGACCACACCCATGCACAAACCGTGCCCGTGCACCAGGCCTCTAGTCTACACTAATAAAAGAGAAACATGGTAATTAGCGTATGACCGCTACCCTTTTCATTGGCTAATCAGTGAGTATATGCAAATTAACTGTCAGCCAAGATGGCGGCCGGCAGCCAGGCACTGAAGCGAGCATGAGGCTTGCTTGCTGCAGACTCCAACGTTCCCCGCCTCACTTGCCGGCCTCTCAGCTGCAACTCTAAGCAACTATGTACTATGTTGCAAATAAGAAGCTAAACAAAACCCCAGAAACCGGCTTCCATTCAGCCGGGCTCGGACCGCAACATTGTATCGATGTTTTCAGCAGCGAGGCCTCAGAGCTAAAGCTGGCCCAGAATAAAAAATAAAAAAAAAGAAAACTAGGAGCGGTTGGAAGCTTCAGTCACTCTCCAGCCAGAAAACAGCCCTCAGCCCCTCACCCAGACTGGCCAGGCACCCCAGTGGGGACCCCCACCCTGATCCAGGACACCCTTCAGGGCAAACCAGCCGGCCCCCACCCGTGCACCAGGCCTCTATTCTATATAGTAAAAGGGTAATATGCCTCCCAGCACTGGGATCAGCGGAGCCGCAAGGCCTCCTGGCACCGGATCAGCGTGACAGGGGGCAGCGCCCAAACCCCCTGATCGCCCTGCAGCTCTGTGTGTGACAGGGGGCGGGGCCACAACCTCCCTATCCGCCCTACTCTGTTCGTGACAGGGGAAGGCACCCCAACCCCCTGATCTGCCCTGCTCTGTGCCTGATAGGGGGAGCTCCCCAATCCCCTGATTGCCCTGCGGCTCTGTGTTTGACAGGGGGGAGCTCCCCAAACCCCTGATCGGCCCTGCTCTGTGTGTGACAGGGTATGGAGCCCCAACCCCCCAATCGGCTGTACCCTGAGCGTGACTAGGGGTGGCATCGCAACCTCCCGATCCGCCCTGCTCTGTGCATGATGGGGCGG
>NW_005370635.1:158858-161379 GCF_000412655.1 Myotis brandtii
CCAATCCCCCAATCGGCCCTACCCTGAGCGTGACTGAGGGTGGCATTGCAACCTCCCGATCCGCCCTGCTCTGTGCATGACGGGGCGGCGCCCCAACTCCCCAATCGGCCCTGCTCTGAGCCTGACCAGGGGCTGCACTTAGGGATTGGGCCTGCCCTCTGCCACCCGGGAGCAGGCCTAAGCCAGCAGGTTGTTATCTCCCGAGGGGTCCCAGACTGCGAGAGGGCACAGGCCGGGCTGGGGGACCCCCCTCCCCCCGCCCCCCGAGTGCACAAATTTTTGTGTACCGGGCCTCTAGTATATTATAATTGATCTGATGACTCAATAGATCCTGGAAAAAAAAAAAGAATTTAAAGAAGCAAACAAGCTGATCTTGATTATCCCTCCTCACGACACACATGGTGTGTGTGCTAAACCACTCTCATTGTTACTAAGTGACTAGAAAAGCTTAGGCTCCTGCCCTCCTCCAGTGAATCCCTGGAAATCCATATGTCCCAGCTCTATCTGACCAACCCCCCGACCCCTCCCACAGCCATTAGCACTCCCACTTCAGAAGCCTTTCTGTCTCACTAGGTTGCATCAGCAACAGTATAAAAAAGTAGGTTTTACCTATCTAGGCTTGAATTTTTCCTCTAAGTCGTTTCTCACCTCTAAACATAGGGCAACTAGAAACTCATGGATTCCAGTCGAGCCTTCCAGTTGTCGTGGTGGCTGACTCAATGTGTTTTGGGAACCGTCCTTACAACTAACCCACCACCAAAGGAGTCCTTCACTGGAGTTGACTCAGAGTGGAATTCATTTCAAGCATATCTACACTGCCACCTTGAGCCCACTGAGAGCTGTGTCCTCCTTCCTCTTGTCATTAAACAGACAAGCCAGCTGTGTGATCCACCGTTTTCTGTGCCTCAAATGACCGGAACTGCAGCAGCCTCAAGAAATGGAAGCCTTGTCCTTACATAGGACTTTAGTTGCTCAGGTTATTCTGGCCACAGGGTGGACCCGTCAAAGGAAGACTTTGGTGTCTCATTGCTTGATGGCATCTCCTGGACGTACCATGTTGCTTTCTTTAAAAGAAAAGCTCAGAACTAAAAGCTCAGAATGAAATGGAATTACAAAAAGTAGAAAAAATAAAATTAAAAAAAAAAACAATCTCTACTCTTGCTTGGCCGGTGTGGTTCAATGGTTGAGCATCGACCTATGAACCAGGAGGTCATGGTTCAATTCCCAGTCAGGGCACATGCCCGGGTTGCGGGCTTGATCCCCAGTAGGGGTCGTGCAGGAGGCAGCCGATCATGATTCTCTCTTGTCATTGGTGTTTCTCTCTCTCTCTCCCTCTCCCTTCCTCTCTGAAATCAATAAAAATAAATTAAAAAAATAAAATAAAATCTCTACTCCATCAGGCTGACTAGGATTCAAACTTTCAAAAGCAAAAATAAGAATAGTGCCCAAGGAATCTGTGTGTGTGTGTGTGTGTGTGTGTATGTGTAAAAGATGGAGGAAATATGATATTGCTTAATTTCTCTCTGACTTCCAAAACAATTCCATATCACTGAAGTTAATACTTTGTCATATCACATAATGGGGTTTTATTTATATCTGAATAGCATCTTTAAACAGGAAATCTGTTTAAAACTTTTTCACTGTTTGTATTCCTAGAATAAACTCACCTCCCCCCAACCCCCCTCCCGCTAGTACCTGGTGGCTGGTTTGGAAATCTAGAGGATGTTTTTTCCCCCGCCCCCTCCTTTTCTTGATAATTGGAGTGTTATTCTTAAACGTCTGTTATATTAATGATTAAAATCAATTAAGTTTATCTTGGAAAGTGGTATGAAAAGCACCAATTTTCTCATTCCAATTAGGGATTTACTGCCCTCTAGTGATGTGATATGCTACATGTGGATGTAAAGCAAAGCAGAAAGAAATTGAATTCATTCGCTTAATAATTTATTTACTACTCTGGGCCATGCATAGTTCTAGGCTCCCCGGTTAGAGCAGCAAAGAAGGTAAGTCAGAATCCTAACTTCAAGGAGCGTACATTGTAATGGGGGAAACAGAAAATTAAAGTTTAAATAAGAACAATTTTAGCGATGCTTGCTCAGCAGAAAATTAAAGTGACAGGATCAAGAGTGATTGAGTGGACACTTTACACTGGCATATCCAGAATGGCTAAGAAGGTGATATTTGCCCCTTGACTGGATTTGAAGATAGCCAGTCACATGAAAATCAGGAGATGGTGTGCCAGGCAGAGGAAATGGCTAGAGCGAGAATCTTAGGACAGAAATAAGCTTGGGTATTTAAGGAACAGAAAGATGGACAGAGTGGCTGGAGCATGGCCAATGGAGAGAATGGTCTGAAATAAAGGTGCAAATATAGGTCACGGCCAGGTCATATAGGGCCTTAAAAAGCTGAAGGAAAGAAAATTGAAGGACATCAAGCATTTGAGTCACAATCTTTAAAAACTCACTCTGGTTCCTATGTGGAGCATGAATTGTGGGTAAGCAAAGGAAGAAGCTGGGAGAGC
>NW_005370635.1:163357-166217 GCF_000412655.1 Myotis brandtii
GTGCTGGCCTGCAGTTGCTACGATCCCTATTTTACAGGCCGGGAGATGGGGGCTCAGGGACGTGATTCCAGGGCCCAAGCGCTTCCATTTCCTTGAAATAACCTTTGATTCATGGAAGAGTCCATTCTCTTTTTCGGGGACGTGACTCTCAACTTGGGTCTCCGGCTCAGATCTCTCAGCACCGGGTGCTTTCCTCCAGCGCCTACTCATCTGTGTGCAAATGACAGGGTCTCGAGTGTCACTCAACCCAGAGGCTGCTTCTTCTCATCCTTCTCTCTTCTCAGGTCTCCCCATTTCGTCCACGTTGCCTCTGAGACAGGCTGAGCCTCTCTGGGTGGATGGACGTGCTCTTCGGTTATCATTATTATTATTATTTTTGAGCATCTCCTAGATAAGATTGAAGTTTCTCTTCGGGCACCCCCAACACCATCCCACAGCCTGCTCCAGGCAATGCAGTGCGCAGGAACCTGGAGAACGAAGGGTCCCCTCTGCGCCTGCGGGAAGAATCCAGCTGTATACAAGCCAGACCCCCCCAACACCATCCCACAGCCTGCTCCAGGCAATGCAGTGCGCAGGAACCTGGAGAACGAAGGGTCCCCTCTGCGCCTGCGGGAAGAATCCAGCTGTATACAAGCCAGACCCCCAAGCAGTTTGGGGAGCCCTGCTCTTCGCTGGTGTGTGCTCAGTAAACCTCTTCTTTCTGAGGAAAAAAAAAAAGAATTTAAAGAAGCAAACAAGCTGATCTTGATTATCCCTCCTCACGACACACATGGTGTGTGTGCTAAACCACTCTCATTGTTACTAAGTGACTAGAAAAGCTTAGGCTCCTGCCCTCCTCCAGTGAATCCCTGGAAATCCATATGTCCCAGCTCTATCTGACCAACCCCCCGACCCCTCCCACAGCCATTAGCACTCCCACTTCAGAAGCTTTTCTGTCTCACTAGGTTGCATCAGCAACAGTATAAAAAAGTAGGTTTTACCTATCTAGGCTTGAATTTTTCCTCTAAGTCGTTTCTCACCTCTAAACATAGGGCAACTAGAAACGCATGGATTCCAGTTGAGCCTTCCAGTTGTTGTGGTGGCTGACTCAATGTGTTTTGGGAACCGTCCTTACAACTAACCCGCCACCAAAGGAGTCCTTCACTGGAGTTGACTCAGAGTGGAATTCATTTCAAGCATATCTACACTGCCACCTTGAGCCCACTGAGAGCTGTGTCCTCCTTCCTCTTGTCATTAAACAGACGAGGGCACAGGCCGGGCTGGGGGACCCCCCTCCCCCCGCCCCCCGAGGGCACAAATTTTTGTGTACCGGGCCTCTAGTATATTATAATTGATCTGATGACTCAATAGATCCTGCCCTATTCAAAAGAATATAAAGAAGCAAACAAGCTGATCTTGATTATTCCCTCCTCACGACACACATGGTGGGTGTGCTAAACCACTCTCATTGTTACTAAGTGACTAGAAAAGCTTAGGCTCCTGCCCTCCTCCAGGGAATCCCTGGAAATCCAAACGTCCCAGCTTTATCTGACCAACGCCCCCACCCCTCCCACAGCCATTAGCACTCCCACTTCAGAAGCTTTTCTGTCTCACTAGGTTGCATCAGCAACAGTATAAAAAAGTAGGTTTTACCTATCTAGGCTTGAATTTTTCCTCTAAGTTGTTTCTCACCTCTAAACATAGGGCAACTAGAAACTCATGGATTCCAGTCGAGCCTTCCAGTTGTCGTGGTGGCTGACTCAATGTGTTTTGGGAACCGTCCTTACAACTAACCCACCACCAAAGGAGTCCTTCACTGGAGTTGACTCAGAGTGGAATTCATTTCAAGCATATCTACACTGCCACCTTGAGCCCACTGAGAGCTGTGTCCTCCTTCCTCTTGTCATTAAACAGACAAGCCAGCTGTGTGATCCACCGTTTTCTGTGCCTCAAATGACCGGAACTGCAGCAGCCTCAAGAAATGGAAGCCTTGTCCTTACATAGGACTTTAGTTGCTCAGGTTATTCTGGCCACAGGGTGGACCCGTCAAAGGAAGACTTTGGTGTCTCATTGCTTGATGGCATCTCCTGGACGTACCATGTTGCTTTCTTTAAAAGAAAAGCTCAGAACTAAAAGCTCAGAATGAAATGGAATTACAAAAAGTAGAAAAAATAAAATTAAAAAAAAAAACAATCTCTACTCTTGCTTGGCCGGTGTGGTTCAATGGTTGAGCATCGACCTATGAACCAGGAGGTCATGGTTCAATTCCCAGTCAGGGCACATGCCCGGGTTGCGGGCTTGATCCCCAGTAGGGGTCGTGCAGGAGGCAGCCGATGTTTCTCACCTCTAAACATAGGGCAACTAGAAACTCATGGATTCCAGTCGAGCCTTCCAGTTGTCGTGGTGGCTGACTCAATGTGTTTTGGGAACCGTCCTTACAACTAACCCACCACCAAAGGAGTCCTTCACTGGAGTTGACTCAGAGTGGAATTCATTTCAAGCATATCTACACTGCCACCTTGAGCCCACTGAGAGCTGTGTCCTCCTTCCTCTTGTCATTAAACAGACAAGCCAGCTGTGTGATCCACCGTTTTCTGTGCCTCAAATGACCGGAACTGCAGCAGCCTCAAGAAATGGAAGCCTTGTCCTTACACAGGACTTTAGTTGCTCAGGTTATTCTGGCCACAGGGTGGACCCGTCAAAGGAAGACTTTGGTGTCTCATTGCTTGATGGCATCTCCTGGACGTACCATGTTGCTTTCTTTAAAAGAAAAGCTCAGAACTAAAAGCTCAGAATTAAATGGAATTACAAAGAGTAGGAAAAAAAAAATCTCTACTCCTGCTTGGCCGGTGTGGTTCAGTGGTTGAGCGTCAACCTATGA
>NW_005370635.1:166239-176913 GCF_000412655.1 Myotis brandtii
TTCCCAGTCAGGGCACATGCCCGGGTTGCGGGCTTGATCCCCAGTAGGGGTCGTGCAGGAGGCAGCCGATCATGATTCTCTCTTGTCATTGGTGTTTCTCTCTCTCTCTCCCTCTCCCTTCCTCTCTGAAATCAATAAAAATAAATTAAAAAAATAAAATAAAATCTCTACTCCATCAGGCTGACTAGGATTCAAACTTTCAAAAGCAAAAATAAGAATAGTGCCCAAGGAATCTGTGTGTGTGTGTGTGTGTGTGTGTATGTGTAAAAGATGGAGGAAATATGATATTGCTTAATTTCTCTCTGACTTCCAAAACAATTCCATATCACTGAAGTTAATACTTTGTCATATCACATAATGGGGTTTTATTTATATCTGAATAGCATCTTTAAACAGGAAATCTGTTTAAAACTTTTTCACTGTTTGTATTCCTAGAATAAACTCACCTCCCCCCAACCCCCCTCCCGCTAGTACCTGGTGGCTGGTTTGGAAATCTAGAGGATGTTTTTTCCCCCGCCCCCTCCTTTTCTTGATAATTGGAGTGTTATTCTTAAACGTCTGTTATATTAATGATTAAAATCAATTAAGTTTATCTTGGAAAGTGGTATGAAAGGCACCAATTTTCTCATTCCAATTAGGGATTTACTGCCCTCTAGTGATGTGATATGCTACATGTGGATGTAAAGCAAAGCAGAAAGAAATTGAATTCATTCGCTTAATAATTTATTTACTACTCTGGGCCATGCATAGTTCTAGGCTCCCCGGTTAGAGCAGCAAAGAAGGTAAGTCAGAATCCTAACTTCAAGGAGCGTACATTGTAATGGGGGAAACAGAAAATTAAAGTTTAAATAAGAACAATTTTAGCGATGCTTGCTCAGCAGAAAATTAAAGTGACAGGATCAAGAGTGATTGAGTGGACACTTTACACTGGCATATCCAGAATGGCTAAGAAGGTGATATTTGCCCCTTGACTGGATTTGAAGATAGCCAGTCACATGAAAATCAGGAGATGGTGTGCCAGGCAGAGGAAATGGCTAGAGCGAGAATCTTAGGACAGAAATAAGCTTGGGTATTTAAGGAACAGAAAGATGGGCAGAGTGGCTGGAGCATGGCCAATGGAGAGAATGGTCTGAAATAAAGGTGCAAATATAGGTCACGGCCAGGTCATATAGGGCCTTAAAAAGCTGAAGGAAAGAAAATTGAAGGACATCAAGCATTTGAGTCACAATCTTTAAAAACTCACTCTGGTTCCTATGTGGAGCATGAATTGTGGGTAAGCAAAGGAAGAAGCTGGGAGAGCAGGTGGTGGGCTGTTACATTCAACCTCTATCAGCGTGAGGGTGGCTTGCTCTCGTGCTGCAGTGGTGGCAATGGCCAGAACTGGCATGTTTGGATATGTGTTAAAGGTGGAGTCAACAGGACATGTTGGTTGGCTTGGATGCAGGCAGTGAGGAAAAGCGAGAACTTGAGAGCAACACCTCAATTTTTAATTCATGAACTGAGTGGGAGGACACGGTATACACCGTGGGGAAGGTCGCCTAAGGATTTGGTTTGGGAAGCAAATCAGGTCATGGCCTTCATGGCGTGGATACAAAACACAGTACAGTGGGGCCTTGACTTACGACTGTCCCGACTAATGAGTTTTTTTGAGATACCAGCTGTCTCTCGGCCGATTTTTTGCATTGAGTTGATAGAGTAATTTGAGTTAACGAGCTCCTTAACGAGCTCGGTCTCAGAACGAATTAAACTCATAAGTCAAGGCCCCACTGTACAGCCTTTTGAAGAATGTGTTATGCAATGAGGCCAGGCCAATAAATATAAATATTTAGGTTTCAAGAGGTACAGGAGAGCTACAGAGCTTATCGAAGGAAATTAGGAAGAATAGCCCCCAGACTGCAGTGTGAGGCGACACAAACAGCTAGGGCAGGAGAATTTAGTGCCATGGGGCCAAGAGCCCAGGGCTTCAGACCTTCAGTGAGGAGCCTCTCTCCCGGATCCTTGTCTGTGATTTGGGGACTGAAATATGTACCATGACAGAATGTTGCAAGTCACAGTCACAGGACACTAGAGATGAAATACCTGGAAGAAAAACTAGTCCCAACTGTCCACACTTTTTTTTTTTAAACACAAATAAAGGTGTTGAAGGCTAGAGGCAAGAGGTGGAAGACACACCTGCAATATACCAGATGCTAATGAAGAACTTCATGTACCCCACCTCATCGACTCTTTGAACGATTTTGCTGGTTTGGCTCAGTGGATAGAGCATTGCCCGAGGACTGAAGGGTCATGGGTTCGATTCCAGTCAAGGGCCTCTAATATAGGCTCGATCCCTGCTTGGGGCATGTGCAGCAGGCAACTAAGCGATGTGTCTCTCTCACATCGATGCTTCTCTCTGTGTCTCTCCCCTTCCCTCCCACTCTCTCTCTCTCTCAAAAAAAAAAAAAAATCGATGGAAAAATGCCCTCAGGTGAGGACTAACCAAAAAAAGGAAGAGAATAGTATATAAATTCCCATTTTCCAGCTAAGAAAACTGAGGCCCTGGGTAGGTCCTGTAAAGGGCTACTGGCAGGGGTGGACCTGTCACTCTTGAGTCCCAATACTGGAATCCGTGCAATGATGTTCTGAAGAAAATTTTTGAAAATGTGAAGAGGAAAATGAAACTAATTTGGGTAACTCTTCTTCGAGTTTAACACTCCATCCTCCCACCCAAACATATGGGGCAAGCCAGACTGCCATGTTTCCGTAAAGCAGCCGAGTGCCTGGGCCAGAGCTTGACTTGGGAATAATCATGATGGTGATGATGTAGCTGCCATTTCTCAAGTGCTGTCTATGTTCCAGTGTTTCAAACACTTTCTCTTGTTCAATCCTCACAACAACGTTGCAATCTGTTATCTCCGTTTCACTAATGAAACGGAGACGTAGAGAGGTTAAGTAATTTGCCCAAGGTCACGGCACTATGACTCAGGGGAGAAGTTTGGATGAGGACAGATCTGTCTCCCCTATAAGCTCACATTACCCTTTTAATAACGCCTCTTCTCTGGGCTCCCAGTGCAATGGCTCACACAGGCCTGTCCTCATTTGCAGCGCTGGAGATACGGGGAAATGGGACCACTTCTGGGGCAATCTTTGGCCACCATTGAGCACCACACACGGTGTAAAGTCTTATCTCACGTGGTATTATGACCCTATAGGGAAAGGAGACGCACAGATGGGAGCCGGCACAGCGTCTGCCTGTGAAGCTGGGAGCTCTGGGGGTCCTCTCTGAGTTGGAGGGAAGGCCCTTTTGGTAGACAGTGGGTATCCCTACAGGCTCAGAGCGGAGACTCTGGGTTGTCCTGGAGAGCCAAGTATATCCTACTCAGTTAGTGGGAGGTGAAAACTGAAACTGAGAACAGAAAGCAGGTGAGGGTATAGGCCTTTTCTGAATAGAAGTCTTTACGGATTGTAAGCTAGAGCCTGTTAATACGATTCAGACATGCTTGAGTACGGACTCTTATTGCAGTTCTGTGGTTTAAGAATGAAATTAGACAGCATTGGCCCAAGATACTGAGGAGTCTGTGGCAACCTCTGGGCTCTGTGGTCATATTGTTTGCTACCTAACGCTGAGGTTCCTGAGACACATCAGACCCAGATGAGTGGTTGCTGGCATCTACCCAGACGAGTTCATGTGTAGAACTCTCCAATCTCATCAAATTTATACTCAATCACAGGATATTTTTAGCCCAAGTATGCACTCACCTTTGTGAGGATTTGCGGATCTGAGAACTGACCTCTGCCTACTTAGATGCCCTCACTGTCTATCCTGACGGCCACATCGCCCACTGTACCCAATGGCACCTGAGTCTGGTCTTTCCATCGATTCAAGTTTGCTATTGACATTTGTTCCCGTAGTCACCTTGCAGAGGAGAGGCAGGGGTGGGAGTATTGACATGAGGAAGAAAGGGGCCCTAACAGAGATGAAGGGACCAAGGCAATGTCAGTGTTGGAGTGACCAGATGAGCATCTGTGGTTTGAGACAGCGAAGGGACTGAGATATGTAACAGGAAGAAATGTGTGTGAAGCATGTCTTCTATCTTCTTGGATCTGGCCCACGAACTTAAAATAGAGCATAGTTGTTTTTCCCACAGGAGTGTAAACCTAGAACTGCCTTGCTATTGTTTACGGCCATGGTGATAACCAGTGAGCCAGTAGGGGGAGCTAATGCACCATACAGGGGACTTCTGGATACAGAGATTCATTGCAAAGAACTCAACTCCTGGAAGAAGGGCTTAAAGTGACTTTGTTGCAGGAAGTTTGGGGATACAGTGAAGAGGCACAAGCTCAATAAAAACGTTGCTAACAAGATTCTGTTGGTAAGTGGTGACTACTCCAATACTTACATGCTTAATTAAAATGAATATTATAGCCCAGCTGGCATAGCTCTGTGGCTGAGCATCAACCTATGAACCAGGAGGTCCACAGTTTGATTCCTGGTCAGGCCACATGCCCAGGTTGCAGGCTCAATCCCTAGTGTGGGGTGTACAGGAGGTAGTCAGTCAATGATTCTCTCTCATCACTGATGTTTCCATCTCTTTTCCTCCCCCTTCCTCTCTGAAATCGATAAAAATATATTTTTAAAAATGAATATTATGAATGACAAAACTTGGCTGTCATCCAGATGACTAGGGTACCAAAAAAAGTGCCCCTTTCCCTGTTTAATTGGCCATGCTAAATGGGAATCTTTGGGTTTATTAAATCCCTGGATTTACCAATGCTGAGAGGTGTGAACATTTAAAATAGTGCAGGCTCTCAAAAAACAATAGGAAATAGAATTTTCATGGAGGAAACAGTGAATGCAGCTGCCCATGGCTCCCCTTTTGAAAGACAATGGTCTACTGTTGATCACTGGTTAAAATGTGCTCTCCTAAAAAGAACACCGGAATAATTCGAAGACCAGAAATTCCAAAACCATCCTGCGTAACACGTGAAAGACACTTGGACCTTGGAGGGGTAGCTCACAACAGGTTATTGATGAGATAGAAATGACACAGTAAGGAATGTACAAGAGGACGTGAACTGGTTGTGGGCTATAGGATCCATCACAGGCAGCTGCAGCCTGGAGCTCAAACATCCTCACTGTAAGATTTCCTTCTGACAACAGGGACTTGCGAGAGTCCACGGCCAGCGTGGCTTTCGCGGGTTCAAAGACTTGGAGGGAGGGCTGACGCGCAAATGATACACAAGACGGAATATTAATTTTTATAATTACCGGGGGAACCAGAGACTAACTCAACTAAAGAAGTGGAGTTCTCCCTGTTGCTCCTTTCCCAGCTGCTTTTATTTGCTAGAATACACAATTGCCTTTAGGAATGCAAACAGACATATCAATGGTAATGTTTAGCAAACAGTAAGATTGCCAGGTCTTGGGGGAGTTTGCTTTAGGCCATTGAGTCAGCAGCAGGGAATAAAATGTAGATATTCACCCTGTGAATATCAAAAGGAGTCCTGGTCAGCCTTCTGCCAGACTCCTCACATTTATATCAATTACTGTTGATCTCGATCTCCAGCAGGGACTTACTTGTGAGAAGGGAGAAGGGAGAAGGGAGAAGGGAGAAGGAAGTGGTCTCTCGGGATCTGCCTATGAGGACAGGGCATTTACCTGGAGCAGGACAGGGTTCCAGATCCTGCTCTCTGTCTTGGAAACCTGTTACACTGTCAGCAGAGGGCATGGCCTTTGAGTAAAAGGCAGGGGGAGCCATTCAAACTACCCATGGGACTGCTCCTAGGAAAGCAGCCAAATTCCTCTGAAGACAGGAAAGTGAGAGAACAGGCGTCCTTCAGGAGCACCCCACAGAGAGGGGTAAGATGCCTCCTAGCTTCAGAGAGAGAAGGAGAAAGCGCAGGGTGCCTGGGAGCTCAGAGCAGGCCCCTGATAGGGAAAGGGCCTGAGATTTCACTTTTAAGCAGAAATAAACAAACATATAGGAATGGAGGCAAATGGTCCCAAAGGCCAAACAAATGTGATGTAAATACTCAATGATCAACGTTTAATTTTAGATTATAGGCCATTTACTGAGAATCTGTATGAGTCAGTACTAGAAGGTGTTCGGAGCCATTCAAACCCAAGAAATATCAGGATCTCTGGGGCTGGGACCTCAACATCAGTATTTTCACCTTTGTTCTGATGTAGGGAGAGGCTTGGTTGGGTCTACAGCTGCAGTCTATTCACTGAGGGAGACAGATGTTCATGCAGGATACAGGGACACCAGATGTTCCCCAGGCATTCCATTCCAGGAGCCATTATTTTCCATCTGCAACACCTTTGCCTTCAGCAGTTATTTCAGGCCCTTTCCACCAAAGCCACCAAAAGGCTTTAGTGTTCTCAAAAGTGAAGGGCCCTCTATTTTGAGGGCTCCTCTGAAAAGTTAAACCTTGGAGAAATGAATAGTTCCTTGTTCCCTGTATAAAACTCCCATTTAGCTTACTGAACGACACAAAGGTTTCTTAAGTAACCAAGTGATGCCTTCAGTAGAAGCCTCGTAGCCAACGTTAGTCTTCCCAAATGACCGGCCTGGTCCAGCCAGTTTTCCTGTTTCCCCTGGTGCTCAGAGGCTTCGAGCCTGACCTGTTAGCCCAGGAAATTGCTGGCGGGCATGTTCTTTCACGCAAGAGGCACGGAAGGCAAAGGGGTCCTACTCCTCAGAGCTTTCAAGTGCACAGTTCAGTTGGAACTGGAAATCCCCCCCCACAGGAGAACAGGAACTGCAGGGGCATCATGTATGCCAATGTTACCAACAATGAACCAATTTTCACTGAACTATTGACCGTGATAATATAGAAACACTTCAGGCATCTGTTTACTGGCCTGGCCCAGCCCAAGGAGATGCTGAGGCCTCTACCAAGAATTCAAGTCCAACTCGGCACCAGAGAGGAACTCGTGAAGACACACAAGGAACAAGCATCAACTCTGAGGACGCTATGCGGGATGGCGGACCCTCACTTTACAATCAAAATAGCCTTTGCTGCTCCGGTTGTGGTTAGAGAATATGAAATTTGATTAAAATTGAGCCTTATGCCCAGCCAGCTTTTTACATAAGAAGTTCAGTTGTGGTCCAGGAGCCCTTCCCTTCCATGAATTCGGGAAAGGTTACTCCACTGGCCAGATAATGTGGAGTAACCTTTCCCTCTCCCCAGCCAGCTTTTTACATAAGAAGTTCGGTTGTGGTCCAGGAGCCCTTCCCTTCCATGAATTCAGGAAAGGTTACTCCACATTATCTGGCCAGTTATTTAGACTTTGGATACGGCCACCCGCAATGTGGTGATGAAGAGGTCCCTTCCAGGATACCAGGGGGAAAGCTTACAGAAACGAAGCATGGGAATTTTAGAAAGCACCGACTGCACCCACCCTCCCACCCCCAGGGAATGGGAGGAAAGGATCACTGCCTAGAACTCGGTCTTTCGTGGCTGTTGATGCACAGTGTACTGACTATGAGACGGGATCCCAGCCTGGCTCTGTGTTCCATGAGGCTGCACCACAGCCGGGGATCTGCTGCCCCAGCCCTGCCTACTGGTGCAGCTCCTGGCCTGGGGGGCAGGAAATAAGCCAATGGGGGGGGCGGGGTGGGGAGAGAGATCATGTCTGGAGGGTGGGATCTGGAATTGACCTCAGATGGGCTCATGCACTCACTCAAAAGACACTTTCAGGAAAATTGTGACAAAGTGTCATGGTTTTCACAGCTCTCAGAGGAGCGCAGAGTTCTGGGATTCACAGCATGAGTTTCTGAGCTTGTCAGGCTCCAATACGGCAAACACTACCTTTCTTTCCACGGTACCTCCCTCAGCTGTAGCTCTCAGAGGAAGGTCAGAGGAAAGGTGGACACCACCTGGTTTAAAGGGTGATGAGGGATGAAGAAATGAAGCTGGAAAGGAGGCCAAAGAAAAGAGATGGGGAAGGTGGGTGGGAAAGCAAATATAGCTATAAGCTAGAAGACGAGAAAACCCTTAGTTCAAAGTTTCGGTGAAAAACTGATGGGCGGAACCCCAATTGGACCTGAGATTTCTCCTCTCTTTCCCATATTAATAACACCAAGCCACAGTTAGTACGTTATAGTTAACTAGAACACCCACCACTTCAGCAGGAAGCCCCAAAACTCAGAAATTGTACCAGCTCCTCACTGCCCCCCCCCCCCCCCCAAAGCCAGACGCTCTGGGCAGGTGGCGTGCCAGCAGCTGACTCACATCTGCAATCATCGGCAGGTGCCACAGGCTCCGGGGGCCACAGACAGTGCTGCGGCGGTTCCGCCAATGGTGAGAATAGATGTTAAGACACGTGTGTCTGAGCGTGGCTAGAACCCTTCTAGCAACTGCAAGCAAGCAACTGCAAGCTTGCAATGGGGACCCATTCTTTATACTGAAGCAGGGAAAGGCCCTAGCCAGAGGGCATGCTGAGAATTTCAAGGACCGACAGGGTGGCCTCAGAGTGGCTTCCTCCCACATTCCCAGGACAAGGAAGGAGCCCAGGTCTCCATTTCCTCCAATTCTCCCTTCCTAGCTGCCAATATTCTAAATCCCTGCTCCTGGCCCTTGAAATGCCGTGCCTACAACGGGCAAACGTGAAGTCGTAACTCTGGCGTGTTGGGGATACCACAGTGGTGCCCGCCTCAGCTTTAGTCTGCAGGATGACGTGGCTGCCGCATCGCTGACTCTTCTACCTGGAGATGGTGGGACTTTTCATTGATACTCAGAACTTGAAATATGATGGGATGTAGCTTTTATCTGTGTGTATTAACTTTGGTCAAAAGATGGCAGCAAAGTTCAGCTAGTTCTTCCAACGCCACTTGAAAGCTGGGGGAGAAGGGAATGGCTGTTCACATTAAAGGTTAACGTGTAAGCAGGAGACAGATTGTCTTGGCGATTACACATGGCCTTTTCTTTCTGCTCATGTATCACAATATTTACCAAATATTAAAATATCCTAAGTTCAATGTAAGCCAAGTGACAGTATTGAAAGTACATTAACTCATTCATTTGTTAATTAACAAATGTAAATATCCATTAATTTCCAAATGTTGGAGAACTTGCTGGGAACTAGCACTGTGCTGAGAGCTGATGGTACTTGTCAGCAAAAACAGACAGGATGCCAGCTCTCATTGAACATGGAGCCCTGTGTGAGACAGACATTAAAAAGATAAGCAGAAATGAATTCATAATTATTCATAGAATTACCCATAGAATGTAAGCTCCACGGGATCAGGGAGTCTTGTTTGGTTACTTTCCTGATGGATCTCGGGTGCCTATAGCAGTGCCTAGAGGCACTCAGCAAAGGGTTGTTGCCTGAGTGAAGCAATGTAATTACAAAACTGAGACACATGTGCCCAGAGCATGAGTCTATGTGAGGATCTAAAAAGGAACATGTCATGCGTTTGAGGAAATGATAGAGATGAGGCATGGAGGTTAAGCAGGTTAAGGTTTTTGGGGGATGAGGAGTCCCCAGACATAGAGAAGATCATGAGTAGAGGCCCTGCAAAGGTAGTGGTTGTGAAAGGAGGGAGCAAAAAGAGGTGTGGGGAGCCCTGGCCAGCTTGCTCAGTGGTGAGAGCACATGCCTGTGGACCTAAGGGTCCAATGTTTGATTCCCAGTCAAGAGCATGTATTTGGGTTGTAGGTTTTCTCTCTGGCCCTGGCTGGGACATGTGTGGGAGCCAACCAACCTATGTGTGTCTCTCACACTGATGTCTCTCTCTCTCTCTCTCTCTCTCTCTCTCTCTCTCTGTCTCTCTCCCTCCATCCCTTCCATTCTTTCTAAAAATATCCTTGGGTGAGGATTTAAAAAAAGAGGCATGGAATGTGGTTCATTGCAGGAAACTAAAGGACATCCTGTATGGCCATAGCAGAGAGAGAGAGAGAGAGAGAGAGAGAGAGAGAGAGAGAGAGAGAGAGAGCGGTGGTATGGTGATGATCAGTGGAATCAGATGAGTGGTTTGAAGGGCCTTTGGTGAAAAGAATGAATAAGAGAGGAATAAAAATGGACTTGAGAAGAACAGGTAGGAGGCCTTCTATCGCAAGTCCAGATGAGAGATGACAGCAGCATAGACCAGGGAGATGCTGATGGAGTGGAGGGAAGCTGTCAAAGTCACCAGGTACTCAGCAGGCAAAACCAGCAGGACTTGGCAATGAATAGGCTCAAGAGTGTGGCAAAGAGAGCAGTTCCAAGGATGGTTTACAGATTTCTGACCTGTGCAATGGGAGGTGTGAAGGGAAACCCTGGAGGAAAACAAGTTTGGGGGAAGAGGGAAGATCTTGAGGTCTGTCTGGGCATGTTGGGAATTTGAGACATCCTAGTAGAAATATGAAATGCATGGTTCTAGTAGAAATATGAAATGCATGGTTGGATTTAAGGGTCGGGGCTCAGAGAGGTCTGGGGTAGAAATGGATTCGAAGCTA
Source organism: Myotis brandtii (assembly GCF_000412655.1). NCBI lineage: Eukaryota > Metazoa > Chordata > Mammalia > Chiroptera > Vespertilionidae > Myotis > Myotis brandtii. The sequence goes on from NW_005370635.1 coordinate 176,662, forward strand.
TTGGCATGTAGATGACATCTGAAGGAGAGGGCATGATTGAACCCTTTAGGGCAGTGGTCAGCAAACTGCGGCTCGTGAGGCACATGCGGCTCTTTGGCCCCTTGAGTGTGGCTCTTCCACAAAATACCGACTTCTGTGCATGGGCCACGAAGTTTCAATCACACTGTACATGTGCGCCCGCACATGGTATTTTGTGGGAGAGCCACACTGAAGGGGCCAAAGAGCCGCATGTGGCTCGCGAGCCGCAGTTTG
>NW_005370635.1:177731-178479 GCF_000412655.1 Myotis brandtii
GACAGCTATTGGTGGCCTCTCCCCGGGAGGCCCTGGCTTTCAATCAGCCTCTTCAGAGCAGTGGTGGCCGCGCAGGTCCCAGCAAAGCCCTTTCTGATTTGTGGGGAACAATCTCTCGAGCAGCACCACGTCAGCCAAAATAACCACCAGGCCCAGCACCTTCCATCAGAAACCCTGCATTTGAACTGCTCTGACAACGATTCAAATATGATCTCGATTTGAGAGGTTAGACATCGCGTTCATTTCCTTAAATTCTCCTTTAAAAGTACCTGGAGTCCAGAGGCTAACAGATCATGAAGCCAAGAAAGCTTCAGCGTCAGGGCTTTTCAACGAGGGCCCTTCTCAGGCCCGGGCCTTGTTTTATCTTAGTGAGCTGGTCTTTTTCTTGAAGAGCCAAACCCACTGTGCCCCTGCCCTGAACCAGCAAGAATATGCTAGACGTGCGAGTTACCCAAGGACTGAGACTACAACTGGGCTGCGTTTGATGACTTTAAACCACTCTTGATGGCTCATTTTACTCCAGATTTTTTTATAGGTATATTGATATAAACTGAGTGCCCAAATTCTCCAGGATTCTGGGATCATTCTTTCTTCTAATTAAGAAAAATGAATTGAGCCCCTTGCACATAAACGTAGGGAATCTGGCATGCTTCCTCCTCCCATTTCTAAAGCTTTTGGGAGCTGGGTGGAGAGGAGAGCAGTGACTTCCTTCTGTGACCTCTCGGGGGGGGGGGGGGGAATTTCCCCC
>NW_005370635.1:194140-197175 GCF_000412655.1 Myotis brandtii
GCTCTGGGCAGGTGGCGTGCCAGCAGCTGACTCACATCTGCAATCATCGGCAGGTGCCACAGGCTCCGGGGACCACAGACAGTTCCGCCAATGGTGAGAATAGATGTTAAGACACGTGTGTCTGAGCGTGGCTAGAACCCTTCTAGCAACTGCAAGCAAGCAACTGCAAGCTTGCAATGGGGACCCATTCTTTATACTGAAGCAGGGAAAGGCCCTAGCCAGAGGGCATGCTGAGAAATTTCAAGGCCGACAGGGTGGCCTCAGAGTGGCTTCCTCCCACATTCCCAGGACAAGGAAGGAGCCCAGGTCTCCATTTCCTCCAATTCTCCCTTCCTAGCTGCCAATATTCTAAATCCCTGCTCCTGGCCCTTGAAATGCCGTGCCTACAACGGGCAAACGTGAAGTCGTAACTCTGGCGTGTTGGGGATACCACAGTGGTGCCCGCCTCAGCTTTAGTCTGCAGGATGACGTGGCTGCCGCATCGCTGACTCTTCTACCTGGAGATGGTGGGACTTTTCATTGATACTCAGAACTTGAAATATGATGGGATGTAGCTTTTATCTGTGTGTATTAACTTTGGTCAAAAGATGGCAGCAAAGTTCAGCTAGTTCTTCCAACGCCACTTGAAAGCTGGGGGAGAAGGGAATGGCTGTTCACATTAAAGGTTAACGTGTAAGCAGGAGACAGATTGTCTTGGCGATTACACATGGCCTTTTCTTTCTGCTCATGTATCACAATATTTACCAAATATTAAAATATCCTAAGTTCAGTGTAAGCCAAGTGACAGTATTAAAAGAACATTAACTCATTCATTTGTTAATTAACAAATGTAAATATCCATTAATTTCCAAATGTTGGAGAACTTGCTGGGAGCTAGCACTGTGCTGAGAGCTGATGGTACTTGTCAGCAAAAACAGACAGGATGCCAGCTCTCATTGAACATGGAGCCCTGTGTGAGACAGACATTAAAAAGATAAGCAGAAATGAATTCATAATTATTCATAGAATTACCCATAGAATGTAAGCTCCACGGGATCAGGGAGTCTTGTTTGGTTACTTTCCTGATGGATCTCGGGTGCCTATAGCAGTGCCTAGAGGCACTCAGCAAAGGGTTGTTGCCTGAGTGAAGCAATGTAATTACAAAACTGAGACACATGTGCCCAGAGCATGAGTCTATGTGAGGATCTAAAAAGGAACATGTCATGCGTTTGAGGAAATTCCATTCCATTCTCTCTAAAAATATCCTTGGGTGAGGATTTAAAAAAAGAGGTGTGGAGTGTGGCTCATTGCAGGAAACTAAAGGACATCCTGTATGGCCATAGCAGAGAGAGAGAGAACGGTGGTATGGTGATGCTCAGTGGAATCAGATGAGTGGTTTGAAGGGCCTTTGGTGAAAAGAATGAATAAGAGAGGAATAAAAATGTACTTGAGAAGAACAGGTAGGAGGCCTTCTATCGCAAGTCCAGATGAGAGATGACAGCAGCATAGACCAGGGAGATGCTGATGGAGTGGAGGGAAGCTGTCAAAGTCACCAGGTACTCAGCAGGCAAAACCAGCAGGACTTGGCAATGAATAGGCTCAAGAGTGTGGCAAAGAGAGCAGTTCCAAGGATGGTTTACAGATTTCTGACCTGTGCAATGGGAGGTGTGAAGGGAAACCCTGGAGGAAAACAAGTTTGGGGGAAGAGGGAAGATCTTGAGGTCTGTCTGGGCATGTTGGGAATATGGTGATGATCAGTGGAATCAGATGAGTGGTTTGAAGGGCCTTTGGTGAAAAGAATGAATAAGAGAGGAATAAAAATGGACTTGAGAAGAACAGGTAGGAGGCCTTCTATCGCAAGTCCAGATGAGAGATGACAGCAGCATAGACCAGGGAGATGCTGATGGAGTGGAGGGAAGCTGTCAAAGTCACCAGGTACTCAGCAGGCAAAACCAGCAGGACTTGGCAATGCATAGGCTCAAGAGTGTGGCAAAGAGAGCAGTTCCAAGGATGGTTTACAGATTTCTGACCTGTGCAATGGGAGGTGTGAAGGGAAACCCTGGAGGAAAACAAGTTTGGGGGAAGAGGGAAGATCTTGAGGTCTGTCTGGGCATGTTGGGAATTTGAGACATCCTAGTAGAAATATGAAATGCATGGTTGGATTTAAGGGTCGGGGCTCAGAGAGGTCTGGGGTAGAAATGGATTCGAAGCTATTGGCATGTAGATGACATCTGAAGGGGAGGGCATGATTGAACCCTTTAGGGAGAGGAAGTAGGGGGGAAAGAGGGACCCGGTGAAGCTATTGGCATGTAGATGACATCTGAAGGAGAGGGCATGATTGAACCCTTTAGGGCAGTGGTCAGCAAACTGCGGCTCGTGAGGCACATGCGGCTCTTTGGCCCCTTGAGTGTGGCTCTTCCACAAAATACCGACTTCTGTGCATGGGCCACGAAGTTTCAATCACACTGTACATGTGCGCCCGCACTCGGGGCTCAGAGAGGTCTGGGGTAGAAATGGATTCGAAGCTATTGGCATGTAGATGACATCTGAAGGGGGAGGGCAGATTGAACCCTTTAGGGAGAGGAAGTAGGGGGGAAAGAGGGACCCGGCTGGAGAAGGATGGACCTGGCAAGAAGACGGAGTAGCCAGAGAAGGAGAAAAGCCAGAACAGAACATGTGGGCCCAATGGACAGAGCTCCCCAGAGCGGGAAGTTCAGCCAGTCATTCATTTACCACTTTAGCAGTGGCTCCCACTAGGCCCAACACAAATGTCCTTGGCTCCTGGTAGAGCCAGGCCCTAGGATCTAATAATGTTAGAGCCATCAGAATCATAGGTCAGGGCAAATAGGAGTCAGGAATAATGGCATGACAGCAACTCCAGTTAATTAGTGAAAGAAATGAATGGGAGAGTTTATTTACAGAGAAACAAGGAAAGATCTCTGGACCAAGGGTCAGGAAACCCGAGATCCAATCTGTTTCCCCACTGGCTGCTATGCCAGTTTGGGGATCTCGTCACCAGGCTGGATTTCCGTGTTAGCATCATTACATTTCAGGTG
>NW_005370635.1:197188-206628 GCF_000412655.1 Myotis brandtii
GTCGGTGGGGAAAGAGAAGAGAAAGGGAAGATAATACTCACTGTGCCTACCTCATGGGATTCTTCCGAAGAGCTGATGAAATCAATTGCCTACGTGTGCTTTGAAAAACATATAGCATCAGGCATGTTTCTATACGGCACAAGGACTGTTTTATTAGTCGCGTAAAAATAGAACCATATAATTTCTGAATCTGGAGTGTTTCCAGGCGTTTATTCCTAAAAGGCTGTGTGAATGCCTTTTTATCCCCGTTTAGCCTGCTGCCAGCACCTTATTCTTTTCTAACTAAAAATAAAAAGCGAAACCAACAGTAACAAAAAATTCCTCTAAAATCTATTACCGATACAAGGAAAGGATAAATGTAGAATTTTTAACAAAATGGATCCTGGACCACCCACGCTAATGGATTTCAGGCCAAACAGTGGAAACAAAAGGATTACCGCTAAATCCTCCAATCTGTTTGGAAAGCTGAGGAGGAGGGTTACCTGGAAACCCTGCTGTGTGACAGCTATTGGTGGCCTCTCCCCGGGAGGCCCTGGCTTTCAATCAGCCTCTTCAGAGCAGTGGTGGCCGCGCAGGTCCCAGCAAAGCCCTTTCTGATTTGTGGGGAACAATCTCTCCAGCAGCACCACGTCGGCCAAAATAACCACCAGGCCCAGGCTCCAGCACCTTCCATCAGAAACCCTGCATTTGAACTGCTCTGACAACGATTCAAATATGATCTCGATTTGAGAGGTTAGACATCGCGTTCATTTCCTTAAATTCTCCTTTAAAAGTACCTGGAGTCCAGAGGCTAACAGATCATGAAGCCAAGAAAGCTTCAGCGTCAGGGCTTTTCAACGAGGGCCCTTCTCAGGCCCGGGCCTTGTTTTATCTTAGTGAGCTGGTCTTTTTCTTGAAGAGCCAAACACGCTGCTCCCCTGCCCTGAACCAGCAAGAATATGCTAGACATTCGAGTTACCCAAGGACTGAGACTGCAACTGGGCTGCTTTTGATGACTGTAATCCACTCTTGATGGCTCATTTTACTCCAGATTTTTTTATAGGTATATTGATATAAACTGAGTGCCCAAATTCTCCAGGATTCTGGGATCATTCTTTCTTCTAATTAAGAAAAATGAATTGAGCCCCTTACACATAAACGTAGGGAATCCGGCATGCTTTCTCCTATTTCTAAAGCTTTTGGGAGCTGGGTGGAGAGGAGAGCAGTGACTTCTTTCTGTGACCTCTCGGGGTGAATTCCTCCTGCTGCCCATCTCGGCTGCTGTCCCCTCCCCTCATCCTCCCTGAGAACTCAGCTGCTCCTCCATTCCCCAAAGCACGCCTTCCACAAGAGTGTTGCTTAAGGTAACAGATTTCTGCTGAAAGGCGGAGGGCAATTATAGAGCAGCAGGAAAATCTTAATCAGATACTGGACGTGATTTTTCTTCAAGGTCATGGTCTCCATGGGAGGATCTGCCTCTGCAGTCTCAGGGCCTGTTCTCTCGTGGAAACTGATCTCTTCTCACGTCGCCAGGTCCCTCAGGGACCACACACTTCCTCCCTCTAGAGACGCTGTGGGAAAACTCTCTTACTTTATTACACGGACCATTTTTCTCTCTCTCCATTTTCATCTTCGCCTCCCGGTTCAGGTCTAGGGAGCGATGCCTTTCACAACCAGAAACAGCCATTTGGTGGCGAATCTCATCATGACATGGCTCTTTAAGGCACCCCCACCCCCCCATTAAATATACAATGTTCATTTCCATTATATTCGAGGTGGAATTTTTCACAGGGTTCTGGGATTTGAGATCATGCAGTGTGGCGCATACCTTCTGGGGTTCGCATTTGTGGCACTTAGTGAGCACACTGGCTCTTCGCAGACAGAACTTAGCAAAGTCACTCCCCACAGGATGGTCTTTTCACTTTGCTTCCCCTCCCCCCACACCTCCTGTCCTGCTCACACAACCGTCTTTCCCAAGTGAACTTAGTTTCAGGTCAATGCCTAGGCAAGTTGTTGGCAATCTTAAACCCACCGGGACTTTGGCCATGCGGGAAAACAAATATCGCTGCCGTGTCATGGAAACCCCTTTCTTGGTCTCTGATGTTCACTGAGAAAAAGGTGGCTTCTAACCAGCGTCGTCACTGACCATTGGTTACTTGCCTTCTTAGGCTTTGAGAAGCAGATCAATGTCAAAACGTCACAAAGAAACATGACTGTCATAGAAAAGTAAAGTGAGCACCCTGGCCGGGGTGGCTCTGTTGGTTGGAGGTTGCAGGTTCTATCCCCAGACGGGAGGGAACCAATTGATGTTTCTCTCTTACAAAGATGTGTTCTCTCTCCTCTCCCTCTCTCTCTCTCTCTCTCTCTCTGTGGCTCTGTTGGTTGCAGGTTGCAGGTTCTATCCCCACTCGGGAGGCAACCAATCGATGTTTCTCTCTTACAAAGATGTGTTCTCTCTCTTCTCTCTCTCTCTCTCTCTCTCTCTCTCTCTCCCCCTCCCCCTCTTTCCAAAATCAATAAACATATCCTTGGGTGAGGATAAAAAATAAAAAAAGTAAATTGAGCACACTCTAAAGACCTACTTATCTCATTGAAGGGCCAACACTGGTTCAAAGGAATATAGGAGAAACGGATGTATTTGTAGTTGCTGAAAGAAACCACACTGGAATAAATGACTGAATTACACACACAATTGGTTAATGTCACACAGGGCAATAAAACTTAGACCTTTGGGCTATAATCTTCTTTACCACGCAAAAATAATGGCTTTGTGGGCAAAATTCATTTGTATTGCTCTCAGATAAGAATCACTGGCATTGCTTTAAGGTTACTACAATGTAACATTCACAAATCACTAGTGAGTAATAAGTCATGCAAAGGTACATATCAACCCCTAGAGAATGAAGTAGTCCTTAGGTGGGCCCATTGGACATTGCTCCAGTGTGACATAGTATACAGTCACCCCTCTCCATATTCCCAGGTTTGGGGCTTGTGTTTTTTTTCTTAACATTAGAAAAAACTGCATTTTTCCTCAACTTTTCTAGGTATTCCAATCATTTAAAAATTCTTTGCTCAATGATAGCGTCTATGATAAAGCCTATTTTAGAGAATAATATACTTAACATAGTTCTGAGTTTTAAGCCTTCCCTAACCCCCCCCCCCCACACACACACACCAAAAAAAAATGCTCTTATTTAGAGTAATCTATGGATGGGTTAAGTGCAAGGTATTTATATACATGCAGAAAATGGAGTAGCCCTGGTCAATGACATCTAGTGTGACCGGATACTGGGCTAAAGGTCTTATAATTATGCTTTCATCAGAGAGACAAAGACACAGTAACTTGTTACCTCTCCATGAACTTGGACATATTAAGAAGAATTGAAACAATAGATTCTTCTGGGTGCTAGCCATGATTGTAAATATGTTAAAGGGAGGAAAGTGTCAAACATATTGGTCTTCTGACTGCTCATCTCCCGATGGTCCGTAGATCACTACAGAGCAGGTGCCCAGTCCCGAAAGGAAGGATGGGAGCTGAGCTCACTTCAGTGACTGCCCAGTGGACCTCCCGGGATGCTGCCCTATGAGACGGAGATGGGGAAGGTGTTCCCAGCAGTTCCTACTCATTAGCACTACCGGAAGGAGGTTGTTCAGAGATGAGGAAACACAGGCAGGAGTTAGCTGTGCTGTGGAAGCATTAATGTAACAGCCCAAGTGTCCACCTGCAGCATCCCAACCTCTGCTCTGGGCTCCAAATTCCACTGTAATCCCATAGAATTCCCACTGGAGGCTCCCCTTGGCGGAGCCAGCACAGAAATTCTTTCTGCAGCTGCTGGGGAGGCCGGTCCCAATCAGGGGAGAGTAACAATGACAGCACTGAGCTACCGCACATCCAAGCATAATTCCACAATCACCGAGGATAAGTGGGATGAGAAAAACTTGAAATCTACAGATGATCCCCAAACTTAAATGTTGATTAGGCTGTAATTAACCCCATGTTCCAAGAGGGCCACGGATTAGGCCAATAATCAGCAGTACTTATAAGGTTAAATGTATTCTCCCTTCATTTCCCTTGCTTATTCCTGTTGAGGAACAAATATGGAAAAAAAGGCCAAAAGGTTTGACTGGTGGCTAGGGGTGGGGGAGTAAGTATCTCTGACTTTTACCAAGTTGCATAATGTGTCTATTTATATCACCTGGAATGTACTGGCCTCACAGGAAACACTGCTTTTTGTACTCTTTATTGTGGTAACATATACCACATAAAATGAACTATTTTCAGGTGTACAGTTCAGTGGCATTAGGTACATTCACAGTGATGTGCAGCCACCTCCCCATCTACTTCCAGACAGAAAATCTGACCCGATAAACAAGAATTCCCCATTCATCCCCTCCCCCCAATCCCTGGCAGCCACCTTCCCACCTTCTGTCTCTAAGAATCTAACTATTCTAGGTCCCTCATATAGGGTGGAATCACACAATATTTGTCCTTTTGTGCCTGGTTTATTTCATTTAGCATAACGTTTTCAAGGTTCAACCATGGTATCTTGTGATGTGATGTAATAAATCTCAAACTCACATCTCCAGGTTTGCCCTACAAAACAGCTGGCAGTGGCTCTGTTACTTTTTTAAAGTTTTTTTTTAAAGTTATTACTTTTAAATTTAAAAATCATTTTTTTTTTATATTTTTAGCTGTTACTTTTTTTTTAAAGCCAGATAATAGCTCTAAAAAATATGAACAAGGAAAAAGGATAGTTCAGAATGTTCACCAAGTGATTAATCTTGGCTGCAAGTATGACTTGCAATTCAGTAATGAAAGGAAATCATCTCCTTGTACCTAGACTGAAAAAAAATCAACAACAAAATGTCCTGCTCATTGCTCCTCCCGTGAGCCTCAGAGAGATGGGACCATGACTGATGCCAGTTGTTAGATGATAATGAAATGCAATCGGTGTCCAGCAGATGCAGCAGAAACACTCTGAGGCACAAGAAAAATATGCCCGCATGGTAGTCTCCATTTTTCAAACTAAAAGAGCCAATTGCCTCTCTACTTTGTGCCCAGAATGCTGCCTTTTCCAGATAGAGGCTCGTGCATGGATTTCATGACCAATGAACCAGTGAGCGGATTCACCAGCAGATCAGGGCTTCTTTCCTCCCAGCCCTCCCACCCCCACTCTCCCATGGTGCCTCAGATACTGGGGAAGGGGAGGGAATGAATGGAGAGAACAATGTACAAGGAAAATACGATCAAATATGATCAGGTAGTAACCCCCAACCTAGTTCATCCCAGCTGTATTCCAATTACAGTCAGTAGCTCCCACGTGTACCACAAAACAGCCGTAACAAAAAAGTAAATTCTTCTTTAGGATAAGCTTCTCATGAACAGTTCCAGTTGTACCCAAATTCATGCCCTTAAATAAAAGCTTCAAATTGTGTGACACTTAAAACACAAACACATGCAAATGCACACGCAAGACCAAAATGAGATAGTGAAGAGAATAAATTAGCACCAGCTGCAGCCCGATGAAGCACAGGTTTGCACAAGGGAAAGCTTACTTATAATTTACCTAAACCCTCTTCTTTTGTGTTGCAATTTTCTGCTTATTAATTTTTCGTATGAAAATGACAACAAAGAATAACCAAGAGCATTGTTATCACTTCAGAAAAAAAAGAAAACCCCAGCTCTTCCAATCAAAAGAATGCTTTTAAAAGGTGTATTTTTAGTCAAACATTAACATTTCTAACATTTAAAATTTTAAAAAATCAAAGTTACACATGCACACAGTTAAGAGTCAAAGTTTATGGTGAAAATCAGTAATTTCCAGCCCTCCTGACCTCCTCAGGGGCCACAGCCTTCAAATCTTTTAACTATTGCTTCTGGTATTTGTCTGTATTTCTAGGTAATATACATCTATGGGGGTTTCTGGACTTATGAATTTTTACTTTATCTGTTGACTTCCTATATGATGGTTTTCCTGTCTTTTATCACAAATCCTACCACTGCCAACCTCTCTGCCTCCCCCGACTTCCAACATAATTATATTGAGGGGGAGGAAGGAGAAGAGGGTGAAGAAAGCCTGAGACCTAGTCCACTGTGTATTGTGAAGTGCATATAAATGAATAGCAAGCTCTCCCATACATCGTGCTTGCTTTGTGCCAGGCACAGTTCAGGGTACATTATATACATTAAGTCATTTAACCCTCGCAACAATCCTATAAAGTAGGTACTGGGATTACACCCATTTTACAGATGAGAAAACTAAGGCACAAAGAGTTTAAGTAACTAAGAGATGCTACAAGTCATCTTGGATCCCTAAACTAGGGATCTAGGGATCCAAGATTATAGATGCAACAGCTCTTTGAAAAGTCAGCAGCAATAGACAGTTGCAAAGGAGATAATGATAATGTTGACGATGCCAGGCCAGCACACACATATGCAGCAAGGAATGAGAGCAAGAAGGGCATGCAAAGCTGATCCAGGTTTTGAGGGGAGATAATGGATATGCAGTTTGGGGGGAGGTGCCTCTTTAAGTAAAAGAGTATGGATTTAGGTAGCAAAATGAATATTTATTTAGAGTGAAAAAAAGAAATCAAAGCAAATTAAATATCTAAAATAGTGACAAATACCAAACATTGCAACATCCAGAAAAACAACACAATGTATTCATTAACAGCTGACATCCTCTCTGGTTCCTTTTTTCCTATTTTGGCTGGGCGCTCTTTGATCCCCTCTACATATATCAACAAGTTTGTAATATTGTTTACTAGAGAGAGCCTAGAAAGCGGATTCATTCTTTTTTCTACTGTGATTGATAAAATGTGTTTTTAATATTGACGGTTTAGCACTTCATTTCCGTTTTACAACTGGTTATTGGAAATAGCATGTGAATCTTAGGATGTTGTTCATTTGAGAAAATCTCTAGCCTATTGATCTTTCATTATGAGCTGACAAACTCAGGCCATTCCAGGGTTATTGTGTTGTGACTGTCTTACCTACTCATGGAATTGATGGCGTTCATAAACCAATGACTAGAAAGGGGCCCAAAGTGTGGAGACTTCCAGCTCGCTGCCTCTGAGGGCGGGGGCCCAGGGCCTTAAGCCCCTGACCTCTACTGCAGAGGCCTCCCCTCCCAGCTCCGATGGTGCAGCTCAGCTCAGGGTGATGGCGGTGTCTGCTGTTTCTCCAGGAAGCTGGCAACCTGCCCCCAAGAGCAGGTCAGATTTCCTCCCCAGGTTGAACACCGCAGTGCATTGAGATGATGGGCCTGTGATCCCGGCCAATGCTGGTAGCCCTGGCAGCAGCGTGGCAGGGGCAGGAGGCTCCGGCAGCCCCTGCAGCTAAAGCCATGCTTTATTCCAGGAAGGGGGCTAGGGCTCGATGGGCGGAAACTGTGCCGAATATGATCACAGGAAGACTTGCTGGACTGTGCGTGCGCTGAAAGGGAAATATGCATTTCATCATTCGAATCAAACACCTGAGCCATTTCCACCAAAATAAAGGCATCAGGCTTGGTTTGAACAGCTTTCACGGTAAACCCACGGGAAGAACAAAGTGGGGTTGCTAACTAGGACGGCAGTCAGGAGGCCCGGGTTTTGCTGCCTGTGCCAGGCTGCAGTGAGCAAGCCGTTTCCCTCCCAGCCTACAGGCCTTCACTGTGAATAGGAAAGCTGGAACCGATCACCAGCTTGGTCCCTGTCAGGACCCCGGACTAACCAGACAAGAGTGTGAATGGGAATCCCCACTCTCCCCCCAAACCTGACGGGCAGTTAGCACCGTGGGAGCCCAGCTCTGGCTACATCTTCTAGGTGCAAATGTACATTTTCTCTGAGCAGCCAAGGTCAGGTGCCAGCCTGAGAATTGGGAAAAAAGTAATCCAGGAGAGGGCACAATAAACCATTTTATAACAGCAGAAAAGTTCCCGTGTCATCTAGGAGTTTTAGAACTCGTAAGAATTCATGAAACTTTGGTGCCTGAAAAGTTAAATTGCAAAGAGAGGGTATGAAAGAATCCATAAGCATCTTGTAGCTACAGGCTTGCAAACTGTATTTTCAACAATGGAGGTGAGAAAGAATATCAGTTCCTGAATAGAGCATCCGACTGCTTTTCTCCTCCCTTCTCCCACTTCTCCCTTCTCCCCCTTCCCCCGCACCTCCCCCCTTCTAATTAATGTAAAATATAGTGAGGCTTGTCACTTTTTAAATTCTGTTCATGTCAGCATCTTACCTATGGGCTTTTCTAGTTAAAATATTAGGAAATGAGCTATTAGGCTACTACTTCTCTGATCAATGGAAAAATTATACTTTAATGATGTGCAGTGGCATTGCACAGTTATAATATACACACCTGAAGAGGTAAAGAGCCTTCTCTTCCCCAAATATAGACACTGGCCTGCAAATGTGTTCAGAGAAACACTCTGATTTTCAAGCGTTGCATCATAAGCTCTCCGGTATCGGTCGTTTTTAAAAATGAGTATGCAGCACCCTTTCTATGTTCAATATATTTTTCTTCTTTTAAGAATCACTGTTGTTATCTCTGATAGTAAAAGTAACACATGCCTGTAATTACAGTGGCAAGTGTATGCCAGGAAACGGTAAAGGCCCCTGTAACCCCAGAGATAAACACTGCTTCCTTTATACTCATCCAGCTATTTTCTCAGTGGATGTGATTATAGATCTTTATAGAATATATAAATTGAAAAAAGAGCATGCACAATGCCCCTTTGCCTTTTCTGCATTTCAAGCCTGGCTCCCCACAGTGGACATCTTTCCATGTCCGCACGTGTAGAGCTGCTTCGCTCTTTTGACGCCACCACAGTATCCCATTATACGTAAGTATCATCACAATTGTTTAATCTGCCATTGATATGCGTTTGGGTTGTTTCCAATATTCCTGACTAGGAATAGTAATGAATAAAATTCTCGTATAATAATCTTAGTGCACATCTGTAAGTGTTTCTGCAGGAGAAATTCCTAGAAGGGGACTTGCTGGGCCGATGCGTATTTTAACCGGAACAGATACTGCCAAACTGTCTTCTACCAGGATGGAGCCAATTTGTATCCATCACCACCGCTATATAAATGAACCTGCCTTTTCCACTCATACTTTGGCTAACGCTGTACTCCCAGACTTTTAAAACTTAACTGAGCTGATAAACAAAAGAAGACGTCTTCTTGTTTAAATTTTTCTCTTTTGGATTTATTGTTATACTAGAGGCCCCATGCACAAAATTCACGCAAGTGGCTCAGCCGGAAGGTCATCCAGAAGGACATCCAGTCTAATTAGCATATTATACTTTTACTAGAGGCCCGGTGCACAAAAATTTGTGCACTCAGAGGGGGAGAGGGGGGGGTCCCCCAGCCCGGCCTGTGCCCTCTCGCAGTCTGGGACCCCTCGAGAGATAATGACCTGCTGGCTTAGGCCTGCTCCCGGGTGGCAGAGGGCAGGCCCAATCCCTAGGTGC
>NW_005370635.1:208054-221493 GCF_000412655.1 Myotis brandtii
GGGAACGTTGGAGTCTGCAGTCACTGAAGCAAGGAAGCCTCATGTTCGCTTCCAGCTGCCTGGCTGCCGGCCGCCATCTTGGCTGACAGTTAATTTGCATAAGGATATGCTGATTAGCCAATGGGAAGGGTAGCGGTCGTACGCCAATTACCATGTTTCTCTTTTATTAGTGTAGATTATTATAGATAAAATACAAAGATATTATATAAGGAATCACTAACAATAAGCCACTGAATAATAAATAAATGAATACTGGTAGATGAGTAGAGCAGTAAAGAGAAAAATTAGTTCAGTACTCCAAGCTTTCTCTAAGTATCTCCAACCTCACTGCGTGGGCTCTGAAGTTCTCAACCTGACACAACAGCTTCAATACCATCCCAATCCCCTGAGAAGACCAGGGCAGGAAAAGGAAGAAGGGAGATTTACCAGTGACTACACCTCCATTCTGTGCCCTGAGCTATGCTGGGAACACATTTCATATCCCTTCTTCCTTTTTAAGTCATAGCACTATCTTTCCCAGGTTCACATGGGACCGACCCTCCAACCCTCCCACCTAGAGGTGTACATGTGACTCAGAACAGGCCCATCAGCAACCTCACCAACATCTTTGTTGTGCCCCTCAGCCAAGAGGCTCTCTCCTTCCTCCACCCTTCCGTCCTCAGTGCTGAGTGTCACGTGGGCCCAGAGCTGCTGGGGAAGACTTCTCCAAGTGAGGCCAACAGAGAAATAGTCAAAGTGGAGAGAGAGAGAGCACAGATGTCCAATGACATCTTTTGCGTGCCTGGATGTTGCTGTGCCCGAAAGCAAAGCAGCTCCCTGGATTTTTCAGTTGCATGAGCTAATGAAGCCCTTGCTTGCACTATTTTGATTAATGCAGTAAAAAGCTGGAATTTGAACCCAGCTTTGTGTGACTCCAAAGCCAATGCTCTTTTCACTACACAGAACAGCTTCCCAAACAGCTTTCACTGAGCCAGCATTTTCCAGGGGCCCACACTCTCAACCCCAGCTGCACGCTTTAGGGTGAAGAACAAGTCCAATGCAGCCATGGGGCTGAGGACAGTACTGGTCCTTTGCAAAAGTCACCCCTTCCCAGCAGACACACACAGTCATGCCTGCATATGTGTCCCCCTGAGGACTGGTGGCTGGGAAATGCTTTTCTTGGTATCTGGTCCCCAATCATAGCTGGGGTTTGGGGCTCTTTTACAGCTGAGTGGTACTGTAGCCCCTTAGAGGTGCCAACTGAGATCTTGCTGGAACTCCAAGCATTCGGGGGGGGGCGGGGGAGGGGGGAGAGCACCAGCAATTAATTGTCACAGTTCACAGTGTCCCTGGGAAAACACTGCTGGGAGATTGTCTTGGTCTGTTTGGGATGCCAAACAAACCACCTTACACAACAGAAATTTTTTTTTTTTTTTACAGTTCTGGAGGCTGGGAAGTCCAAAGTCAAGGTGCTTGCAAAGGAGGTTTAATTTTGAAGTCTCTTTTCTTGGCTTGCAGGTGGCCACCATCTTCCTGGGTGCTCATGTGACCTTTGCTTGTGTGTGTGAGGAGAGAAAGAGAAAGAGGGGGGCAGAGGGAGGGGTCAGGAGGAAGGGAGAGAGAGAGAGAGAGAGAGAGAGCTAGAGCTCTCTAATGGTGTCTCTTCTTACAAGGATACTACTCCTTTTGGACTGGGGACCTACCCTTATGACCTCATTTAACCATAATTACTTCCATAAAGGCCCTGTTTCCAAATATGTTCATGTTGGGATTAGAGCTACAACCTATGAATTTGGTGGGGGCCACAAACAGACCCTAACAGATGCACTGGAGACTTTCGGTCACAGGAGATGTGGAGAAAATACAGAACCGGATATTCAGGATGACCTGCAGGAGGGTGGTGCTACTTCCCAGAGCCCAGGCTCAGGCCTTGGCCGTGCTCAGGATGGTACCTTCTGCGCCTGTGCTCCTTTGCCGCCTCGTTACAGGACGAAACGCTGGGGTTTCCTGTTTTGTTTTTGGCAGCGATGTACGTCGGGCTTCCTTGTTTCAAGATAAATCCACCTGTTATGAGTGTGGTATCCTGACTGGCAAAACTAAATTAGTTAACTGAAAATAAAAAATGGGAAAATTAAACCAGCAAATTCTCCAAACATATTGGGACAATTTAAAACCCAGGTTAACATTGATTTATTGCCTTAATAAGATTCCTGTGTAAGGAAAAAAACTGGTCTGCAACATAAATAAGAGTGGGGAATGTGTTTATTTGGCTGCAATAAACAGGAGCAACAGGGCAAGTGACTGTACGTTCTCTGCATTTTTTTTTCTTATTTTTAAAATCATTGGGCCTTAAAGTGTTATGTTTTTGTTTTGTTTTTTAATTTTTTTTTACGGAAGGCTAATGTCCACAGAATAATATAAAAAACAGTTAATATTCTGAGTTCTCCCCTCACTAAAAATGACCCACGAAGGCACTGGCTCCCAGCTTCAGCCAGGACAGCCTCACAGCTGCAGGAGGTGCCCTGCTCAGAAGAGGCTGTGGAGGGACAGCCCAGGCCCAGGCCCAGGCCCAGACCACCCTGTAGCACACAGTTGTCCCTGTAGGGCTGAGGCTCCAGGAGTGGCACCCCTTCTTCCTCAATGAGTCAAGTGCTCCTCAAGTTCAGGAGCTTGGCCCACTGCCCTTGACGTCTCTGGCCACTCAGTTGCAGAACTGTGGTCAAGGGCTTTGGGCCCTCTCATGGACACTGGAAGAGGCAGTCATGCGCACCTCCATCTGACAACAAGGCTGGAGGAGAAGTGCTCAAAAGGTCCAGGCATTGCATGGCTCACCCGCAACCTCGAAAATCACATGGTCATCTCTGATTCTGACGACACAGGCCAGAGACATAAGGGCTATTTCTAAGTCTTTACAAAGCACCTCTCAGGAAATAACTTCTTAGGAAGTTACAGGCTCTATTAAGAAGTCATGGAGCATAAAGTGAATTTAGCTGTGTTCCCAATGTTTTATTTTATGAGCTCAGTGATGGATACATGGGTTATCAATTGTATTTATCCTCATATTTTTAAAAATGCCTTAAATATTATATAATACATTTAAAAATAAAATTACATTAAGAAGGTGTTGAGGCAGAAAGTAGGGATATCTTTTGAAACACAATATGTTTGAGAAGTTTGAGGGGAGAACTAAAGAGTTACGTGTTCATAAGAAGTCCAGATAAAATACTTCGATCCAGGGCCTACAATGGTTTAAATCTTTGCCCAGGGCACAAACTAGAGTCCATCAGCCATTGAGTCAAATCCTAAACTATTAGCAATAGATCATTCTGCTCCTTCTTTGGACTCAATAGAATGTTTCTCTCTCTCTCTCTCTCTCTCTCTCTCTCTCTCTCTCTCATCTTTTTGCATGTATAGTGCATTTAATACCCTCTCTCTCTCTCCCTCTCGTCTTTTTGCATGTACAGTGCATTTAATACCTACAAAGCTCATTTTCATTCATGTGTTTCCAACATACAGCCCCTGAAAGGTGATGATGGTCTTTTGCCTCCTCGTTGTGAAGGATAAAATTTGGACACATCACCTAGGGAGGTTGGGAGGGAGCAGGAGGCTGGGTCAGCAGCAAATCATTTTGCTCCATAAACGCTCACTCCCCACCAGAAAGGCTTTGCTCATTGCCCCGCCATTTAGCAATCTGGTGTGTATCAAATGTTAGATAAATGTCTGTTCCCAATTAATTTTATCATTATTGATTTGTATTTGACGGGTATTTACAACACCACATTATCAACAAACAGTAGAAGATAAAAAGGCAGAGGAACAATGGGGTTGGAAAGGTTTCATGAAAGGACCTAATCTATCGTGAGGCAATTGCTCACATTAACAAGTCCCTGAAATTGATTTCCATAGAAAATGCTTTAGAGGAAAACCCAAGGAACTCTTCCAGAATTACTGCAACTCTTATCTTTTGGGGAATGTCCATGTGTATGTAAATATGTATGTGTTTTTAATTGAACTCTGTCTTCCTTTTGATAATAAGGAGCCCTAAGTAAAAGAGTTAAAGCCGAAAGGCCTTGTTGCGTACAGCAAGCACGTATTTTCAACAAAGTTAAGTGTGGTGCTATTTATTGCTCCCTGAACACTGGTAACTTCAGTGTGATTAGGTTGATTAGTGAGTCGCTAGTTGAGTTAGTAAATGAAAATAAAATGAATATTGTTGTATAAAAACAGTTGATTTTGCGGGGGAGGGGGGTTTTAAAGAGAATACAGTGGACTTGTTTGATGGAATATAGAGTGCTAATGCCTACCTGGATAACTGTATCCCACAAGAGGCAACAAGGAAACCTTTAACATTTCGTGATGTGGTGGGAAGGAAGGGCAGCAGCTCGGGAGGCAGGTGGACCTGGGTGGAATCTGGATCCACCCTTTATTAGGTGGATCCAGGTGACCTGGGACCTGGCTCCTTGTCTGTAAGATGAGAACAACAAATACCCACCTGGTGGTGGCTGTGAGGGGATGTGAAACCATGGATGTAAAACGTGGAACCCAGGGGCTGGCACATAGTAATTTCCCTTTTCACCTCAGGAAAAGATGCTTTTATCCAGAAGTCTCATCCTCTCAAGAAAAGAGAGTTTAGGCTTGAATTTGCTATAGCAACAGTGAGAGAAAAATGGAGAAATGGGATTCTATCAATAATGTCTCCCCATGACTCTAAAGCCCTTTAGAGTTCTTGATTACGGACTTTAACAGCCAATAGGCTGGGGTATCGCTTTTGAAGTTGTTAAATATTGAAATCTGTTCTTACCCGTGGCTAAGTGCCTCTGCCTTGAGTCCCTGCATGATCACCCTAGCCACCTTGGAACCCTCAGGGTCAATGCCTCCTCATTAGAGTGGGAGTCATAGGGATGGTCCCTTCTGAAGAGCTCTGGCAGATGTCCATCCTGAGACACTGGAATGTATCCCCATACCCTATGGGTCTCCAAATATTTTATCTCTGGTTTCTAACCAGTTCTCTCTTCAGACACCTCTTCGGTCCCTAACCTGTTTGCAGGATAGCAGAGAGCTTGAAACCACTCTCCCCGGAGAGGCCCTTGTGTGGGCTAGAGCTGGCTGTCCTGGCTGGTGTCTTGTCTACTTGGATGGCTCCCCTCTTAGCTCCAGCTGCAGTGGGGTCACTTTTCCTTGTCAGGTTTGTAATATAAACCGAAAGGGTGTAACTGAAGCCCCAAGCTACAGGCTAGCTTTGTTTGTTTGGCAGGATTCTGAACCGTGAAAGGGGGGATCTAAACACTGTGTGTTCCTGTGGGTGGGCCAGCTCTGAACAAGTCTCCTCTTTCCCTTGGGGCGGATACATTCCTGTTGAGAGCTGACAGAGTTGCTCCCATCCCAGCCCAGCACACACACAAGGGGGCAAGTTCAGTCTCTATTTCCCTCCGGTGGTGCCCGCCCCACCCCCTCCTGAGCCGCCTTCTCTCCAGCTTGTCAAGTTACAGTAAAGAGGCCCATGAGTCTGTATTCATAGCAAGCACTGGCTTATTCATTCCATTCATATCACAGGGCACAGACCTTGCACCAGGTACTGCCGCAGTCTTTGTCTTCACTGGTTTTTAAATGTTATTGGATACTTTGTGGTGAACAAAACACACATTTATCCAAAACTTACTGAACTCAGATGCTTTTGGTCACACATTTTATAGATCAATTAATAGGAAAAGTGCAACAACTATCATGTGGGAAGGCTGTACAGTTGGACATTAGCGAGAGGGCCTCACCCTAGTTGTAGCACACCATGGAAATGAGAAAAAAGTACACAATTGAATGATTAGCCTATTAGTAAAGAGACATCAGAACGGCAGCTCAGTGCTCGTCTGCACAGGAAGGAAGATCAGGGCAGTTCTGGAGGCTCAGACCTCAGGAAAGCATGCCCACATCTCAATAGGTCTTTTACAAGCAACAGAGTGAAGGCTGCTGAATTCAAGTGTGTCACCACCTCTGGGAGCATGGAGATCTAAGAGGGCTGAAGGCCAATGCAATTAGATTTGCATCTTCCTTTCCCTTCCTCCTCAGGCCCTGCCCTCCTGTTCTTCCCTCCTCTGGCTGGTCTTCAGAAAAGTGTTGGCAGGTAGCAGCCAGCTGGGAAGGCTGCCAGGCTTCTAGATGGAGGAGCGGCGCTGCAGCTGTGTTGGCAGGGAAAGGCATGGAGGAGCCAGGGTAAATGAATTAAGTCCTGATCCTCCATGTTAAGCTACGGGACATTTGTAGCACACGGGGGCAGCGGCTGGCTGCATTGCATCAACTGGCATAGTGCTGCAATAGATACAAACCTGCAATGTAAACCCAAATGAGAATCGCCATGCTAGAGCAATGCCGGGAGGGGTACACCTTGCTTGAAAAAAAGCCCCCACACGAAGACTGTTTTAAAAAACTCTCCTTTTTTCTTATTATTTGCTGATGATGCTGTAATACATCTTCAGTCAAGCAGCACTATTTTGAGCAACCATCTCATAATCTTTCTCATCAAGCCCCAAATTGGCAGTATTTTAGGGAGTGGCCAGTTTCCAAGGGCAATATGCCAAGTCTCTACAGAATTAAATAAAATGGAGACTTGGCAAAGTGAAGGTGACAAATGCATGTAGTCATCTCTATGTCTCAGGTCCAAAAAACATTACTCTTTCCTCAAGTAATTGAATGAGTCGTGACTAAGCAATGGAGAGTGGTAGAGGTCCTCTAGAATAACCTTGACCAATCTTAAAACTTCCTCAGGAGTTAATTTCTGACATAAAATGAATGAATCCCTGGCTGGGTGGCTAAGTTGGTTGGAGCTAAAAGGTTGTGGGTTTCGATTCCCAGTCAGGGAGCATGCCTAGGTTGCAGGTTCAATCCCCAGTTGGGACACATTAGGGAGGAAACTGCTTGATGTTTCAACTGACCTCTCTCTCTCTCTCTCTCTCTCTCAAGTCAATAAATGTATCCTTGGGTGAGGTTAAAAGATGAATGAAGATATTTAACAAAGAACATGTAAAGTTGTTTATGCTTCATACCATTGTAGTGGGCAGTATAATGCCCTACCGCCACCAAAATGTCCACCTCTGACTCCTGGGGACTGGGGCACATGTTACCTTATATGGCAAATGGGACTTTGCAGATGTGATTGGGGATCTTGAGATGAGAGATGATCCTGGATTATGTGGTGCCCTGATGTAATCATAAGAGGACTCATAAATGAAACAGGGGGACAGGACAGTCAGGGTCAGCTACAGGTTGCAAGAAAGATTAGAGCTGTTATTGTTGGCTTTGAGGATGGAAGGGGGTCATGAGCCAAGGAATGTAGGCAACTTATAGAAAAGGCAAGAAGATAGGTTCTCTCCAAGAGCCTCCTGAAGGAACACAGCCCTACTACCTTGATTTGAGCCCAGTGAGACAGAAAGGTAAAAACGTGTATTATTTGAAGCTTAAGTTTGTGGTCATTTGTTATAGCAGCAATAGCCAACTAATATAGTCACAATCAGATAATGTCAGATAGTAGATGAGAAGTTCCGAATTTCATTTAGGATTGAAAACTGTCTATTTCATTTGGACTAGATCCTCAGGCAATATTTAGTTCTTACACAAATATATGATATATCTCAATTTTTAAAAGATGCTATTTTCTTCATTTCTTTTCTCCACAGGGAAGTATTGAACCCTAATTGCATTCTGCGGTTGGATAAATATGGAACAAGAGGTTTTCATAAAATCCAAGGCACACATATGTAGATAACAGACAGAAAGAGACCCTTAGGTCTCACATGGGTCACAGTATGAGAATTTAACTCCCCCATTTTGCTGGTTTTGAAAATGAGCAAATATCTCTTATTTTTCAATCCCTGGATTCTGAAATTAGAGAGTCAGCCTTCAGAAGTGGTTAGTACGTCAGTCAAATTAATATCCCCAAGAACTTAAAGATCTTTACTGGCAGAAAATTAAGGCATGAAACTTTTCTGAGGTTCAGCTTTCACAAGAGAAAAGAGAATAAAAATGACTTTTACCTGAGTTGCTCAGGTTAAGCTACTATTTTCCAAGGTGAATTTCAGTGGCTTTGGGGTGGGGGTGGGGGCAAGTAGGCATTTCATGTGACATGATTTCTCATTTCAAAAGGTTTTGGGGTAGGAAATAATCTATATAATAAAAGCCCAGCGACCCTTACGGTGGAATGACCAGAACAACCGGTCGCTATGATGCACACTGACCACCAGGGGGCAGACGCTCAATGCAGGAGCTGCCCCCTGGTGGTCAGTGTGCTCCCACAGGGGGAGCACCACTCAGCCAGAAGCAGGGCTCTCCGAGGCAGCGCTAAGGAGTGGCGAGCCAAGCTGTAAGGAGTGAGCAGGCGGGCGGTTAGGAGTGAGCAGGCGGGTGGTTAGGAGTGAGGGATCCTGGATTGCAAGAGGGATGTCTGACTGCCTAAACCAATCAGGCCTAAACTGGTAGTCGGACATCCCCCGAGGGGTCCCGGATTTCGAGAGGGCGCAGGCCGGGCTGAGGGACCCCTCCCCTCTGCATGAATTTCGTGCATCAGGCCTCTAGTATATATATATGAAGCATTGTAGTCATGTCTTAACATAACAACCCATCTGGTGTCTAACTGAACAACACAAGCCTGGTTAAGATTTGCATGGGAGCACGTTTTTCAAGTTTTCTCCCTATTGAAGCTTCTGCGCAAGCCAACTGTGGATTTGCTGTAATTAATCCCAGGCCCCCAATGGTGCATAGTTGGGGTAATAAAAATAAGCTGGAATTGATGGAGTTCAGGACCAGAGGAAAGATCCACCTATAGCATTGGCCTCTGAGGAAGAAGACGAGCCTGCAAAGATAATGAATTGGGAACCTGGGAAGCTTGGGCATCACCCAGGCTGGCATTACTATTCAAATAGTGCAACTGGTAAACGATGTCTCTGGGTGGAGAGAATGTTCCTCAGCACCTGGATAATCACAGTGCCTTCTAAGAAGGGGTGGAGTTCATGTGGATTCAAGCAGAGCCGCTTCAAGCTGGGGCAGCAGGGATGCGGGTGTGTGTAAAATCAGCATGCAGCTCCGCAGGGAGAAAGGGTTAAGCAGATGGTCATGGTGTTGAACTCAGGGGCTGGGGTTCATGGCAGCTCCAAGCCAAGAAGAAAAGTTCGTGAAGCAGCGCCAAAGCTCCTTGCTGTCTGTACACACAGAAAGGTCCTCAGGAAAAACTGCAGCTCCTTGAGCAGCAACCATCAAGCATAAGAACCGAATTCGAACTCTCATGCCTGCGGGGCGTGGGACCCTGGATAAACTTCTCAGCGTGTTTGGATTGGCTAAGGAACTGGCTCTTGTTGGACCTTCCTGTTGCAAACCATCAGTCCTTATAGCTGGGCAGAGCTGGGGGCAGGGTGGGACTGGCATGTCCAACCTCGCTGGCTTTACCCAAGTGAAGAATTATTATTATTATTATTTTAGTAAGAAGCTACAAGAACTTGAGTTTCACATCCTTTCTCTAATCTTAAAGCTGCTAACTTCCCATGGAATGTATGCTTCACTTTGCAACTCAATTAAGGGAGCCTGAAATTTAAAATGGAAAAAATTGAAACAACTCATTGCAACATTTAATCCCCAAGTGTGGCCCTGCATTTACTTAGCTTCAAAACAGTGTCAGGCAGCTACAAAAGAGAGATGGATCTGAAGACATGGGAGCAAGGGAGCGAGGAAACAAAGTGAACTCTCTGAACCAAATTAGAGCAAATGAGTGCAAGCTCAGGATAAGAAAGGTCCAACAAAGAGGGTGACCGTGGCCGTTCAGGGCTCTCTGAAGACGCCTAAGGAAAACCCAGCACCGCAGAGGAGGCCAGTGGAGACCTGGATGAGGCCATTCAATATCCCAGCTCCTCTGGGACATCAAGCAGCAGAGCTCCCCACAAAGAGCGCTCACTTCTGCAGCCAGGGAGGCAGGAGCGCACGCAATCAACCCTTGACGTTATTAGTGCAGAGAGAAGAGGCTTTGGCCCACGGGAGAGGCCTTTTATGGTAGGTTTCAGACCTGATATATTCTTAAGCACAAGGTGGCTAATTATACGTTTTAATTTATGGAGGTGGGATGCACTGGAGCAGAAGAAGTCTGCACGAGGATTTCCCCGAGAGTCCCATTCCGTGCGGGCTCATGGAAGGAAGGGGGTGGGAGAACATTTGCATGGAGCTTGGACCTCATACCTGGTATGGCCAATTAGCAGTCTTCTTGTTAACCTCTGACTGCTGCTGTTTCTTACATTCTCTTTTCTGTTCCTTCTGACCACCTCTTACTTAATACACCCCTGACATGCCAGGCGCTGGGAGTGGGGTAGGAAATGGAGGAGGTGGGTGCAGGGAAGACTTGGTGTCAGACTGCAGCCCACCTGGGCAAACACTGACCTTGAACTTCAGTGATAGACAGGGCCCGTGGCTCATGCGAACTTGGCCACTGAATTATTAGGTGGCAGGCCGAATAATAGCTCCTGACTTTTTTCATGTTCCCTATTGGCTTAGTTTACACTAGCCTGCCTGTCAGACTAAAAGTGGTACAGAGCTCTGTGAGTAAAAATGCCAATTATGAAAACCCATGTGGCCATTGTCTCAGGTGGGGTCTCTAGGAAACAGAATCTGAGATGGAAGTTGAATGCAGATGATTTGTTGAGTGCTGACTGTGGAGGAGTGAAGGAGGCAGGAATGGGTAGTGGAAGAAGTTCAACTACATATAGTGATTTTAAAAATGCCTTAACTAATCCCACAGGGAGCATTGAGGCTGGGTGGCCCTTCAGGGTTGTCCTGAATTGGAGTGAGCAGGCCAGACCCTTATACTGCCACGTTGCCATTTAATGGTGGCTGATTTAGGATATAGCCTGCACCCCGGAGAACGGTTCCCATCCTCACTGTGTATCCTCCCCTCCAGCTGGCCCTCTTCCTCAGACCTCCTTGTTCTCAATTTTCTTTTTTTCTCTCTTTTTTTTAATCCTCACCTGAGGATATTTTTCAATTGATTTTTAGGGAGAGAGGGAAAGACAGAGAGAAATATCAATGTGAGAGAAACACATCAATTGGTTGCCTCCTGCAAAAGCCCTCCTGAACCAGCAGGCCAGGGAGGAGCTTGCAGCCAAGGTACTTGCCCTTGACCAGAATCGAACCCAGGACCCTTTGGTCTGCAGGCCAATGATCTATCCATTGAGCCAAACCAACTAGAGCTCAATTTTCTTATCTTTCTCTTTCTAGACCCCTGACCAACCTGCCAAACATCAGCCACTGTCTATGAGTCCATAGATATCCTAACCTCAGACACTTCTCTTTCTACCTATCAAATAAATATATCCATATTAAATAACCACAATGTACCAAGGCCATGCTAATTTGTTGTGGTGAAGATGCCACATGGGGCACAACATTTGAAATTGGGCTAGTAGGTAGGCAGGGGAATCATGCCCACAGTGAGGATTTCCAGCTTATACCTACCTACTGAGCAGATGCATCATGAACCAAACTTGACCTTTACTCTCCATGGCTAGGTGGTCATGTAGCTGAGGGAGAGGTACCAGTGTATCAGGGGATGAAACACAGATCTGGGCCACTTGTGCCCTATGGCCTTGTTTGTTGTTTGTGCCCATTCCCAGATGCTGAACTTTCATCATATTTATGACAGAGTGGTAGAGTTAACATAGTCCTGGGAAAAGACCATAAATGTATTTATTTTTTTGCACATCCAAAGTGACTATGGACTGTTTCTTATCTGTCTTTCTGATCAAAATGAAAATAAATATATCCATATTAAATCATCACAAACGATGTACCAAGGCCATGCTAATTTGTTGTGGCAAAGATGCCACATGGGGCACAACATTTGAAATTGGGCTACTATTTGATTGAGTTTGCAGCAGTTCACTATCTCATTCTTCAAGCTCTGTCTGGCTTTTGTTGGGGGCCAACTGGTTAATTAGTGGGGATATAATTGGCATTATCCCCCAACCCAGCATCCTTTAGGTTTTTCCAGGATAGCGATATAATCTTTGTCATCCCCCTTGGTTGTGAAGTTGTTTTGTATCTACCATCTTGGTCAGTGGGGAAAGTGGGTAGTTTCTGTTTGGCCTTCCTCACACTGATAGCTCTTATCCCACAGCTAAGGAGCTAACATGGGTGTTCCACCCACTACCAGCTATTTCTGTTCCAATTATACATTCCAGGTTTAGGGAAGAGACCACCCTGTGGGTCTGTGTGCCTAGCGGACTTGACCAGGACCTCCTTTATTACCTGGCCTCCTGTCCCACACTAACAGGAGCCTGGATGACACCTCAGCTCCCCAGGGTCAAGGTCAGCGCAGACCCCTTGGCCAACAGTGTCTGAAATGTTTGGGAATTCCCCTTTGCCCAGTGTATGAGCATCCAAGTTCTGGAGGCAGCACATGCCAAGGAACTGCCCTGTGGGTCTGTGTGCCTAGCGGACCTGACCAGGACCTCCTTTATTACCTGGCCTCATTGTCCCACACTAACAGGAGTCTGGATGACACCTCAGCTCCCCAGGGTCAAGGTCAGCGCAGACCCCTTGGCGAACAGTGTCTGAAATGTTTGGGAATTCCCCTTTGCCCAGTGTATGAGCATCCAAGTTCTGGAGGCAGCACATGCCAAGGAACTTTCTGGCCTTCCATAGTATAGCTACTCCACCAGGTCTGCTTCCGAGTCTTCTGGTCCTGCCTCTGCCATCTTCCATGGTAGTTCTGGCATATCCACCTCATACGTGGGAGCTGTCAATTCCTCCAACTCCAAAAGCCATCCTAGCAGCACGTAGACTGTCTCCCTTGGGTCCTTGTCGAGATGTTACATTCTCTATCACTGGGGAATTGTCTCATATCTATAACCTCTGTCTCTCTTTATTTTTTAAACATATTTTATTTATTTATTTGAAATGTATTGTTATTACAGATGTCTCCTCTCCCCCCACCCCACCATTACCCCCTCAACCCGGCTCCTGCCCCACCGCAGGCCTTCCCCATGCTATTGTCTGTATTTAAAGATATTGTTAAGAATAAACTTTATTTTAGAAACAGGACATGTATACACACGACAAACAAAAGGGCTCCCACGTGCAGACCTAGCCACACTGGGAAGCCTCTGAGAACTTTTCAGTGCTCCAACAGCAGTACTGTGCAGGCGGAGTAGAATAAATAATGTTTTGGGGAGAATCATAGTGACCAATAGGATAGGTAAAGAAGGGACTTTGGCCTGGCCAGTGTTGCTTAGTGGTTAGAGTGCCAGCCCACGTACCAAAGGGTTGTGGTTTAATTCCCAGTCAAGGCCACGTACCTGGGTTGCAGGTTCCATTCCAGCCCTGGACAGGGTGTGTGTGGGAGACAACCAGTCAATGTGTCTCTCTCACATCAATGTCTCTCTCCCCGCCCCTTCTAATCTCTCTAAAAATCAATGGAAAGAATATCCTCAGGTGAG
>NW_005370635.1:221761-230516 GCF_000412655.1 Myotis brandtii
CAGCATTACTAAACAAGCATCCCTAAACAAGAGAGATGTTCATTGCTAATTACACCTGCACAAGCTAACATTACTTCATACCCCACACCCCAAGGAGGGGCAGGCAATCATCTCCTTACACTGTGGCATCACCCACACCCTGGATCGTGCTTTATCAAGTGCAGTTAGGGGGTAGAGGAACGTTGGTTTCCACGTGCTAAAATGTGTACTTACTGCTAGTAAAGTATTTCTTGAGCCAAAACAAAGTGTCTAAGGACCCCCTGAGCGTGTGATGGACTTTCATCTGTAAGTAAGTTAGGCCCATGGTAATGGAACCCAGCCAGGGTTTCAAGCAACCAAAGCTGAAGAGAAATTAAATCCACCCCTGGACAGTAGGTCCAGTCTGGGCACAAGAAGCCACAGCTTCTTAGGAATGGGTGTTGGTTGAATTGAGGATTCAAGACTGAAAGTTCCCCCAGGAATTCCAGCTGCCATTGAGTTCCAGGGTCTCCTTGTCGGTTCCAAAGTGGCCAGCACGGGGTTTCCCCCCTGAGCAGGTAGAAGTGAGGCCTGGCTTGCTGCAGGAGGTGGCAGTCCAGACACTGGGAAGCAGTGGACTGTCCCCGCTAAGGCAGGCCGAATGCGGCTGCTGGAGTTGCTGTCAGTGCCATAGTGTGGCGTGCAAAGGTCTTCACAGCGTTCTAGACCTGCTTCTTGAAGTAGTCTCAGTTCACGGGAACTCCTCTTTCGGTTTTCCCTCGGTTCTACAAAAGTCTACACATCCATTTCTAGTTGGGAGACGGTCGTCGTTCCTTCTTCCTGAAATAGCTCAACACGTAACTGGCTGCACAGGCCGGCCGGTTCTTTCTGACTGTGGGCAATGCTTTCGATGGGCCTTTCCTCCTTGGCAATCATCATGTCCAGGAGGTCCTAGATGTGCTTCATTACGACCTCCGTTCTTTGGAACCACTGGCCCACAGGAATCCCCAATTAATTTCCATATTTCCTGAGGGAGAGTCAGGGATTTCCAGAGACATAGTGTGGACTCCTCCGCGAGCACCTCCCTTCTCCTCAAGGTGGATGGTCCTAGCCACTGGACCTCGAGGTCCAGGGCCTACTACTCAGAACCGCACAGCAGTCAGCCGCTGGCACAAAGAGCTCGCACAGGATTGCCACTTGGCCAGCTGTTCCATATCTCTCTTTTGTCCAATTTTATTTTCTGCCCTCAGTGATCCAGGATGCTCAGGATCCAGTCCTGGCTCTTGCCAGTCCGGGTTAGGTATAGTCATTTCCTCTTTTAGCAGTCCCCCGGCTAAATTATGCTGTGATTCAACCCTCAGCGTTTGTCTATTGGCCAGGAGGGGATCTGTGAGTGGATTTGGGGAAGAAGGAGTGTGTTGTCTTGCAAAGCAGAGATCCCTGCACACGTTAAGCAGGGGAGGAGCACTGGCCTGAACTGGGAGGAGTGGTCACACTTGTGGGTCCAGAGGGTTCAGAAGAATCAGGAGATCATGTTTGTCTAACAGTGGTTCTCAACCTTCCTAATGCCGCGACCCTTTAATACAGTTCCTCATGTTGTGGTGACCCTCAACCATAAAATTATTTTCGTTGCTACTTCATAACTGTAATTTTGCTACTGTTATGAATCATAATGTAAATATCTGATATGCAGGATGTATTTTCATTGTTTGTGAACCACAGGTTGCACATCAATCCACAAGTACCTATCCTATGGCTCAAGGTCCCACTCCCGGCTGAGGCACAGCAACCTGTCAGGAGCTGAGAACCCAATCTTCTCCAGAGCCCTGCTACTTCCAGGAAGCTATTCCTGGCTTTTCTGCCCTCCGACTGCAGATGAGTGTCTTTGTAGGAAGGCCCTCTGGCTTTGGCACATAGCCTTTAGTTTGTGATTTATCACTCTCAGTACCAACTGTTGCAGGTCTGGCTCCCAGGGAAGCAAAGTCTGAGACAGATTTGTCCACAGAGAGCTTATTAGGAAGTGTTCTCAAGATCAACCCTTGAGGGGGAGGTAAAGGAAGCAGAATTGGGCAGAGGGAGATGAATGGTAAAGCGGTCACCACAAAGGTTCAGCGGATTCCTTGGGAAGCTCTGGATCTGGGATGGCCTTGCGGATGGTTCCCAAATTAGGATGAAGGCCCTGGCTGGTGTTGCTAAGTGATTAGAACATCAGTATGTGCACCAACAGGTCATGAGTTCAATTCCCAGGCAAGGGCATATACCCAGGTTACAGGTTTGATCCCCACTCCCTCCCTTCCACTCTCTCTAAAAATCAATGGGAAAAATATCCTTGGGTCAGGATTAACAACAACAACAAAAGGATGAGGGGGCCGGGCTTTTACCCTGTATCAAACAGTCACCCAGTAAGGGCTGTCCCTGTGAAGGAAGCATGACCGTGAGCTAGGTGCTGGCTCTCTTCAGCTAGAGCAAGGCCCAGAAAAGCTCCTAGCGGAGAGAGGTCAGCCTCTGGCACGGGGTGGGGGAAAGGGCATGAGTGCCCGAGTCCTCCAGGGAGATCTGGACAGAGAATCCTGACATCCACTACACCAACCTACCTACTCATATCTATGGAGTTTCAGAAACCTTAACTGTACAACAAGCAATTACTTTCCAATCTTCAGGTAAAACTTTATGGTGAAATATGCCTTTGTAAGCCTCAATTTACATAACATATTCGGTTCACTAGGGGTCCCAAGTTTCAAAACAAACCAATATATATATTGTCCCTCCACCTGGCCTGCACCCTCTCACAATCTGGGACCCTTCAGGGGATGTTGGACTGCTGGTTTCGGCCTGATCCCTGCAGGCCAGGCCAAGGGACCCCACCAGTGCACCAATCCACGCACCAGGCCTCTAGTATGCATAAAAAATCTTTGGTTAAGCTCTTCCCGCCTCCCCTCCCCCCTTCCCTCTGAGATTCATCAGCCTGTTCCATGTCTCCATGCCTGTGCATCGAACGTCTGCCCCCTGGTGGTCAGTGCCCATCATAGCTATCGGTTGAATGGTTGGATGGCCCCTTAGGCTTTTATATACATAGATTTTTCTTTTTGATGTAGACAACCAAAAGGGTCCATTAGGCATTTGGAGTAGACAGCTCCTCTGATGGTTCTGAAAATGGTCCTAGAATTTCCACCCTCTTGTCTACCCTCCCTTTCTCTGCTGCTTGGCATGAAAAGCTACACCAACTCTCTAAGCAACTCAAATGTTAACAGCCTCACGGCATCGCTGTGTTCTCTGGGCCTCGCTGAGCCATGCCTTGTGGTCCTGAGCGACCAGGGCTATCCATTATTTTCACTGGGTCTTCAGACAGCACACCGACTGCCCACGGTGCGAAGAAGCAATGAAACAAGCACGGCCCATTTCTTGAAACAAGCACAGCCCATTTCTTAGCAGGGAAAAGCAGTGGAACTCTGTGCACTGAAGACAAATTGGCCATAAACTCTGCAAGCCACGGAGGTTATTTCAGTTACTAAATGATTAAAGTCTCTAATCTCTGGAGTGGTGATAAGGAACACCAGAGGAAGGGGCTGGGTGTTTGATGCATCTGGGGAAGGGGGGGAGGTGGGGGAAGATGCAAAACATCTCTCTTGAGGTCATACCAGAGGAAGCCCACCCCATAAAAGAACCACAGGTAAGTAAGACAGCATTAATAAATCAATGACAGGAAAATGAAAACGGAAGCAGATGAATCAGCTAGTGGATCAGGTTGTAGATGAAAACAGCACATCTGTTGCTACTGTTGGTACATTAACAAATAAGGCTGCTGGATGAGGCGGTCTTTTCATACTAATACTTGGAATAATGAAGCTTCAAGAGCGATTAAGCATAAATCAATTGTTAAATGTATCTTGCACCTCCCCAAACACCAGGAGGCATATTTTCTCCCTGCTTTGAATTCTTTTTGGCAGGCAACAGGAGGTGCAGGGATAAAAAAAAACGCTGCCTCGTTTTGGCTCTGCGGTGAGGTAGAGGTAAGCAGCTCATTTAGTGTTTAGCCTCACGCTTTGATTCTTACCAGCTGAAGGCACTGAGCTGTGCTAAATCGATATGTTAAATCCAAGCCCATGCATTTCAGCTCCAGCAATATCCACCAGCCTCCTGGTCCAGCACAGCTCTGTGCTAGCTCCCTTTCCATGTCATGTAGATATTGATTTACATTTCATTTTGTTTTTTACTGAAGACTTAGCAACATTAACAATCGAGGCAGTGAAGCCTTTTTCTCTTCCAAAGTATTTCTCCTTTATATGCAATGAAAAAAAAGTTGTTTTTTTCCTAATTGGCCAAGTGGCCAAGTTTTAGGACATTAATGATGGACATGGATTTGGTGAATTGTACATCCATGTCCATAGGGGGAGAGATGTACTCTCCACATGATAACCTCGGATTTAGAGATGTTGGGACAATCAGGTGACGCAGAAGGAGATGGCTCAGGTAGGGAAAGGGGGAAAGGGCCAGAAAAGACATAGGACAACACAATTAGGAAAGGAAATTAAATTTACATACAAAATGTCTCTAAAAAGCAGAAAATCCTGCAAGCTGGCTAATAAGTGAGTTCTTGCTGAATAAGGCAAATGGGGAGGGCATAGGATGAAAAAGGACAAAGAAAGGAAAAGTAGTAAATAAGATGGTCTGGCTGGAGTGGCTTCAGCATCATCCCACACACTGAAAGGTTGCCGGTTCGCTTCCTGGTTAGGGCACATACCTGGGTTGCGGGGCTCAACCCCCAGTTGGGGTATATACAGAAGGCAAATGATTGATGTTTGTGTATCTCTCTTTTTTTCTCTCTCTCTCTCCCTCTCTGTGTCTCCCCCTGTCCCTCCCTTTCTCTAAGCATGTCCTCAGGCAAGGATTAAAAATAAATAAATAAGTAAATAAAGTTAAAGAACATTGAAGATTTTTTTTTAAAAAAAGAAAAGAAATAAGATGAGTAAAAATTATTGAAGGAAACCCCAGGGACATTCTAAAAGTGATTATATTATTGGCTGAACAACTTTGTGAATGTACTAGATGCCTCTGAATTGTACACTCTAAATGGGTGACTTGTATACCATAAATGGTATGTTAATTATATTTCAGCGAAGTTGTTACTTAAACAAACAAAAAAAGAAAAGAAAAGAAATAAGATGAGTAAAAATTATTGAAGGAAACCCCAGGGACATTCTAAAAGTGATTATATTATTGGCTGAACAACTTTGTGAATGTACTAGATGCCTCTGAATTGTACACTCTAAATGGGTGACTTGTATACCATAAATGGTATGTTAATTATATTTCAGCGAAGTTGTTACTTAAACAAACAAAAAAACCTCCCTTACAGGATGAAGGGGGGAAAGTGAGGATGGGAAGTGAGTCTCCAACCACACTGCCTTATTCCTAGCTCTGTTACAAAAAGGAAGAAATCAGGATGGATACACAATTACTAGACTCTGCCACCAATCCCACCCCCACCATGCTGTGCTCTCTGACGGCCTTCCTGTGCAGCACAGGGCAGAAGTCCCCCAGGACATCCTGTCTCAGGATTGGGGGACTCTGCCCACCTGTTAGCAGATAGAGAACCATTTCCCAGCAGAGCTTGCTCCACTCGACTGCAGCTCAGCCACCACTGAGATGACCTACTTTTCTAAGATAGAATTATTTTTATTCAAAATGGAAAAGACATGGCCAAATCTAGTGAGGCATCTCCTTTAGCCTACACCCAACATCCTGGCCACTGAATTCTGTGCACTGAAGGCAAGGTAGGGTCTGTCTGGCACTTTTGGCTTAATACATCTCTGATAGAAAAATTACTCCAAGTTTCTGAGGGCTGCAGCATGCCCTATGGATCACTGTCTGGTGTCAAACTCTCCATTCCCATCATCCCTCACCCCTCATCTTCAGTGAGCTTCCACCTGAAGGTGAGTTCTTGAGTTTTCTTTAGTATCCCATGGGGGTTGGGAGGGCCTCCAGCTTAATCACCATCACATTCCGCCTAGGGCAGCGGTTCTCAACCTGTGGGTCGAGACCCCTTTGGTGGTCGAATGACCCTTTCACAGGGGTTGCCTAAGACCATCCTGCATATCAGATATTTACATTACGATTCATAACAGTAGCAACATTACAGTTATGAAGTAGCAACGAAAATAATTTTATGGTTGGGTCACAACATGAAGAACTGTATTTAAAGGGCCAGAAGGTTGAGAACCACTGGCCTACGGCATGAGCATGAGAGTTCTTATTTCAGGAAGACCTGAAGTCCCTTCTTTCAGTGGTAGATCCTTCTGTAATCCCTGCTATACACAGAAAAGGAAATGTAGTAAGTATTATATAATGCTGGTTAATTTATTGATTCATCCTCAGCATAGTACTGATGAAAATTTAGTTTAAAAAGAAGTGAACTAGTGCTGGAGGTCTACAGTAAAGGATAGTTTGGGGTGTCGCCAGGGTACCTCAGCTTTCCCATTTGTTAAATGAAGATGTTATTTTTGACGTGCTTGAGCATCCTCAGATACATGTAACACATCGGGAAAATGGATGCAGCATCTGAGTGTCCGACAGTGGCCGGAGTTGACAGAACAGCACCTCCTCCTCAGCAGCCCTCTCTACAACATAGGGGAGGATGTTCTTCAGCAAGGTCAGGGGAAACGAAGAGGAAACTCAACAGACACCCTTTTCCTTCCTTCCTTTCTCTCTCTTCTTGCTTGAGCAAAGTGTCCTTGCTGAGTAGGTTTCCCCACAGTATTAGCTAATGTGGTCAGTAATTGGGATTCATTTGTCCACGTTAAGACACAATTTCAAAAAGCAGCTGAGTTCAAACTAAAATAAGTATGACATAGTCCTAGCTGGTTTAGCTCAGTGGATGGAGCATCGGCCTGCAGAATGAAGGGTCCCGGGTTCCATTCCTATCAAGGGCATATGCCCAGGTTGCAGGCTCAATCCCCAGGAGGGGGTGTGCAGGAGGCAGCCAATCAATGATTCTCTCTCATCATTGATGTTTCTATCTCTCTATCCCTCTCCCTTCCTCTCTGAAATCAATAAAAATATATTAAAAGTAAAATAACTATGATATATAAAGATCTTTAGTGACCTTTAACCCAGACCATACTTAGACTCCTGGGGGATGGAAAAAATCAGAACAATTCAATAAACTCACATTATGCTGTAAGTCCATCCCTATCCCATATTTCAGCAGATCATCTCTGGGTGAGCTCTTCTTTGCTCTGCTTCTTGAATTCTTTATTTTACTATTGACCTCTGTGCTCATTAGCAGCTATTAGCACATCACAGTGGCATTTGTGAAGCACCAAGGGGCCTACACTTGTCCCATATTTACTCCTTCATTCCTGAGGCTGATGCTCAGGTTTCTTTCATGTTGGTTCTCTTTCCAGCACACTCGGTGTTTTGGAAACAACACTGTCAAGGCCAGCATCAAAGGAGTACACCTGTGCAGTCACACAGGGCCCGGTGCTGTGAAGGACCCCACACTTAGAAAAGCCCCACACTTGGTTTTATGCTTTGCTGTCATCATCTTGAAATTCTTCATTTTTGAACATGGGCCACATTTTTGTTTTGCACTTGGTCCTGCAAATTATGCAGTGGGACTGAACACAATGCTTGGGGTTTCCCACGCTAGCTTTCGTCCGTATTAGCTTTATGACCTTGGACAAGTTTCTCAACCTCTCTCAACTTTATTTTCCTCAATTGTTAAATACAGAAAGAACAACATCTGTCCCACAGAATTGCTGCAAGAATTACATGGGATAGAAAACCTATCAGTGCCTGGGACATAGTTCGAATAACTAACACTCATTAATTTGCTTACTCTGTGCCAGAAACTGGGCCAAGCTTCATGTTCTTTCCTCTGGCCCCAAATTCCTCTACCCCCAAGGGTTTAATAATCAAGTGAAGGTGACAAGGCACATAAGAACTTGGCTACTGCACCAGGCCATGTGCTCCTAGCAGCCCAAACTCACCTGCAAACACATGTACTCTAAGTGGCTTGCAGTTGTCCTTCCAACTTGCCTTTCCAGGTCTACAAGCCTTTTTTAAAAAGAAAAATATGTTTTTATTGATTTCAAAGAGGAATGGAGAGAGCGAGAGAGATAGAAACATCAATGATGAGAGAGGCTCATTGATCGGCTGCCTCCTGCATGCCCCCTACTGGGGATTGAGCCCACAATCAGTCATGTGCCCTTGACTGGAATCAAACCCAGGAGACTTCAGTCCACAAGCTGATGCTCTATCCACTGAGAAAACTGGCTAGGGAGGTCTGCAAACCTTTGGTTAAGTTTTCCCCTCATCTGAAGGCTCTTCTCTACTTTCCAGTCCTCATCACTTTCTACCTAATTCCCCATTTTCCTTCAAGACTCAACTGAGGTGCTCCATCCCTCCTCTGAGATGTTTAGTGTCCTGTGCATAGCTCTATTATAGCACTTCCCACATAAATGCTAATTGCTGCTTTTCTTATCTGACTTCCTTCAGGCCTGAAAGATCTCTTTTTTCCTTTTTTACTTAATTTTTGATTTTTCAATTACAAATGACATACAATATTATAATAGTTTCAGTTGTACAACCCAGTGATTAAACATTGTATAACTTACTAAGTGATCATCCTGATAAATCTCATACCTGTCTGACACCATACATAGTTATTACAATACTAGAGTCCTGGTGCACAAATATTTGTGCACTCAGGGGGGTCCCTCAGCCTGGCCTGTGCCCTCTCGCAGTCTGGGACCCCTTGGGGGATGTCCACCTGCTGGCTTAGGCCCGCTCCCGGGGG
>NW_005370635.1:231069-262932 GCF_000412655.1 Myotis brandtii
TATATTTTTGATATTTATTTTATATATTTAAATGCCATTTAACAAAGAAAAATCAACCAAAAAAATGAGTTCACGTGTCACCTCTGGCACGCGTGTCATAGGTTTGCCATCACTGGTCTAGGAGATCCATCTACCACCAGAACTACGATTCCCAGCATTCCTGGTGCTCCCTGCACTCTGGGCTTCCACTTCCAGACCTGGGGCTGCCATCAGAACTACTATTCCCAGAATTCCTGGTGCTCCCCACACTCTGGGTTTTCCCCAACCGAGGGAGCCACGTCCCCCCAAGCCTCCGGCTCTCCTGCTCTGCTCTGTGTATGCAAATTACCCACCATCTTTGTTGGCTTAATTTGCATACTCACTCCTCATTGGCTTGTGGGCATGGCTTGTGGGCGTGGCTTGAGTGTAGTGGAGGGATGGTTAATTTGCATGTTTCTCTTTTATTATATAGGATTATTGACTATATTCCCTATGCTGTACTTTACATCCCCATGACTATTCTGTAACTACCAATTTGTACTTCTTGATCCCTTTTTCACTCTCGCTGAGCACTCCAGGTGCAACCCCTATTTGAGCTGTATACACCCTCCTTGTAGTTGAGCCTTGATTGCTGTTGGCATGCCAATGGGAGGGATTTACCCCCAGGCTAATTAACAGCAAGGACTGGCCACAACCACTGTGGAGGCTCAGCTGTGCAGGGTCCCACCCCATGGAGAAGGACTTACTTTAGCAGAGCTCTGGTGCCTGCTGAGTCTGCCCCTTGAGTGTGTCACTTGTGGAAGTGGTTGGGTGGTGCTTTGACGTGATCTGAAGCTGTCCACCAGGTGTGTTGACTCTGGGGCCTCCCAGGAAGTACAGGCCAAGGTCAGCCACCACCTGTGTTCAGTTCTGAGTTGAGCACATCTCCTATGTGAAAGGAACTAGGTTAGGCACTGGGAAGAGATCATGATGACTAAGTATTCAAGTGGGTAAAATAAGTATTGAAACACAGCACCAGCATATAAGGCATAATGAGATACAGGTAGAGGGGAGGTACCAACCAGCTAGGGCCAGGGGGTACACAGAGGAAGAAGGGTAAATTCTGGGAGGGAGTCAGGAAAGACTTTCTGGAAAAGGAGGCCTTGAGAGGTAAGGAGGATTTGGGCTGGAGGAGAACAGGAGAAAGGCTTTCTATCATGAGAGGTCAGCAGAGAGCAGTCCCTAATTTAGACTTTTATTGCTTGACTTA
Organism: Myotis brandtii; assembly: GCF_000412655.1. Classification (NCBI taxonomy): domain Eukaryota; kingdom Metazoa; phylum Chordata; class Mammalia; order Chiroptera; family Vespertilionidae; genus Myotis; species Myotis brandtii. The sequence continues at coordinate 232,298 of NW_005370635.1, forward strand.
TAAATGTTTTATTGAATCAACTTTCTGTCTTCCTGTTTATCTCCCCCAAACATGACTTTAAGCAAACTCTTCATTGGACATTTAAGATTTCTCACCCAACCCATCCCTCCTGCTTTGAGCTGACTGATCTCTAACATCAGATGTCACTAAATGAAAGACTATGGACCAAATATACATCCACAGTGTTGTTTAAATGTTTGAATTCATTTTCTACATTTTATAGTCAAGATACTTATTCTCCAATAAGAAGAACCAAGGTTTCTTGGAGAAGTGGTTGATGAGCCTGGAACATCGTATAGTACTAGAAAATAAGGGAGTGCTCAAAAAACATGGGGCACGTCAAAAGGACATAGGAGCCAACCTGGAGAAACTCTCTATGGAGAAATTTGGATGGTTAGAACAACAAAATAATAATGATAGTATTAGATTATAACCCACAAAATGAATATCCATTAGTTCATACTAACATAATAATTGAATAGTAAGTAAATGGGGGGGGGGGGCGCGGGGAGGGCCAGCTTTTCCTTACAGAAGAATTCTAATACAAATAAAATGAACAAAGGAAAGACAAAATCATCATTGGGCAACAGCACAATAATAATTGCTGTAGGAAAGATTAACTGATGGATGGTAAAAATCAGTGGACAAAAGTTTGAGAAAAAATAGGTTATTTGGGGAGCCTCAAATATCTCTCCAAATATTTATCACTTACAGAGGTATAAATGGCAACTTTACAGTGAAAAACACAACAGATACCACCTTAACCAAGTGGTCACAGTGGATATCAACAGTAAATAAGATGTATTGACATCATGAAATGATGCCCTGTGAAGAACACATCACTTCCATAGTGTTTTGGCCAAAAATGCATAATCTCAACTTAATCATGCGAAAACATCAAACACAAATGGAGAGATACTCTACAATATAACTGACCAGTTTTCACCCAAACTGTCAAGATCATAAAAGACAAGGAAAGACTGAGGAACTGCCACAGATTAGAGGAGACCAAAGAAACAATCACTAAAAGAAATGTGGGATCCTGGACCGGATCCTGGAACAGAAAAGGACATTAGGAGAAAAAAAAAAGTGAAATTTGAATAAACGCTAGAGTTTAATTCTCTTATAGCAATGTTAATTTTGTAGTGTTTATCACTCTAGGATGGATATACACATACACACACACAACTTGGATTTCCATGTTATCTGGGAAATTGAAATGTCTACATATGACCATTTGACATGGAGCAACAGTGGGGCATGTGTTTTCCAGTTTGCCACAGTCCCTTCCTCTCCCTATTGTGCTATATGGGGCCATGTTTTATTTATTTATTGTGCTATAAACCTGGTTCCAAGAAGCATTTGAGTTTTTAATGTATTGCTCAATAAAAAGCCCAAGTTTCTGGCCAAATGGTCTACCTGCTGTTCTCTAAACAAGCTTTGTCTTACTCCTTGCCATATTCCCACTTTTGCTCAAGCTGTTCCTTCTGTCTGAACTGATTTCCTGGCTCTATTCCCCAATCCTATTTATTTCAATCTTCCCCATACTTTAACAGTTAGCATGGAGATCACTTCCTCCATGAAGTTTCTGTCCTTCATTTGAGTTCATCTCTCTCTCTTTTGAACAAACAGAACACTGGGTATTTCTCAGAAAATAGCACCATTTTTTGCATCAGTCACTTCTTGAACAGTAGCTATGTGTCAGGCATATTTTTTCCTAAGTGCTGAGGACACCCAGATGAGCAATATGTCAACTTCAATCTTCAAAGATCTTTCAGGCCTGGGCCTCTGGTCAAGATGGCAGCATAGGTAAATGTGGTACTCGCATTCTCCCGTAACCACATCAAAATTACAACTGAACTACAGAACGGCCATCATTCAGAACCACCTGAAATCTAGCTGAACAGAAGTCCTATAACTAAAGATATAAAGAAGAAACCACATGGAGACTGGTAGGAGGGGAGAAGACTCTGAAGAAGCTGGTCCCACACCCACATGTGGCAGATAAAAATTGGGAGGGATATCTCCGCTGTAGAGGTGCCCCCTAAGGAGCAGGTGTTCCAGCTCCACACCAGGCCCCCAGCCCAGGGTTCCGGGCCAGGAAGAGAAGTCCTCATAACTTCTGGCTGTAAAACCAGCAGGTATTGAGGCTGAGACTGAGGGCTGCTGAAGTCCCAGGCCGTTCTTCTTAAAGGGCCTGCACATGGACTTACTCGCACTCTCTCACTCACTCTGAGCTCCAGGACTGTGGCAGCAGCTCAAAAGGTAGCAGGGACACGGAGGGAGGAACTGAATTGTCTGGCATCAGGGCAAGAGTTGGAGGAACAGCTTTGTTCCAGACAGAAGTGCTGGCAGAGGCCATTGTTCCTTTTCTGAGCCCTCCCTGCCCGCCCCCACATTTAAGTCTCCTTCACCTGGCCAACACTAATTGTCCCCCTTGGTGATTCCCTGAGACCCCACCCAACTTGTGGGCCCACACAAGCCACTTCCAGTGGTTTTTCCATACAAATGGCCCACCTTGGCTCATGCTTAGGACTTTCCTAAAATTTCTCAGGCCTCTTCTGGCCTCAGTGTGCCCTGTCCCTCTTACAAAGTGGCCCCAGGCCTGGCACTAGTGAAAGCTGGCCTTGGTTCACAGCTTAGCCTCTCCTGGGCATCTCCAAGCCAAGCACGAGTAGCAACCATCTGCAGATCACTTTGTAACTCATGCTGGTTACCGGAACCAATTATATCACTTCGAGATGCTGGATAAATGAAAACAAAATGCAACTATATGCAAATTTCTTTGAAGACATACAATTTTTCAGTTAAAATTGTATTTTCTGACAGCTTACTCCATCTTAATGTGTAAGGCAGCACAAGTGTTTGAGAGCACAACAGTAAGAGCATTAAATACACACACAGAGAATTTCTGAGCCCGCCAAGTAAGTCTGTTCTTAAGACAGATAGTAGTCAGATCTATACTGGTATTTAACATCGAGTGAATTTCATAATGAAACAATTTTTCTTGTGGGGGATACAAAAGCTGTCTTGGAAAGTCCATTTTTGAAAGGTGTCTCTACGACCACACTAAACCTTTTGAAAGCACAGCACATCCCCCTTCCCTTTCTGAATGACAGCTTTCCTCAAGTTCTCAATAGAAATGAACTCTGTGGTTATCATGGATCTTCTTTAGAGTTGTGCTCTTACAGAAATAGCTTTCTCTTCAAAGTATGATTCAAAGCTATGCTTCAAATATAGAAAATATTTTAAAATCAAACTTCACCCCCAAAATTTTAAAGAAGAGAATGATAGTCAATAAGGCAGTTACTCTGCAGAAAATCAGATTCTGTGATAATAAAATTGTCAAGGAGATAGCATGAAGGCTACAGGCTCTGCCAGCCTCCTTTCCCGGGCTCCTGCTGGATTTTGCAGCCACCCTCTGGAAGCAGCTATTTCTGTAAGAGTTGGCACCTTGAGTCAGGAAGAAAGGGAGGAAAGGAAAAAAAGAAAGGAGAAGGGAAGGAGGAAGCAAGGACCCAAAGACAGCAGCCACTGACTTTCTTTTTCCACCAGGTAGCACCCACTGGCCAGCGCAGAATCATGAGGAGAGGCAGGACTACAAAGGAAGGGCAGAAGTGCAGAGCAAGGAAAATGCTGAAAGAAAAGAGCACAGAAGTAAGGCCTGTGGAGAAAGTAGACCTCTGCAGTATGGGGAGCAGAGCAGATGACTCGAGCCTAGTAATGAAGGATCTCACCCTAGGGATTGGGATGGGATAACATTTTGTCAAGCTAACCAAAGTTCCCTCATCCTGCCACTTGTTGCAACGACTTCCCCTCTTCCCTGCCTCCTATGTCAGCTGCATTCACTTGGATCAGACACACCTTTATTGTGGATGAGGTGTATCGTTCATTGGCCCCAGAGAAAGAAAAGAATGGCAAAGAACAAGAAAGTCCACTTTCTGCTTTTGAACTTCTAAACACATGTTTTAAACTCATAGCACTGACAATAGCTTTGAGGAAACAGCTAAGGTCCTGGCACCGACAACTGATTTTTAAGAACATGGTCCTCAAACACAGCCCAGGCGGTGTGCTGCAGGAGCAAGGCAGAAGGAGAGATGGAAACTTTCACAGTCCTCAGACTCTCATGCACATACATAGGAGGAAGCTTGCTTTGCTCCTGGGAGTGTGAAAGGGGTGACTAGAAAAGTAAAGTGTTATGTTTTAACACACATAATAACTTGGATTTTAAAAATCTTACCTGCTACATAATTATGGAGCTATATTATTACTCACATGTCAAACTTACACTGAATGAGGTTAATTGTATGTCTAAGTTCAGGCTTCTAAGAGCATAAAAGCAGTAGAGCTATATCAAAGGGCAGTAAAACCTTCTTTTTTATTCTCTCTCTCTCTCTCTCTCTCTCTTTTTTGCATTTTCCAGCTGTGCTAACCAAGAGGTGAAGGTCCCCCACCCCTCACCTCAGGCAACCTTATTTGAAGTAATTTGTTCCAATGTGTTGGGTCATGACTCATTAGATAAGAGTTTTCATTAGCCTCATGTGGATATTAGAAGTCCACATCATCTAAGGTCAAGACTGAGATGAAAAGAACATAGAGGTGATGCAGTTATACTGACTGCAGAGCGGATGGCTGTTTTCTGGAGGGAAGTGGTGCACACAACACACAAACAATGAAAAACTTGAGAGAGAAATTCTCCATGGCAATCATGGCTATAAACTTACACAAAGTGACTCATTCATAGAATTGGTGCAGGGTTGAAAAGCATTAGGGAAAACGACAGGTATCTGGTGCCATGAGGAGGCATTCTGCCTCGATTTGGACGAAGAAGGGCATGAGGTGGGGTGCAGGTATGCATATTTCTGTATTACCCAGAGCCAAGGTTCTGGCACTGACAATCGATTTTTAAGAACATGGTCCTCAAAGACAGCCCAGGCAGTGTGGTGCAGGAGCAATACAGAAGGAAAGATGCAAACAAAAGAACTTTTACAGTCCTCGGACTCTCCTGTGCACACACACAGGAGGAAGTTTACCTTGTTCCCAGGAGTGTCAAAGGGGAGACTAAGGAGGGTGGGGAGGCGGGCACTGGAACCAAAGAGGCTTCCAGTTGGGATGAAGTACGTGTACATGGAGTGTGTGGACAGGATAATCTGATGCCAGAGAGGGACTGAAGACACTGGGCTGTGACCAGAGGTCAGGCAGTGCAATGTTCAAAGACCAGATGGTACAAGCTACGTCTTCCTGAACCCTAAGTCATACTGAATCTCAGTTCACAAACTCAGCTGTGGACAAAGTAAATTAACTTTTCTATAAATGAAGTTAATACTTATATTAAAACCACTTTCTTGCAAACAGTAGAAACTTAATTTTAGTTATTTCTGAGTTCCTACCCTTCCTCTGTGATTGCCTCTCAGTCTGAGGCTACAAAAGGCCCATGAATGAAGGTTAGGGGTGTGAGGAGCATCCCGCTTGAGTGGGCATCATTCTTCACCAGCACAGCTGCTGAGATGGGATGTGAGGTGGACACTTGCTCATCACAACTAAGTCACGCCTTGTATAAGTCATATCACAGTGTCTTAGGGTCAGCTAGCTCTCAGGACCCTCTTGGGCACACAAGATAATCCTGAGGCTCCCATGTCATTCTGGGACTGGAGGAAACTTGGTGGGGCCATCCACAGTCATTTGTCACTTCTGTAGCATTCTTGGGTACAAAAGAATCATTCCATGCCCTCAGCTGTCTCTTTCACCCCTTCCATTCACAGGTCTACTCCAAGGGTTTTTCAAATTCATTGGCCAGGACAGAGTGGACAGCCATACTTACCTGGGGGTCTTGCCTCCTTCCTAGAGTCTATCTGGGAAAGTAAAACCAGATGTCCTCTGTAGTGTCATTCCCTAATGTATCTGGAGTTTCTGTTGTGGAACCTTCTTGCTTCATCCCAGGAAGGGAGCATGGTGCAGAGCTTTTCCATTAAGGACTCATCACCATCTACGCTCTCCTCTCTTCTAGCTTCCTTTGTTTTCCTGGGTGAGGGAAGGGGTGGGGGGCACTTTAGCCTAGAGGAGGGGGAGCAGTGTGGATTGGGGAAGCTTCTCTGTTATTACTCATTACTTCTCCCACGTCTATTATACACACTCCAGTTCTTTCTGTTCTCTTGAGGCCAAGACGTTAAAAGCCAAAAAGCTAATAATTGAGTCCTGTTGTGTTGTTTGCTGTCTGTGGAGTCATCCCTTCCCTGAGGCAGTGATGCTGACTAAGTCGTTGGGAAAAGAATTACAAGGTTAAAGGAGAGGTGAAAAACTAGTTATATATTCCAGCCGCATATATACAACTGTTCCCCAGCCCAGACCTTGCTAAGATTAGTCACAACCCATAGTGCACTCTGGGAAGAAATCAAACACTGTGGTGTAAGGATTTAGCAGCTAGATTAACTGCTTGCAGAGATCCTGATTCCCAGGAATCGGGGTCTGACGCAGGTACGAATCTGGCTGTGGGGTTTGGATGCCAAAGGCAAACTCCTATGATTTGGGGCTGAGAGAGAAGAGGCTGTTGAAAACTCAGGCCTTATCAGCCAACACTGCCCTGGCTCTGCCCTACCAGCCAGCTGGGCATTGGTCAGGGCCCAGGCAACATTGTTTGTCTTAAAGAATGAACTGGTTTTGTAACTAAACGGGCACCAGCAGTGGTACTGCCACCCAGAGCTCTATCAGGGAAGGAAAAGAAAAGCTCAGACCACAAATGTGGGGTCTGCATTTCCAGACATTCACCCCAGAAATTGAAAAATTGCCCTCCCCTGGCAAGCATCAACCAACTCAGTCAAATCTGAGCCCTTCATTAAAGTTAGTCTTGCCTCCTGCTACTCCTTCCTCAGTGAGCCTAATTCATTATCTAGTCCCTTTAAATCAGGACCAGGGACTTTTATAATTCAAAGCTAAGTGGAAGATCTCTTTGGGTGAGCAGAAAAGTACTATTTTGGGAGCCTGTTTATGTTATCATTTTGCATATAAAGAGTAGGAAGATAGAAACACAAATAATCTATTTTTTTCCTGTTCTATTCTTTCCAACATAATTCACATTAAAGCTAAGCAATACTAGTTTTAAAGTCACTAAGTAGTGGGCACAACTAACAAGCAATGTGAAGTGGCATAAACCCCATCACCAACAAATACACAGGCCATATGGCAGCCTCAAACTGCCATATATTTCTTTAAAAATACACTTCCTCTCCCCACCTCACACATATTCTCATATTCTCTCACTCTCAACTTTGGTATGGAGTGCACTTTTTGATTGGGCCAGGATCTTACCAAAGATAATCGATTCTATTCCTACACGATGCCACTAATTAAGGAACTTGGGTAATTATAAGTCTCAACAACAAACAAGAGAAGCAAGCTCGGATTAGTGAGCCACACTCCGCAGATGGTCTTTGTGGGCTTCATGCAAGGAGGTTCAGGCTCAGAACCTTGGGATCTACAAACTGGCTAAACAAACACCAATTTGTGTACCAAAGTGCCTCTGAATTACAAATGAGTAAAATCGAGTCGCCTTGGGATCTGAGTTATTTGGCTTTAAACTTGGCGAGCAGTACCATTAACTACCGCTCTGTTCATTTATGATGGTTTAGAACAAGACTTTGATGGAAGCTACAAGAACCTAGTCAATGTCTTTTATAAAACAACCTTCGCCATGTATTATCCATGTGCTCATTGGCAAGACTTCACTTGGGGCAGATCTCAGGAAGGCTTGAATTCACTGACTATTTATAGTATTGAAAACCTCCTATGAAATTCAGGCCATTTAAATTTCTACTTATCTGACCATTTTACATCACCTTAATACTGATGACTTGGTACGCGGTGACTCTCTAATATGCTAATAAAAAATGTGAATCATTTTCATATGTTCCCTTTTCTGGAAGATGAATCAGTCTCTTGCCCCAGTGCTTGTGTTCAAAGTACATCACCTTAATACTGAGGACTTAGTACGCTGTGACTCTCTAATATGTTAATAAAAAGAAAGCGTGAATCATTTTCATATGTCCCCTTTTCTGGGAGATGAATCAGTCTCTTGCCCCAGTGCTTGTGTTCAAAGTTTATTTCAAAACTAGAGTAACTGGAAACATTTCTCTAGGTGGGAAATGTGAATGTTCTGATGCTAGAGCAGAAACATAAGTAAGTCCCATGGGGCAGGGCGTGGGGACCCTGTTGGCATGAAACCGGGCAAGTCAGGACCAAGCGAGGAGACATGCTATATGCGCTCCTGTACAGCAGGTCCTCAGCGGGTGTTTGTCCTCTCACAACCTTTCCTTCACGTTCATAAGTCTTATTTTTCTTTTACCCACCAGACCCACTAGACTCCTTGCCTCCTAGTTGAGAGACAGTCCTCCTTGAGGTCTAGGTTTCTGTAAACAAATAGTCCTGTAATTGACTTTCATCATTACCATATTTTGGGTAGAAGCCCATCTCATTGGGCTGAAGATACTTCGCAAGCTGAGTGTTTGTATGAAAAGGAGCAACAGGCCTCCTTGCATATCTTTAGATTCAGTCCCAATATGCCCTTAACTGTTCTCTCGATGCCACACCCTGCTCAGTCCAGCATGCAAAGGATCCTGATTTGCAGAGAGAGTGGAAGAGAGAGGGAAAGACAGAGAGACACATCAATGTGACAGAAACACATTGATTGGTTGCCTCCTGCATGAGCCCTGACCAGGGCCAGGGCTGGGAGGAGCCTGCAACCAAGGTACCTGCCTTTGCGAACCCGGGACCCTTAGGTCTGCAGGCCGATGCTCTATCCACTGAGCCAAACCAGCTAGGGCACCACTGCTCTTTGAAAAAAAAGTTTCCAGATAATTTAGGAAAAGACAATGCAAATTATTAATAAACAGATGAATAATTACCATGTGATCTCATGAGGGATTAAGGAACAGTAAATTCAAACAAAATGAAGATGCTCTTTTGCATGTGTGAGTCGATTTGGAAAAGGTTTTTAATAATCATAATGCTTTTCCACTGCAGTAACGAAACAACCAAATCAAACTTCTTAAAATGAAAAAAGTCCGGAGGAAGGGTGATTAATTCAGGGTTGATTAATTTAGGGTTTCAGCAGCTGATTTAAGCTTCCATCCTTTACTGGTATTGTACCTAGGCTGCTCTGGTTCAATGTCCAGTGAAAGAAGGGACGGGACAGTGTTTCTTTCTTGTCTCTTTTTAAGATTAAAAAAAGTTTACCCAGTAAACCTCACGTCTCATCTCATTAGCCAAGACTGGGTCATATGGCTACTTCTAAACCAGCCACGGGCAAGATAAATGAGATTACTAAGATTTGTTTAGACCAGTGGTCGGCAAACCGCGGCTTCACGAGCCACATGCGGCTCTTTGGCCCCTTGAGTGTGGCTCTTCCACAAAATACCACATGCAGGCGCGCACGTACAGAGAACTTTGTGGAGTGAAAGAAGATGTAGTGTTGAGGATTGAGAAAGGTATGTTGAGATGGTTTGGACATATAGAGAGGATGAACGAAAGGAGATAGACGAAACAAGTATACAAGATGAGTGTGGATGAGAGATTTGGAAGGGGTCGACCTCAGCGAACGTACCTCCATCACATTGAGGACATTTTTAGCAAAGGCCAGCTTAGGAGTACCCTAATTAAGTTAATAACAATGTACCTACCTATATAGTTTAAGTTTAAAAAATTTGGCTCTCAAAAGAAATTTCAATCATTGTACTGTTGATATTTGGCTCTGTTGACTAATGAGTTTGCCGACCACTGTTCTAGAGATTTATACCCAGAGGGAGCACGGACATCTGAACAAAACAAGGCTCTATCAACAGGGAAAATAATGGCTCATGGGTAGGCAACCTGTGGTGTCCTCTCTGACTGCTAAGCGTGTGGTAAGACAGGCCACACAAGTGTCTATGAGTTTTGGAAAGTAATTTGGCTAACTACCTATCAAGATGCGTCAAAGTGTCCATACCTTTTGACGTAGTAATTCCACTTCTAGGAATAAAGCCCATAGAAATTGTACCTAAATGCCGATAAAGCTTTATGTTTAAAGATGTAGCATCCTCTCTAATACAAAAAAATTAAAAAAAAATCCACAAAAATACTTAAGGGTCCCAAATAAAGAGATATGTATGTAATTACAGTATATCCTTTTTGATGGACTATTCTCTAGCATTTAAAAATGATGTTCACAAATAGTTTTGTAGAACAAGGGAAGATGCTTATATTATATATAGTGTTAAATGAGAAAGCAGGATGTCAAAGTGTATATATAATATAACCCTATGTAAAATATTAATAGCAACGCTCTCCTTAACATTTACTATAAGCCAGGAACCTGCGCACTACCTCTAATCCTGCAGCAACCCTGAAATGCTCATTTTGCAATCCAGGCAACCAAGGCTCAGTGGGTTTCCCAGAATCACTCAGCTAGCAAGAGGCAGAGCAGGGATTCAAAGTCTAGGTCTCTCTGGCTGCTTGAACCATGGCCTCACAATTTAGGGGCAATCCTCTTTCTTTCTCCCTTTTCCTGTTTTTCTCCCTTCTCCACTGTGGATGGGTAAATTATTCATGACATTAGCTGCACAAATGAGCCATATAGTATAGATAAACACCAGTATTTAGTGAAGTGGAATTGAACAATGTCAATGGGAAATTGTGGGGGACAGACAGATAGGAAAGCAGGAACAGGAAAAAAGAGAGGTCACTAGAGTGATTATCCAGAAAACCAACCAGAATTCTTTGACTTCCTTGTTAGTTGAGATTGTTCTCCAAGGGCCTCCTTCAGCCCACAGGCCTTGCTGCCATGAATGGTCCTCACCAATTCACCAAGAGCTGTTCAGGCCCCAAAGGCCTCTCTAGATGTTGGATCCTGGTCTAACTCATATGCTGATCAGAAATCTCTCCTACCATGGCTGTCCAGGTTAGGAGGGGATGGAGTACATGTGATCATAGGGATAAAGGGAACAGTTGATAAATCTGTAAAAGATGGCAGTGAGGAGCCAATACACTAGAGATCATACATTATTCCCCTTAGAACAGTACTCACAGCCCCAAACTGGGGCCATACTTGCAACTAATAAATGCAAATTATTGATTTAAGGAGAAAAAAAGGAAAGACGATCCTCTGGACATTTATTGTTTCTCACAGCTGTCTTTGCTAACCCATATCTACATGGAACCCTGTTAGGCACATTGGCCGAAGACAGTCTGTTTAGAATTGATCTAAATACAGACAAGCTTTGTTTAGTGTTTATCTGATGACCTAGGGGACCCTCCATCAGGCCTCAGTGCTTTTGTTTTGCCACTGTTTCCATTGGACAAGCCTTGCTGTCACAGTATGAGGGTTATGGAACGATTAGCATCCCCACGCCCCCTGGTTCCCTTGTTTGTTTGAGAAATGCGAGAATAAAACAACCATGCAAGAGTAATGAGCCTCACTTCTGATTTCAGAAAGCCGATTACAATAACAAATCAGAAATGTCTCCAATGAAAATGACTGGACATAAGAATCATGCAGAAATGGTTTTTCTGGAAGGAATGATGTATACTTTGTGGGGTGTTTGTGTGTGTGGGCGTGTGTGTGTGTGTGTGTGTGTGTTTTAATGCTGAGGTTTTTAAAAGCCTGTTTTTGCTTTCATTTAATATTCTCAGGTTTATTTACTGTGTCTGTTATTTCATAGCTAGCAATGCATTAAAAATGAGAAGAGAAGAAATCCCTCTGTGTCAAAATCCTCTTCTTGGCCATCTTTATATGAGATGTCTGTGCCAATCTCTCGGTCGGCATTTTATTTCCAGAGCCCTTCACAGTCATCGACCCAGACATCACAGAAGCAGCACCGAGTTCCAGGGCTCCTCCCATAAGTCCAAAGGAAAATTCTTGGGCGCTTGGGAAAGTGAGATTATGTCTGGGCTCCAGGCTCCAGAGATTCCCTCATTCCTGCCAGTGAGAAGAACTATATCAGGGCCAGTGACTTGTGAGGCACGTGGTGGTGACCAGAGGAGCTGGAAGCAGATAGAGCCAGGGACTTCAGGACAAACCAGCTTTGAGGAACTTCCCACGGGAGAGCAGGGGAGGCCAGCTCTGCCTTCATGGCCAAGGGGCTCATTTTGGGCCAGGAACAGGAAGCAAGTCTGAAAGGTCGAGAGATGCTGAGTCATCCAGCGATGGAGAGGTAGAGATGGGGAGAGGTGGGAATGAATCTCCAGGGTTCAGGGCTTGGCTCTCCCAAGCTCTTTATTATCAAATGCTAACTACAAAGAGAGTGAGTCCCACTGATTTAAAAGCCCCATGTTCTCAGAGGGAACCTTTAAAACCACACACAAAGGGCCAAGTGCTGGGTGCTCACACAGATAATGCTCCAGAGAAGACGGAAATGGCTACTCTCATCCAGAAATTGTAACAATTTGTCCTTACAGTTTCAGTCCCTCTGAGGTTGTTCTGAAATAAAAATGTGTAGGTAAATAAGTGGGCTTTGTAACTGAAGATGGCAGTGAGCGGCACGTTTAGGGCCGGAATAGAATAAGTATTCTGTGAACTCTTGCCTATGTAAATTGTCACCACCAGTAAAATTTTTGACATTTCCGCCTCAGAAAGATATGCTACCATAAATGACTGCCATTCCTGATGAGTCATTGGCTGTGAGGTGAATGGAATTGTCAGGCGTGGAATCTGAGAACCAGGGCCGCTCCTCAAAGGGGAGAAGCCAAATGTGTAGGTAAATAAGTGGGCTTCGTAACAGAAGATGGCAGTGAGCGGCACGTTTAGGGCCGGAGTAGAATAAGTATTCTGTGAACACTTGCCTATGTAAATTGTCACCACCAGTAAAATTTTTGACATTTCCGCCTCAGAAAGATATGCTACCATAAATGACTGCCATTCCTGATGAGTCATTGGCTGTGAGGTGAATGGAATTGTCAGGTGTGGAATCTGAGAACCAGGGCCGCTCCTCAAAGGGGAGAAGCCAGAGGGAGCCCCTTACACCCAGTATTTCTATCCCTGTGGGGCCTGTTGAATGAACAATATAAGCTGCCTTGACAACACACAGGGTTAAGGGAGAAACACAGAGAAAGGCTGGGAGGCGGGGAGGTAAGGCTTTATTACCTCGAGGGTGGTCCTTGACCTCCCATCTCCTGCAGTCTGCTCAAGGGAAGCCCACCAGCGCTGTTCCAGTTCCCTCTCTCCGCCCTGGCTCCCGAGGAGAGCTCTGCTATGCCAGACAAGTTCTTCTGGCATTTCTGATGTTGATCAGCAATAGTAGGAAAAGCCCAGAGAGGTGGGAGGAGGGTTGCAAGAACTTCTTGAAAGTATAGTAACTACATGCAATAAAGAGCTGGAAAGGAGGAGAAGAGGTGAGTGGAAGTTTCATGGGCTGGGGTAAAGGAGATGTTTCTGATTTGGTTTTGCCAGTGAAGTCTATGGTAACTGAAATGTTTCTGGGAGTCTGGTATTCCGCAGAATTGGGAAAATGAGAAAAGGGGACCTGAGGTGGTCACTTAAGTGCCCTAGGAGTTCATTTAAGGGATTCAAATAAACAATAAAATTCCTTCTCTAAAGGAGCCCTGGCTCTGAGACTGACCACCTGGGGCGTAGCTGCCAGAAGGTTATCTACACTAATAAAAGAGAAACATGGTAAAAGAGGAGAGAGTGGAAGTTTCATGGGCTGGGGTAAAGGAGATGGTTCTGATTTGGTTTTGCCAGTGAAGTCTACGGTAACTGAAATGTTTCTGGGAGTCTGATATTCCGCAGAATTGGGAAAATGAGGAAAGGGGACCTGCGGTGGTCACTTAAGTGCCCTAGGAGTACATTTAAGGGATTCAAGTAAACAATGAAATTCCTTCTTTAAAGGAGCCCTGGCTCTGAGACTGACCACCTGGGGTGTAGCTGCCAGAAGGTTATGGATCTATAATGATGAGACTTTGTCGTGCTCCAGCTGCTGACAAACTCATTTTAGCCAAGTCACTTGAATACCTGAGCCTCAGTTTCCTCATTTGTAAGATGGAGGGGAGGGATGGAATTGGTGTTTCTAAGTTATGTTCTGTAGGAATTTAAAAATTACCTGGTGGGAAAAAGTTTCCTAAATTAAATAAATGTTGGAAACAATAGGTTAAATGTGTTTAGACAAACTTGTAACTTCAATGGCTTTTGAGAGCCTTTGAGATTTAGCCAGTGCCATTTGGGAATTGACATTAATCTTCCTCAAATGTGTTTGATTCTTGTTATGGCTGAATTCAGTCCCTCCCCAAATTCACACATGGAAATCATAACACCCAGTACCTCAGAATGTGACAGTATTTAGAGATAGGGTCTTTAAAGGGTTTAAGTTAAGATAAGGTCATTAGGGTTGGCCCTAATCCACTCCGTCCTGTATCTTTAAAAGAAGAGGCAGTTATCTCACACACACACACACACACACACACACACACACACACACACACACACGGAAGACGCTGAAGGTCAGGGAGAAGGTAGCCATCTGCAAGCCAAGGAGAGAGGCCTCAGAAGAAACCAACCCTGTGGATACCTTGGTCTTAGACTTCTAGTCTCTAGAACTGTGAGAAAATAAGTTTTTATTGTGTAAGCCGCCCAGTTTGTGGTACTTTGCTATGGCAGCCTTTGGAAACTAGTAAGTTGTGGAATTCTTTCCCATGACATCCCTCTTTTCAGGGTTTCTTAGATTACACTTCGGGTAAATGCTGAACTAGATGTTCTTTGATTTTTTTTTCCAGCTCTAAAATGCTATGATTTTAATCATGTCAGTCAATGTAAGACATCATCTTAATTGATCATTAAGACAATACATTTTCTGAGAAGTCATCCAAGTTAGAGATTGGTGTTGCCTGAGTTGTTAGTTAGGCTTCATGAAGCACATGGCAGAAAAGAGAGCCTGGGAGGAGAGTAGGCAGGGAGGGCTGCAGAGGACTCTGGCAGGAGCCAATAATTCTCCCAGAGGTGCAGAACTCACTTGCCTTTGGAGTGGCCAGAATCCTATTGTGTATTTTTTTTTTTAAATCCTAGTTGTGAGCACTAAGAACCTATATGTCTTCCTGGGATGGTAGTTGTCAACCGATGGTCCTTGGTGCCAATTCAGCACCAATAGCAACCCCCAGTTTGAGGTGCTATAAAGAAGGAAACTTTATTCAATGCAAAACAGCTCAAATGTGATAGAGCACGGCTGTGAAAACAGCAGGGCTATGAGGCAGCCCTAGGGCCAGGCCCCTCTCTAGATAGACAGCTCCCTACGCTCCTGGCTGGTCTGCTTTGCACTGCACTGGTCAGCTCTGCTCTGCTCCAGAGAGACATCTTCCGTGTTTCAGCTCAGCCCCATGGAAACTCAGTGTTCAGGGGAAAGGGAAAGTGCCAAGCCACAGGGGAGCTGGCTTATATATACAGAAGTCCTACCCCTAGTCCCTGATTGGTCTGACCTCATGCAAATGAGGACTCCAAATCCACACAGTTTGACTGGTCCAAAAGGCACTGGTCACAATGGAGCCACTCTGATTGATTGGTGAAGAAGCTGATGGGGATATAGTTGCCTAGCTCTGATTGGATGGGGAAAGCCTCAGCCCTATTGGTTGAAGTAGGATTCCAGGGACTCCATTATGAGGACTGGCTCAGATGGCAGCAACACAGTGCAGGCAGGCATCAGAGCAGAGGCAGGTAGTTCTCCCTGAAGTTAAGTTTGCATGAGAGGCCCCCCGTGTAGAAGTGGCTGTTAGGGTCTGTTTTTTGGTTTGTTTGTTTGTTTTGTTTTGTTTTGTTTTTGAGCCCAGTTAGCCATCGGGAGCCATTTTTAGTAGATATCTTCTTTCTCTGGGTCCACATTGTCAAGTAAAGGAGGACTGTCTCCCCGGCTCAGGAATTCTGCCACCAAGATCTTCATTTACAAGATAACACCAAGTGAGCAACAAATAAGACATCACTTACGATGCTGCAGAAGCAGCACAGAGGGTTGAAGGTTCTCACAAAAAGAGGGATGCATTCCCTTACCTCTCTCTGTGGGCACTTTCTTGATGCTTAGAAAACCCACCGCAGGAATGTTGAGACCCAGGAACATCAGACTTCCTGGAGTCCAGAATCAGACCTTCACAGGATGATCAATGTAAATGGACTGCGGGGATGTTTATCTCCTGTGGGGCACCGCAGCTTCGTATCGGCAGATCTAAACAACTTGCGTTATACAAGAAAACAAATCAGGGCAGAAGTGGACACATGCAGCTTTATGTACTTCCGAGTAGAGTTTCCTTCCCCTTTAAGGGGCCAATTAGAGGCCACTCCACAAGAAAAGATAAGCTAGGTCCCTGATGGTTGTTACGGAGTAGTTTTGACTTATACAAGTCCTTGTTATCAAAAGCAATTTTTTTTTCTAAAATGCATGTACTATATAGTTTCTCAGTTGTAAAATCTGGCGAGATAATCAGACACAATTACTCTCTTCATTTGCTCTGGAAGATCTCATTTCAAGCATGCTGAGGGCCTTGCTGAGCCTGCAGCACAGCAGATATTGTACCCCCCTCATTTGCTGCTTTGCAAACACATGCCCTTAAAAAAGGACAGCAATTCCATCACAACCTTAAAACAGCAACGGGGAGCAAAGCCCCGTGGCCGGGACTCACCCAACCAGAATGCATTGCTATTTTTATACCCAGAGCAGAGCGTATTGAGGGAACACAGAATTACTTTTGTGATTAAACGCAGCCAAAAACCTCACAAGTGTTAATCTCTGGAAATCTGTTACAGATTGGATGACAAGCACCAGCAAACTGCTATTTTTTTTAAGTCTAAAAATAATTCTCAACACTCTTGTGTGTAAGTAATGTAGCAGGAAGAAAATTTAATTTGAGTGGTTAGAGAGGTTTGGTTTTTAGTCAGTTCCTCAATTGCTAAATAGAATAGTGGGTATGGTTCTGGAAAAGCTCCCAAAAGGAGAGAGGGTCCAATGCAGAGGTCCTGGCAATTCTTTGCATTTACAAATCCCAGTCATTCTAGCCCAGGGAGCTGGGCTTGGGAACCTGAAACATTTTAATTCCTTCCTTCCTTCCTTCCTTCCTTCCTTCCTTCCTTCCTTCCTTCCTTCCTTCCTTTCTTCCTTCTTTCCTTCTTTCCTTCTTTCCTTCTTTCCTTCCTTCCTTCCTTCCTTCCTTTCGTTTTTTGAGAATTTATGTGATTGTGATGGGAGTAGGGTCAGACATGGGCAAAGCATGATGGAGGATTCATTGACCAGGTAGTACAGTTGGAATCAGTGGTGAATGGGTTGGCCATATAAGGTCAGATGGCCCCATTTTCTCTGGTTATATCCTTTTGGAAATCAGGTCCTTTTTGTTCTGTCACAGAAGAGAGTGGAGTTTTTAATCCATGGGGAGTGGCTGGTGCCCAACCAGCTGATTCACAGTCATCTTGGGACCCAAGTGGGATAGCACAATCCTTCAACCATCCATGTGTAGGCCCTTCACATGCACCTTTCCGAACACTTGCTCCAGGGCTCAGTCCTGCATTTATTTTTCATTCCTCGTCCACTTCAAGGAGCCCAGCCACACTTTGACAGCTTCCTTTTTGCTTGGGTCGGGACCCTAGACCCTCCCATGTCCATTGATCTCCTTCCTCCCTATTCAACCACATCCAGTGTGCCAGGTCCATATTCCTGGGGTCTCTTCTATTTCCCCATCACACTCCGGTTCTGTGCTTGCATTAGCCTCCTGGAATGCACCTGAAAACCTACCTGTACTTTGGAAGCCTTCTCTCCCTAAAGCCAGGCCCTATCTTCTCACTCCATCTTCCAACAGGAATCCTGCTTCAATCTGGATAGACTCTCTTGGGACTTAAGGATGAGGACCTCCTCTGTCTAGACTAGAGTCTTCTGATGCCAGGCCTGATCTATCAGATCCCACCTGGAGGGAAGCAGTATTTTTCCAGGATAGCACAGTGGGAAAAACATGGGCTTTACAGCTGTCCTGCCTTTCCTGTGTTAAATATATTTTAGGGCTTCCAACTAGTTGACAAGGGAAACTTTTCTTTATAGAGTTCCAGCTAATAAATGCATAAGGAACAGTGGAATTAGAAAATTATCATTTTGTAACACGCAGTTTAATAATAGGTCTATTCTAGACAATGATCAATGACTGCTCAAAGTATTGGGTAAAATTTTCATGGGGAATTTTACAAATGGATGGATCAAGATAACAACACCTGATTTGACTGATCAGTCTTAAAGGCATTAGTGGAAAGACTGGCAGATTTGATGAGCCTTTTAATGTGACTCAATGGGAAGTCATAGTCCCACCTACAAGGTATCCTTTAAAAAATATTGAATCTGAATTTAATCAAGCCTTTAGATGTAAATACTAATTTACAAATTATGCAGAATAGAGAAATGTTACACGTCATCATGTAGACTCATCAGCCAAATCTAGACTGAGACTCTACCACAAAGTGAATGACCCAGTTTCCTAAAAGAAAAAAAAAGAGGGTTAATAGTTACAGATTTTAAAAGACTTAAGGCCATATCAACCAAATGAAACATATGGAGTGAATGTGTTTCGTAAATGGTCACGTTGTTAAACATTAGGCATTTTCACTACAACTATTGTCCTATATCTCAGTTCCAGACCCTACAATCACAAAAATTCATCATTAAAATAAACTTCAAAAACCTGTACACTTTATTCCCAAAATTTGTGTTTAGAATATTTGAAGAATCTTAGATTTATGAGGAAAATACAATTTCCTAATGGACAAGGGGAAGCTCTGACAAACAGATGATATAATACCTAGCCTGCATCATTAAACAATGGCAAAACTGAAAATCTAACCAGCTCATAATATGTAAATCTTCACACACTTTTTAAAAGCCTTCCGATCACAGAAAAATATGGGTGACCACATATGCACATCCATATGTACTCACTTCAAACAGTATGGAAATGTTCTATGCTTATATATGTACATACATATGTTGCCAAAATTCACTAACATATGTTCATATATACACATACCTTGTAGCCATGAATAGATAATAAACGTTTTGGATTTTTTTTCTCTTTCAAATAAAATCTCACATAGTAAAACACTGGTTATGGTATACTCACGGGAAATGAGTTCGTCTGTATGGTTTTATCTCTTCAATCGCCAATTTTAGTTTTTGTATTTCTAGATAATAACCTTTCTAAAATGTGCTTCACTCTTCCTTGAATTTCAGAAAGAGAATCCCAAGCACTTCCTGGATACCTTGGGGTGGTCACTGTAGACGTGATTACACTAGGATGTAATCTATGCCCTTGAAGTTTATTTGAGGAACTTGAGGTGCTGGCTATTTTCCAATATATGAAATACCCTCAGCCCATTGTGCTCTTTCAATTCTTATTTCTACATTCTACAGCATTTATTTTTACTCCTGTGTTTCAACTTCCATCTGTAGTAGCTACCTGGTCATCCCTTCTGATCGCTGTTTCCAATCTGTTTTATAACCAGAAAATCAAGCTCATTAATTTGTGGGCAAAATAGGGATGGAGAGGCTCTGCTGAGCATCTAAGAGATTTTTTGTAGGTCAAGTACATGACCTTGAGTACCTGAACTTTGTGAACATTACTTTGCTGCTAAGAGGTCTTTTTGTTTCCTATCAAAAGCTATGTTTCACATAACTTAAAGAGGCTGCCAATAACAACCACAACAACAAAACAACAACAACAATTGTTCATCCATGTTTCACATAACTTAAAGAGGCTGCCAACAACAACAACCACAACAACAAAACAACAACAACAATTGTTCAGAAACACAAATGTATCCTAAGAGTGTCCTTGAAGTGGAGGCTTCCATTAACTCCTTTTAGGAAAACCATGACTTATTTCCCATGGAAAAGTGAATATTGCTTTTCTTAAATTTACAATGAAACTCTATAGCACCATTATGCTGAGACCTCAAACACAGATTAGAAATTATCCTTTTAAAGTGAAAACAGATGTAATATCTTCCTTAGATCTTATTTGTATGAATTCCCTATACATACCAGACCTATGACAAATGCAAGTTTACAATAACTATACATATTAAAGTCTCCTTCACATACAAATATCTGGCAGTAATATGAGCATCTGATAATCTTGAATGATTTTCTGATTAAAGAAAGAGAATTTTCTTGGCCCAAATTGGAGTGATGCTTAGATATAGTTAGGAGAGGCCTGTGAAATGGATTTTATGAAGTACCTGGTTGAAGTAGATGATTCTAGCCCTCTCAGCCTGTATGAACCTGGCTCTCTTACTCTCTCCCTCGTCCACTGTATGAATCAATACAGGTCCCCCAAACGATACCATATAATGTCCTCCATCCCAACCACTTTCAATTAGATCTTGGGTGCCCTCTATTCATCCAGACTAGATAAATAGTTTAAGTGCTTGGAAATAACAACCCAAAATCTTCAGGCCCTCATCCACTGATGTTTGCTGCTACATCAGACTTGAGTGCTCATCCCAGTTACAATGGGCTTACACCGCTCCTTGCCATCTGAAGTGGAGCATCTGTGATTTTAGCATGTGCGTAGGGCGATGCATGCTTGGCTTAAGAGCACCAGCTAGGTAATACCTAGGCTTTTCTGAGCTCAGCAGCTCAGATACACACAGAATCATGAGTGCATTACTGTAGAACAAAGCATTTCCATCTGAAATGAGATGTCTGTTAGCACATCCTCACCGCACTCTCTCCTCTCCACAAGACTGGAGAACGCACAGGAGGAAGCTGAGTTGATGTGATGAGACCCAAATCCCTTCTAACTATGGCAAATAACCTAGCTCAGTGGTTGGCAAACTGCGGCCCCTCGAGCGTGGCTCTTCCACAAAATATCACATGCGGGCGCGCACGTGCAGTGTGATTGAAACTTCGTGGCCACACTCAAGGGGCCAAAGAGCCGCATGTGGCTCGCGAGCCGCAGTTTGCCGACCACTGACCTAGCTCCTATTAGTATTTGAGTCGAACAAATGTATCATAACCACCACTAATAAGTTCTTTCTCTTAAAATGACAAATATCTTTATAGCAACAAACTGTTCCTAATCTGGGGAAATAGAAATTCTCAAATTATATCTTCTGTATCATTGGCTCACCTGTGGGATATTCAACATTTACTCACATTATAATAAAGTGTCAGTGGGTGATGAGAATATGAAAATTGCAAAAGATTTCTGTTTTCAGGATCAAGAGTATTCCCATTATTTTAATTTCAAAAAGAATTTGCAGGCTCTCGCTTACCTGTCTGCATATATTACACCAAGTTAACAGAATTTATTTTTTTAAGATCTATAGAAAATTCAGAGTTGCTAGAGTGATTTGAAGGCTCTGAGTTACCTCATTCAGATCAAGGCAAAAGTTTAATCTCAGTGAAACCCATGGTTCTGACCCACTCATCCTGAAAGCATATGTTCTATTGTTGGTGGACCAGTCTTAGGTCCAACCTTGAATATTAAGGACTGAACAGCCTACATTAGTATGAGCCGATTTCAGATGGAGAACAAGAATCAATGTGTAGTTGTGAAGTGCCTAGGCTTTGCAGTCTGATACATGTAGGTTCAAATTCAGATCACCCCTTAATAGTTGGGTGATCTTGAGTGTGGTACTTAACCTCTCTGAGCCTCAGTTGCCTCATCTATAAAGTGAAAATGATAGTAGCATACATGAGTTTAATATAGAAAAAAACATTGCAGGCATTTCAAACAGAAATGACTCTAATACAGGGAAATAGTGCTTATAAAATTGGAGGGTAGGCTGGAGTAGTGGAAGTCAGGTAAGCCACCAATGGCCCACAGACTTCAAGGGCACAACACCATTGCGGACGTCCTCAGGCTATGAGGACACTGTGCTGCTGCCACCACTGTTCTCATCCCCACAAAGCTGGCGGCCTGACATTGAAATATGGAATTCCCTGTGGCAAATGTGCACATCCATCTGACCTTACTTGCCAGCACCAGCAGTAGCAAGCGAATAGTCACCACTTTCCAGATCTTGGGCCATTGCCTCTCACAGGTGAAACTTTCTGGCATCCAGAACCCTAACTTCATGGGAGTCTGGGAAATGTAGTTTTCATATTTCTCATGCCAGCAACACAGGAAGGTACATAGAACAAGATGTGGATGATGTGAAATGGCTATAGCACATGACGTCTACCTCCTTGAGTTGTTGTAACGATTATATGAGACA
Source organism: Myotis brandtii (assembly GCF_000412655.1). Taxonomy (NCBI): domain Eukaryota; kingdom Metazoa; phylum Chordata; class Mammalia; order Chiroptera; family Vespertilionidae; genus Myotis; species Myotis brandtii. The sequence continues at coordinate 254,487 of NW_005370635.1, forward strand.
ATATGGATAAAGCACTTAGCACAGTGCCTAGGGCATAGAAAACACTTAACCATATAAATATGGCTGTTTATATTTATATGGTTGCTGTAATATAGAAGTTGAGGCAATTCCTGAGCATGAAAAATGTCCCTCACTCCATTGTGCTTTCCTACAAGCAGAATCTCTCTCTTCTTTGACAACTTTTCCAACATTAATTCCTTGATGCCCAAGGCCCTGTCTAAAAACCATCTATTCAGACACTTCAACTTGCCCAGCCTTTTCTCAATCCCCAGTTATACCCTATCTTTATTCCTCAACATACCCCAGCTGGCAAATGTATTCTCTTATTCTTTACCAATAGAGTCAAAATTATCAGCAACCAACCGACCAACCCAACAAAAAGTGACCCCCCTTTCCTTCAAAGCAGAGAGGACTTAATCTTCAAATGTTCCCAGGGTGTGGGAAATATTTACTCTATGTCTAATGCAGGTAAGAAAGGGGAGAAAAATAAAACAGTTACCTATGGAAGCACATTGAAGCAGACTGACAAGTAGTTACAGTCAGATCTCAATGGGCAGGTATTCCTAAGGTTTCTACATCAGAATTTTAACCATGTTCCACCTAACCACCTGGCCAAGATTGTAAAGCCCTGAGATCATCAAGAGTTCAGGTTGTATCTTCAAATTCAAGATGGTAAATTGAGTGTATTTCATTTCCTTCCCTTCCTCTCAAGATTTGATTGAAATGGTGGCTAAATTTAACAGGAAAAATACCTATGGCAGCATTGAAAACAGTAAGGGTACTATAAGGAGATCAGATTTTTTTCCCTGAATTCCCTGAAGAGAAAGTAAACGGGGATTATATGAGTGGGTAAACTGAAGTAACAGGAGAGGAAGCTGGAACATGTGTAGAAGGCTTGGCAGGGAGGAGAGCTGTACTTCTGGCAGAGAAGGGAGTGGTTTTCTTGACAGAGCCCAGCTCCAAATTGGGACAGCCATGGCAGGGGCGGTGCTCTGCTCCCTCCTTCCCACCTGGCAGAAAGTGAGACCTGCAGGAAGTAATAGTAAACAGAATAGGAGCGCTGCTTGGAAAAGGGCCATGGCGAGAGGGATCTGGGGAACTCCAGAGCTTTGCAACAGAGGAAGGGAGAGATGAACTCTCTCCAGAGGGAAATACACCAAAGAACTTCCCACACCGTCCACATAGCGTGAAGTCAGCTTTATTCTGGTAGCTGGGGAGGTGTTCTTGACCCTTGCTCCTTCAGAGGAGGCCATTTGTTCACATGACCCCTCCACGTTCATGGAAGCCAGAGTCACCCCAACCACTCAGGTGAGAAGCCAGAGAACAGACAGAGAGAGGACCCCTACATATGAGCATGGCCCTTCACAGGGTGTCAGACATTTGAGGAAAACCAATAGCATGGATTAAGAAGGAATAGTAAGAATAAAAAGAAGAAGAGGAGAAGGAAGGAGGGGAGTAGAAGAAAAACACCTGTTCTAGAGAAAACAGATGTGACAGATACAGAAAACAGTTTGAAAATTCAAATTCGTATGTCACAGTGTAGAGAGATTCTGCACCCATAAACAAGAATATGGAAAAAGGAGCAACGACAGAATAGGAAACATTCTTAAAAATTAGTGTTATTACTAAAATAAAATAATTTATTAGAAAATTTGGGAAGATGTCACCTGAAACACAATAAATACCCAAAGATATAAAATATAAGAGAAAACAATAAACATGGCAGATTACTTTGAGAACTTCAACATTCCACTAATAAGAGTTTAAGATGTAACAGAAAATTAGGGGGGATAGTTATTTTTTAAAATAATACAAGAAAATTTCCTAGAGTTGAAGGTCTTTGAGAATTTTGTATTGTCAGAAACACAGCCAGCTTGCATGGACAGACAGAGAGAAGATGAAATGAAAGGTTCTCAGATTCCCATGTTGTAATTTGTTTTATAATGCTATTATTCCCATGATAACCAACTAAATGCATGCTTTATATTTTCACTTTTATCCTTACATTTAAGTAAGAGTTAGATGAACCCAGGGGAGTGAGTTTTACTCCTGGATCCTGAAAGGCCCCCACCCAGTTCTTGCCTCACTGTTGGGTGGCCTGGTTGTGAATGAGTCCCAGACTTCCTGGATCGTCCAAAGGTGGCCTTGTGCTTTTCGCTCTGCTGTCTCCCTTCACACAAGTACCGCAGGGATGAGACAGGGATGTCTGAGATAAAGCACTGCATCCCAGCTGATTGTAAACCTGTGTCCGGTCACGGGATTCAGGCACATTAGTCCTACTGATGTGTACATTTCCAGCCAACTGGATTATGGATTAACCCTCACTTGCTTCCAACCCCCAGTTTTAAGAAGAATACATTAAGCCCAAGAGATGTTGGATGAATACAACATCTTAAAAATTTCCCAACCAGTAAGAATAAAGCCATCCTGCCGTGCTGTCTCCCAGGCCCATGTTCTTAATGACTCACTTTCCCAGGCCAGTAAGGAGTCATGGCACTCCAGGGAGCCTGGGTGCTAGATTTTTGGCCACCTGCACCTCATACTTACTGCAACCTGCAGTTAAGACCTACATTCACTCAAGCCTCAGCTTTGAATAACCTGTTGGAGATAGAAATGTGAAGGGAGAGACTGAGACCCAGAACTGCAGCACAGACAGGCCCGAAGGATGCCATGCCCGGCACCAGCAGCTCAGCCTGGCGCACTGGCTCAGGGCTCAGACTGGGCAGACAGGCCTGAGTTTAAATTCTCACCTGCGCTTTTGAGCTGTGAAATTTTGGGCGAGTCACACAGCTTCCCTGAGCCTCATTCTCTCCATCTGTAAAATGGAGACTATTAATAGCATGGATTTCACGAATTTGTTACGAGGATTAAATGGAATAATGTTTATATATGCCTACAAAGTGGCTGGCATGTATTCACCGAATGTTAGCTTTTAATATCAACAATGTTATGTTTGCTGTTATTACAATTGACATACTGATGCATCAGATTCATTAAACTGCCCAGGAGACAGAAGTACATCCATAAGCCTCTTAGAAATAGGGAGAGTTAAATCCAGAAATTGATCCTTTCGATGGGAAAGCGCCTCCATGCACAAGGTCTGGAAAGAACACTGTGTCGTTTGGATCACACCCAACTCTCCCTAATCACGGCGACTTTGCATGGGTCACACGAAGGACATCCCGAATGAAAGGCGAGAAGGACCAACTCTAGCAAAAGCCAGGGGAGATGCTGGTGGTGCTGAAAGGCCCTGGGAGGGGTTAACCATCCTGGGGGCAGAGCAAAGCAGTGCTGGCAGCTTCCCAAGCGCTATTTTTAGCTTGTGTTTTGAGCATCTGACTCAAACTGGGGAAAAGGGTTTATTTTCTCACTTGGAGAGTTTTCAGAACACCAAAAGGATTAAGTCAAGAGGGAAACACACGCACTCCAGCCAAATCTTTTTCAATGGTCAAAACAAACAAACAAATAAAAAACGAACAGCAAACAATTAATCGCAGATCTGCTTGAGGCAATGTATGGAGGCACTGGGTAAGTTGTCATTTGTTTATCAGTAGCAGACAGCAGCTTCCTGCAACCAACAGCAGCTGCCACTCTGCAAAAGGACATCTTTCCATTTTCCTGAAGAGAAGCGAAAACTTTAAGGCAAAGCAAATGACAAAATATTTGACTGCATTTATCTGTCTGTTGGCTATTTTTACCCCTGTGCCATGCAAACGCCTTCCAGACGTCCCTGACTTTTCATCTACATCTTGCTTAGCAGCCAAGGCACAAGTCTTGTCATTTATATTTCACAGATGGAGGAGCTGAGACCCTGAAGTTTAAGTAACATGAACACAGGAGGGCCAGGCAGAGTTAGAAGCCACATGATGGTTGGCTTAAAACCACCCAAGTGCCAAGGGAGAGACACAACCATGAAGGAGACAGGAAAGAATACCAATTCCATGAATGCCAGCTTGGAGCTGGGCAAAGCGGTAAATGCGGTAGCCTAGAAAAATGTAGAGCCCAGCCGGTGCTTTCTTCCCCAGTGAAGAACTTGATATAGAACACACAGAGTCTCATCTGTTTGCTATGAATTTTGTTTCCTCAGCTAAGAATAAAGCAAGAGAGCCTTTATTTATCAGTGCAATCACTCCCCATAATTCCGTTTAAAAAAATTGTATTGATTGATGAGAGAGGTAGAGACATCAATTTGTTGTTCTACCCATCTATGGATTCATTGGTTGCTTCTTGCATGTGCCCTGACTGGAGATCGAACCCTCAACCTTGGTGTATTGGAATGATGCTATAACCAACTGAGTGATCCAGCCAGGGCCCATAATTCTTTTTTTATATATTCATAATCTGTGTAATGTTTTTTACATGTTTCTGCCAGGCTATGGAGTTCTTTCTTCAACAGCACTTACCCTAATTATTTTTGCTAAAGTGCCCAAACCCATTCATTCATTTATTGACCTTATACTGAGTCCCTGCTTTGGGCACAGGGCTGGGAACCTGGGGACACACAGATGAATAGGTCTGCCATCAAGGGGTTCAAAGTCTACCAGGCAAAACTGGTGTGGAGATAGTAGGTGGATTTATAAATGAATGTTCTAGGTCCCATGGACGTGATCCTTTCTGATAGGCGAGGAGCACTCTTGCTTGTCTCACTTTGACTCTCACCTCTGCCCTGCCTACTTTGCCCAGCCCTCCTTTGGTGCTGATATTTCCTCTCACATCTCCCTTACTGCACTTCAGATCTCCAGCAACCCTGCAAGATATTCCAGGCCACCAAGAACAGGTTTGTCCCTACAGTAGAATTTTCCAGATGTCTTCCTCATAAATTCTTTCCTTGAGTAAATCAATGCTAATTCTTTAAAGCAAAGAAATGGTAAAGTCTCCTTTTCCCCCTCAAACACATTCCAAAGATTATGATCTATGAGAATACGATATTGAGAAAGAATTCCTGGGCCTAGCTTGTTACTAATTTTTATTTGCTGATTTATAGAGTTGATAGGTGAGGCAATGTCCTCCCGGTCTCTGGATTGAGGATATGCCTGGCAGCTCCATCCATCAAGCAAGCTGTCAGAGCAGGATGCTGCCCAGAAGTTGTTCATCAGAGGTCCAGCCGGTGAACACTTCCAGGCGAGGAGAAAGAAGAGAGGTAACGTTGGTGCCCATAGAAAACCTCTTCACTCACCAGCAGAGAAATGCACACAGCAGTAAAGTCAGAGGCATTCAAATTTAAAGACAAGTTCCAAACACATCTCTGTAATTCTGCTTCCTTTATGATGAAACACGCTGGTAAATAATCAGCCAGTGATGGTAATCTCACTGAAACATGGATCTATCTTCATTAGCAAATTTAAACACATTTATGTCTGTCAATATGGGGCAGAGCAAATAGAGGAGATGTAATTCCAAGGCCACAGCTACCCTGGTCCACGGAAGAGCTGGGCTGCAGCCAGGCGTCTCTAACAAGCAGGGGCACAAGGGAAGAACAGTGGCCATTTACACAACCACATTAATAGTTTGGTGGGTGAGCATTTTGCAGTAGCTTAAGGAATTTTAAGCACATGCAAAATATCAAAAGGATGTATTTAGCTACTAGGTTTAGTATATTTTTCTTTTCTTTCATCATCTTCAACACCTTTGAACAGTTTTAGATCCTTCTGAGCTTTAGATAATGAAGTTCCTCAAGGACAGAAAGAGGTTCCATGAGGGCATGAGAGAGACTCAGAGAATGACCTCTTCTGAAGTCTAGTTCAGGGACACAGCCTCCCTGGACAGTCTCCTGTGTTCAGTCTCCAAAGGCCTTGGAGATCCAGGCCCTGCTTGGGGCCCAGAGAATAGCTTCTAGAAAGGGGCGAGTGCAAGAGTAATACAACAAGACAAGTAATAGCAAGTGTTGGAGAGATTGTAGATAAAAGGGAACCTTCATTCCCTGAGAATGTAGACTGGCACAGCCACTATGGGAACAGTCTGGTGGTTCCTCAAAAAATTAAGAATAGAGTTATTATATCCCTCTCCTGGGTATCTACACAAAAGACTTGAAAACGTTTATTAGCAAAGGTATATGCACGACTATGTTCATTGCAGCATTATTCACGTTGGCCAACATATAAAAACAACCAAAGTGTCCTTCAATAGATGATTGGATAGAGAAAATGTGGTACAGATATGCTACGGAATACTACTCAGCCATAAGAAAAGATGAAATATTGACATTTGTGACAACATGGATGAACCTTGAGAATATTATGCTAAGTGAAATAAGTCAGACAGAAAAAGCTAAGAACCATATGATTTCACTCATATGTGGGATATAAAATTGAAACTCAGAGACACAGACTACTGTATGGTGGTTACCAGAGGGAAGGAGGGTGGGGGATTATAAAGGGTAAAGAGAGCCAAATATATGGGGACACAAGATGATTTGACTTCGGGTGGTGGGCACACAATGCAAACTCAGAGACACAGACTACTGTATGGTGGTTACCAGAGGGAAGGAGGGTGGGGGATTGTTAAGGGTAAAGGGAGCCAAATATATGGGGACACAAGATGATGTGACTTCGGGTGGTGGGCACACAATGCAATCACGTACCATAGTAATGTACACTTGAAACATATAATCTTATTAACCAATGTCACTCAATAAATTTAATAAATTACTACATTCTCTACCCCAAACAACACAATAAAATGTTAATCAGTCTGCAAAAAAAAAAAAAAAGTAATACAAAAGGGCCCCAGTCAGCAGGTGACACTGCAAATCTGGGCAATTTGAGCTTTGTGGGTACACTCTAATAATGGCCTTTATTCACTGCTCTAATCAAACAGTTATAATTCCCTTTGATTGTCTTCTCTGCCTTCCCTAGACTTTGCTGAGTCATTCCAGGCTGTGTCATGGAACTCTGGGATGCAGCAGGAGACTCAAAAGCTCGAAGCCCTTTGTGGCCAGCTTCCAGGTTGACTCATCTTCTGGGGACAGGGTGTCATGTTCAAGAACCACAGAGAGTGGCAGAGGAGAAGGTCTGTGTCCATTCATGGGGATAGTCCAAACCTGATGGTGATGTAGCTAAGGGTAGACCTCTGCCTCTCCAAGTGTTTGAGGACTTGAAGTACATGTCCTGTCCTCTCCCAGCTAGAAAAGGCTCCAGGGGGTCCACATTGCATCTCCAAGTGCATCTCCACCCCCATCTTCCCAAAAGGTTCCCGAGCACCATACTTCATCCAAGTGGCAGTGGTGGCACCACAGCCTCTGTGATCAACCTTAGAGAACTCAGAAAGAGAAGAAGAAAACTTCCCACCTCCCACCTGTGCCTGGGCTAGCCTTGCATGGAGAGAAAAAGAATCTCACCGAGGAGAGAGGTGGACCACAATCTCCCCAAAGTCAAACCTCCTCCCCTAAAGAGAATCTCTACTGGAGTTTGTGGCAAGGTGGGTGGGGGTGGGGAATAGAAAATGATTTTACAACCCTCTCCTGATTTGTAATGAGAAATTTTTCCAAAGAAAACCCCTTCGTTGCTGGAGGAAGATGGAGGTGTTAGATTGCTTCAGGTCAGAGGATACAAATTGGTGGGTAGGGCACCTGAATTCTTCAGGATCAGAGGAAGAGACTAAGAAGAAACTGGTAGGAGAAGACAGGGTGACAGAGGAGAGAGGGAAACAACAAAGGTGGAGATTTTGATGTGTTGCTGTGCAGTGTGTGATATAATCTCTTCTCTATCTGCCATGAAGCAGCCTGTAAAGTCAACATTACCAACTAATGCCTTTGTAGTTCTGTTGAGGGGGCAGGAATGGAAAGGAGGGGCTCAGTCCTTGAGACAGTGCCCGTGAGTGAGCAAGGACTACCTATAGGGCTATCTAAGCCTGAACTGGACAGCATAGCATGATGAGCAAAGGGTGAGTGAGGGCCAGCTCTCCACTGGCCTGTATGGCTATGGCCTGGGTGACTTTAAGGTGGCAGGGCTGCTCTCCAGGTGAGTTGAGACAGCACAAAACATCTGGAGAAATAGTGTCTCTCTAACACCTCTGCTACTCTGCCTGCGATCTGAGAACAAAAGGCCCTCTCGGGCTGGAAGCAGGAAGTTCATGGGTTTTAATGGGAGCTTTTTTCTTTATAACAAGCTGTTTTAAGGCCCAGTGTTTGGTATGATGGTGCCATGTGCCATATGACTTGGGCCCAGATACTTGCTTACTTAGTGGCTCTCTAAGTGTGAGCCCTGGGCCATAAACATCAGAATCACCAGGGAACTTGCTAGAAATCCCGATTCTCAGGCCCCAAATCTACCAAACCAGACACTTGGGAGGTAGACTCAGTGATTTGGTTAAATAAGACCCCTAGGTAATTTCAATGTATGTTACATCCTCCTATCTAATAAAAGACAAACATGCAAATTGACTGTACCTCTGCTACACCACAAGCCACGCCCACCAGCCAATCAGGAGTGAGTATGCAAATTAACCC
>NW_005370635.1:264368-270848 GCF_000412655.1 Myotis brandtii
CCCCCAGTTCACGAATTTCATGCACCAGGCCCCTAGTCCTATATAATAAAAGCCTAATATGCTAAGTGTCTGGTTGTCCAGTGACCAGTTGACTATTCAACCAATCAAAGCATAATATGCTAATGATACACTAAGGCCGCTCAACCGCTTGCTATGACGTGCACTGACCACCAGAGGGCAGTCAACTGGTTGACCAGTCGCTATGACGTGCACTGACCAACAGGGGGCAGATGCTCAGATAAGTAGGTTAGCTTGCTGCTGGAGTCCGGCCAATCAGGACTGAGCGAGATAGGCCGGACATGCCCTGGAGCCCTCCCACGGTCCCTCCCAGGCTGGCCTGCCCCGATCGGCCCTGATCGGGATTGGGTGAGACAGGGCCTGACACGCCCTGGTGCCCTCCTGCGGTCCCTCCCTGGCCCCAATTGTGCATCGGTGGGATACCTTGGCCTGGCCTGCACCCTCTCACAATCTGTACCCCTCAAAGATGTCTGAGAGCCTGGTTTTGGCCTGATCCCGCAGGCCACTCCCCTCGGGAGGGTGCCAGACCAGGGCTCATGGCTGGTGAGTGCTGCTGCAGAGACACAAGTCTCTCCTGATCAGGTCTGATTGGGTGCAAGCCCACAGCAGGTGTAGTGGGGCCTGGATGAGCAGGAGCAGCAGGTAGGAGCTGCAGGCAGCGTTGGACTGTGGGTTTCAGCCCGATCCCCGCAGGCCACCCAAGGGACCCTACCCGAGCACGAATTCATGCATCGGGCCTCTAGTTTGAGAATAACTGGCTTATGTAATGTTTGGTGATACCTGAACCCCCAGTAGAGCTTGTGAAATACACAGTCACAGGTTCCCTGGCACAGACACCATGGGTTTTGGCTGCATGGGCCCGGGGTGAACGTGGCACCCTATGTTTAAGAAGCTGTGCCAATGATAGAGTGCCCGTCTAAGTTTGAGGACCAACAGAGCAACAGTTTAAGAAGAAACTCAGTCCCACAGTCTGAAATGAAGAGCCAGAGTTGCTGGCAAACTAAATAAATATTGAAGAAATTGAGGCCCTCCCGGATAGGCGCTTGATTAGTGATCCTAATTAATACACGGTGCCCTGCAGCCCACCGGGAAGAAGCCTCAGAGGTCACACACAGGGAAGAATTCTTCATCCACAAGCCCACAGCTCCACCCATGAGAACTTACATAGCTCTGGAAGGGACCCTAAGAGTGACCCCGAGTCTTATTCATGTCTCACAGGTCTTTCAGTGCAGGTCCTCAGAATCACCTTGGAGATTGTTACAGATTCAGATCCCACCCCCATCACCCCCACCGCGACCCAACTGTTGAATCAATTGTGGGATTGGGACAAGAACCTAAATTCTTCATGAGTACCTTGAATGTCACTTATGCACATTCGAGTTTGAAAACCACTGGCCACTGAGTCTATACGAAGACTGGTCAGCAAATTTACATTTTCATAAAAGGCAGAGAGAATTAGTGAAGTTCCGGGACCAGGAGCTTTGCCACCTGAAAGGAGATGCAAAGAAGGTCCTTGCTTCACATCCCCACCCAGGAAGGGCAAAGGGCCATTGGTTGTGGGTGAGTTCACTTAAGAATTGCTGGCTTCCATGTGTAGGCAAAGCACTTAAGTGAGGACATATGTACTATATAGTATTCTAAGTACATTAAACTTCAAAAGTCTCTGTGCCTGTCTGGTATTTAAAATATTCCCAAGAGTGCTGGGAATGTGAAACAATGCCTAGCCAGCAATATGCCATAAAATTTCCTGGGGGAAATTGCTCTGATAGAAGTATAAGATTTCCCATAATATTTAATTTCCTCATTTCTTGTTCTTTTTGTTAATCCCATTTCCTTCTGGTGCCCAGTTGAAAAATTCATTAAGTATTTAAAAAGAAGTGAGCGATGCACATTTTGGAGACAGCAAAGAAGGGGTGTGGTTAGGGGAGCTGGAGAGTCTGTGTTCCTTCTGTGGGTGTTGGGGGTGCAGGAGGAAGACCAACAGGTGCAGGAGCCAGGAGGGCAGCCCAGGGCAAAGAAGGTGCTGCGTTCCCTGAGGCCCCCAGAAGTGACTAATGGGAGAAGCTGTTCAAGCGTCCCATTGCTAACCCCACGGGATTCTTCCTAAAACCAGTGCTGGCTGATCCACAGTTTACATTTCTGTCACAAGTTACACTCCTCTAACAGTAGGTGCTGGAACACACATGCCTGTCAGACCCCAAAGTTTTAGATGTCACCAGGCCCCTTCCCTATTCCCCCCCTAAATATTTGCATGTCTGCTTCTATAGAGTATAAACTTGTAATGTCTTTTTAAAAATCTACTCCCCCAAGGGCAGCTTCATTAGAAGTCACGGGGCCTTCTGACTAGCATTTCAGAGTCTGCTCTTTACACCAAAATCCATTAAACACATAAAATCTCTTATTGGAACCCCAATTAAACCTCCAGTCTCATAAAAGAGAATGGAGTGATTATGGGAAAGTGGTCTAATACTGTGCCAAGTGTTGGGAATAATCACGCTGGGATTTATGCAGTGCCTTCGCCCAAGGAGCTGAAAGCATTTTCTGCTGGGGCAGGTTTTGATTCCTATTTTGTTAATTATTTGGCCTTGCTTATGTCCATGTTTTTCCACCTGTAAAATGGGGATAAGAATAACCGCTTAATCTAAGACACAGAGATAATGGGTGTAAATGTTTTATGAAATGTCAGGGAATAGTCACTGTTGCTGCCATAGAAACCAAGGTATGGCTGTTCCTCCGTCTTTAGGCATCTAGATTGTGTGGTCTGCTCAGGGGAAGCATTCAAGCCTATTAGTGTATTGGTCAGCAACCGTGCCCAGTAGCACGATGGTTCTCACAGCTGACTGTGTCTAAGAACCATCTGAGGATGCTGATGTTAAAATACAGATTCTTGGGACCTGCCTCCAGAGATTTTAATTCAATGGTTTGGATTGGGCTCAAGAAATTAATTCACCCAGCAATTATGTGTGCTGGACACTGCTAAAGACACTAGGCGGATGCAAGTGAAAAAACAGACAAAAGCCACTCATGGTCTCTCTGAATTTGTACCAGCCCTCAAGGTGATGCTGAGACTGATAGCTTCCCAAAGGCCACACCTTGAAGGCTAGAGCAGCAGCACCTGGCAGCTGGCGACAAGTCTAGTCTCTGCCCTACCAATGGCCCATAATAATGAAACTTCAGCACATTTCCAAGCTCTGATTCTTCTTCTTCTTCATTGGAACCTATTCTTCTTCTTCTTTTTAAAATCCTCACCTGAAGATATGTTTTTCTTGATTTAGAGAGAAAGAGAGAAAGACATCAATCGGTTCCCATACTCACCCTGACTGGGGATCGAACCCACAACCTGGGTATGTTCTTCTTCTTCTTCTTCATTGTAACCTATTCTTCTTCTTCTTTTTAAATTCCTCACCTGAAGATATGTTTTTATTGATTTAGAGAGAGAGAGAAAGACATCTATCGGTTCCCATACTCACCCCTGACTGGGGATCGAACCCACAACCTGGTATGTGCCCTGACTGGGAATTGAACCTGCAACCTTTCTGGTGTAGTGGACAATGCTCTAACCAAGTGAGTCACCCAGCTGGGGCACTGGGACCTATTCTTTGGCCATTATATTCTAGAATCTTTTTACTCAGGAACAATGGGTCCATTTTGAACCTTCTCAGCGAGTTTTTTTTTTTTTTTGCTCCGAGTTTGGTGCTTCTCTCATCATTAGTATTGATTTCTCAGGGGATCTCCTTAATACTCAAGTCTTTAAGGAAACACATCACCTGTTCCAGGGACTTTGGCAACAGGAATGACCCAGAACATGTTTGGATTTGACCTCCAAGGATTGGAAGATAATTAGTTTGTCTAGTTCTAACCTTACCTAAGGGCTTACCTTGAATGGAAATTAGGCTTGGATTGGACTTACTCCAAGTCATATTCATTTCTAGGTTACAACATTTTGCAATGGGGGAAAATGAGCTTTTGTTAATGACCCACACATCCTGTGGAATGAAGGCTCCATTCTGGAATGCAGCTGATTAAGTTCTCCTAGTCCTTTGATGCGTCAGTACTAAGGAGGCATTGAACTTGTAGGTGACCCAGACCAACTGAGCACATGAATTACAGATGCACAAAAGTGTGGCACTTTTTTGAACGAATACTGTTCTTATGTGCAATATCTAAAAAAAATGTCTTAATGAGAAGAGCTGAATTATAAAAAATTCATTTCAGCCCTGGCCGGTGTTTCTCAATGGTTAGAGTGTCTGCCCATACACTGAAGGGTGGCAGGTTCAATTCCCTGTCAAGGCCATTTATCTAGGTTGCAGGTCCCAGTCCAGGGTGGGGAGCGTGTGGGAGGCAATCAACCAATGTGTTTTTCTCCTTTCTCTCTCTCTCTCTCTCTCTCTCTCTCTCTCTCTCTCTCTCTCTCTCTCCCTCCTTCCCTCCCTCCCTCTCTCTCATCCTCTCCCTACCTCTCTTCCAGTTTCTCTAAAAATATCCTCAGGCCAGGATTAAAAACAACAAAAAACATTCACTTCACTCCAGCAAACCTTAAGTGTCCAAAGCTGACAAGAAATGATTCAACGAGTAAACTATAGGCAGAGCAAAGCAACAGGGGCAAATAAGACTTTAAGTTAGCCAAGAAAATGAAGAACTAAAACATACCTAACAGATTTCATTGAAAAATGTGTCTAGGGAGATTGCTTAAGTAACATTTCATTTAGTCCATATTTTACTTGTTATTTGTGTGCTGTTTCCCTCCTCAAAGGATTGGAGGCTGCCCATTTATTCTCCGCACCCAGTGTGAGATAACATTTTAAAGGGAAAGATCATCTCTTCATCTTCATCTCCTCCCTCCTCTCAAGTTCTCCAGCCACTTAGGAATTTCAAGCAGGATAAGAAAAGCACATTACTTATCCTATAATACGTTTCCCAACATCCAGCAAATTCTCTGTCATTTTAATAGGTATTTTTATCAATCTTAGCAGCCTTCCCAGCTCTAAGAAACTGAGTCTATGTATACGTATTAGGTTTATAATTGAAGGCACAGGTAAACATCTTGCTTTCTTTCCATTTTTTAAAGTAACTTCAAAACTCAAAGAAGAGTGATTTTTGGAAAGTTTCTTTTCCCAAGTCTTTCAGGGCCTTGTCCTCATCCGTCCAAATTTTACACGCATGCACGTCTAGTGTGCAACTGTCACGGAACAGTATATTGTAAATAATTTTCCGCATTGTTACACATTTTAACTTGAAAAGTTACCTTTTTTTTGTTAATCCTCACCCAAGGACATTTTCCCATTGATTTTTAGGGGGGAGTGGGAGAGAGAGGGAAATACACAGAGAAACATCGATGTGAGAGAAACACATCACGTCCCAACCAAGGCTCAGGCCGGGGAGAAGCCTGCAACCAAGGTGTGTGCCCTTGACTGGAATCGAACCCGGGTCCCTTTGTTCCACAGGCTGATGTTCTATCCACTGAGCCAAGCCGGCTAGGGTGAAAAGTTACCATTTTAAAAGGCAGCATACTAGTCCACAGAGTCGATGAGCCATTGTAACACAGGAAAAGGAAGGGAGATATTTGAGCAAATGTCATGATACAGTTTGTGAAGTGAGTCACATTAACATTACAGAGAAAGAGGTTGGGTACCAAAGAGCTTATTACTGGGGATGTTTATTTGTCAGATATGCTTAAGGTAAGAGCTGCCTTGGTCTCAGTTTTGTTTTGAAACTCCTCCTCCTTCATTTCCTGTATCCTTTAAGGAACAAGAAGTTCTGCAAAAAACAGAGATAACAGCTGAAATGAGACAACTCAACCCTGCCTCCTGCACAGGGGTGAGAGGTGAGGGTTGGGTGCCCTCTAATACCCAACACACACACGTACCCCACTTTAATTGAGTCACTGAGTAGAGGAAATCCAGGATATGAGGCAGAAGAGCAGTGGTGACGGGCAAGTGCTCCGGAACCAGACTCTGCAACCTTTGTTGTTTTCTATAAGTATTCTCTCTTTTACCGCGTCTAGCGTGGCTAGAGAGTAGACCACGAATCCTGAGTGGGGGTGGCTGGGGATTGAGAAGATGAAAGAAAGAGACAGACACAGAGACAGAGGGGAAAAGCTGGGGCTGGGTGAGACAGCTGGCCCTCTGATGGAGAGACAGTGACCCAGAGCCGGTGTAGCACCTTTATTTTATGACTAGAGGCCTGGTGCACAAAAATTTGTGCACTGGCGAGGGAGGGGGGAATGTCCCTCAGCCCCACTTGTGCCCTCTCACAGTATGGGACCCCTCGGGAGATAACCACCTGCTGGCTTAGGCCCACTCCCCGGGTGGCAGCGGCCCCGGCCCCGGGCTCCTCCCCCCCCCGCCCCGGGTCACGTACACTGCAGGGCCAATCCCGGGGTTGGAGCGCCGCCCCGGGGTCACGCACATGGCTGGTTGGGGCACTGCCCTGGTCGGGTTGCACACAGGACGCCCGGGTGGG
>NW_005370635.1:270908-281012 GCF_000412655.1 Myotis brandtii
GCTGTCCCGCCCTGCCTGCAGTATGAAAATTAGCTGCCATCTTTGTTGGCGGTTAATTTGCATATCGTGCTGATTAGCCCATGGGAGGCGTAGCAAAGGTACAGTCAATTACCATGTTTGTCTATTATTAGATAGGATGGTACCATGGTATTATTTTGGTATGATACCAGGAAGTTTTACTAAAGTTTAAGATAAAGGAAATTATGTGAAATCATGGTTAAAGATCAAGCTATAATTCTTCATTCTTGAGGCTTCTTTGTAATCGTCACTCTGGGCTGGGCCCGGATAATTGTGTCCATTCCTTGCATCTGGCTGAACTTAGATAATGAAACCCACCCCCTGGTACCTGAGCTAAGGGTCAGGCTGATAACATACCTGCCTCTGGCACGGTATGTTTCCAGGACGTGGCTGGGCTAACGCCACTGGACTCAGCTGACAATTAGCTCATGTGCCTTCCCAGGCGCTCTCTACAGTTCTCATTTGTAAAAATGGAGATAAAATAACAGCATTCGCTCCAGTCTCCACTTTGTGGGATTATATAAAGTAACATACAACAATGTAAATAATGGGGCTTGGCACATGGTGAACACCCCATAAGCCTTTATTGTTATCCTTACTTTCCCACTCACAGGTAAGAGCAGAGGTCAAATGCTAAGGAACTAAGTAGGCAGCCACCTGGTCAATGACAGTAAAGGGTAAAATTTCCAGTGCAATCCTGGCTCCTTTTAGGTATTACACTTGTTTTATAATAATTTTAATCCAGGGACAATACCTGAGACTCTGTGTGTGCATTTTAAGCTCAGAACAACTCCTGAAGGTTCAAGCCTTGGTTTCAACTTCAGGCACCTCGCCTGTCTGAACGAGGTGTCTGGCATTGGGTTGGTACCAGACTCTGTCACCACTGCGCCCATTACTGCCTGCCATTTGTTCATCGCCTACCACATTCCAGGACTCCATCAGACACTTCATAGAACTGCATATAGCATCCTCAACAATCTAATGGGATAGGTATTACTATTATTATTATTCCCATCTTAACGATGTTGGAACTTGGGTCCAGAGAAATAGTGATTTGCTTAAAGTCAAGTGGACCCAGAATTTGGAACTGGAATCTAGTTCTGTAAGGCTCCCAAGTCTATTCTGTTTCCACTGCTCCCACTCCTGTGCGTTGTGACATTTGCACAAAGATGACACGCCTTGGCGGCGAACGCTGCTGATTAAGTAAACTGGCTAATGCCTGCAGCTGCCTTGCTGAACTGCTCAGTGCTTCCCACGCACCCTGGGCGCCATGCCAGCCCTAAAACACCCCCCTACCTCCCCACGCCCACACCTGCATCCCAGCCACGGCATCCACGCTCCTGAGCCCGACCTGCAGTGGGCCCTCCCCCCTGCTAATGAACAGCTGACACACAGACCATCAGATAGAGCCCTCTGGCTCTGGTCCTACCTGCCTACCACCTCCCCCTCCGTTCTCATGTCTGGTGACCTTCTGTCTCACCTCTCCGCCTCAGTACACTCTGTACTTTCTTTTTTTTTTTTTTCCTGAAAAGCAGGCTTTGGGGTTTGTGAAGGTACAAGACGAAGACCCCTCCTCTCTGTCCCCTTTAATTCCCAGCTAGCATTGGGCACAAGCCCTGCTCACACCCTTGGAATTTGACCTGGTGATGGGAGTGGGAAGGAGGGAAATGAGAGATGTGCAGAGGGCTCATGCTGAGCTGCTCTCTACAACCTCAGGCATAAGGGGCTCGCACTCGAAGCCCATACTTAGAACACAGGGTTAGTGTGAACTGCTGTTTTAGGGCTGACTTGTGCCCCCCCCCTCCAATATTCACATTTTGAAATCCCCCCTCCAATATTCACATGTTGAAATCCCAACTCCCAGCACCTCAGAATGTGACCTTATTTGGAAACAGGATGGTTGCAGATGTAATGAGTTAAGATGAGGTCATACTGGAGTGGCCCCTAATTTAATAACTGGTGTCCGTATAAAGAGGGGAAATTTGGACACAGACACGCTCACAGAGAGAACGCCATGTGAAGACGAAGGCAGAGGTCAGGGTGATGCCACTAAAGATTGGCAAAAGCCAGGAGAGGCGTGGGATAGACTCCTTCTCACAGCTCTGAGGACAAGCCATCCTGCCCCCACCTTGATTTAAACTTCTGGCCTCCAGGACTGTGGGAAATGAGTGCGATTGTGTAAGCTCCCCAGCGTGCGGTGCTTTGTTATGGCAGCCCTAGGAAACGCTGCGCTGGAGAGCCACCCACAGGTCGGCTGAGAGGTCATGTGATGCTGAGGTGGGTGCAGATAGAATTGGTCATGGGAGCATTTTCTGGACGGGCTAAGGGGTCTGGTTCACGGGCAGCCCCCATCCCTCCCTGAGGTTCTTCAGAGAGAGTTCTAGACCAGGAACAGCTCACCCTCCCCAAAGACCCCATGCCACAGTCGTGCCTGCCTGGGGAGACAGAAGTTCAATTTTAAGCCTAGTGCTTCCTCTACCTTAGGGACACATTGTGACTTTCATGGGCCGTGGGCATTTTTGTTTTTTTGTAGGCTCCTTCCCCCACTTAAAAATAACATTAAAATTTTTTGACAACTTCATTAGTGCAAGAACAAGTATTATCTATACTGGATCCATCATTATTTACGATCATCATTACTATTATGTTCATGTTTATCTTCTGATTGTAAGAGAAATTTAAAACATTTTTGTGGGTTCCAGGCACTGTACCTACTGTTCCTATTGGGTAAGTCATCCCTCCCCCACAGGTGAAGTGAGAGAATCACCGGGGAGTCAAACATCTTCCCTCCACTGTGTGATATTGCCACCAAGATACCGAGTCTTGGCAAGATCCGGGAAGAAGTGTGTTGTATCTCAACTCTTTCCCCATCCTTTAGAAGCTATGTAATCACTGCACAGGTTGCATTTATGTCAAAAAGCCCATAGTTTACCTTATACTTTGCCTTCACCTCAGGATGAACTGAAAAATAAATACTCCCAGGTATAGACAGAGAGCTACAACGTATTAGCTGCCACCACCTGCAAGAATGAGACCATAAATCCACACCCTCTCTGCGAGGAGGCCTTCGTACGCTGTCTGGACCATACATAAACCATGCCCCATGTACGGTATTATCAGCCTTCCTGATTTACTGTATATACAGTCTCCAAGTTAAATACCAGCAGAAGCACCCGAAAATATATTCTCACGCAGTCCCTGTCTGCAAACCGCATTGCCCAGTAATGTCCGCGCATTCATCACTGACTTCCCGATACCGATACCGAGTGTCATCTTCGGAAATACATCCCTGCAGCAGCGCCCCGTGAAACCTGAGCACAGGGAAGGGGAAGCGGAGTCTCCAGATTTAAGGCCCAGGCGTTTAAAAAAATAGTCTCGTGTTTCAAAAACGAGACTAAGCAGTTCAAACAGTGGTATCTGACTCCCCCTTTGTGTGGCTTATAGCGCCTTCCCTAACGTAGTATTTGACTCTGTCTTCCTTTTGTGAACGCCTGCGAGCAATAGGAGCAGTGAGAACCATCGCATCAAGCCCCACACTAAATGGTTCTCCCCAGAAACCATCAGGAAGTGTCTGCGTTTATACAGAATTCCAATAGCTTTCTGTGGCAGATACAGGAGCACAGATTTCTAGTCAGTGACAAGCCACTGGAACACAAGAGTCGGGGGCACGAGGCAATTCCCAGTTACAGGTTATCAATACAGAATGGGAGTGGCCCGTGGAAGTGTACTGGTTTTTCGGACTAAACTGGGTTTGAATTATCAGCTTTATGGCAACTGTACAGATGGCATCTTGGCCTGCCTGATTCCTCAAGGACACCGAGGTGGACAGTGTCGATTGGGAATTCAACCTCTACCCCCTCTTTCCTAACAGGCCCCTGATCTTGTTTAGGTAACTATCCAGCCAGCGTTGGCTTCATGGGCATGTGGTCCATGGAGTCTAGAACCTTTAAAAAGATAATGTATCGCCCTGGCTGGTGTGGCTCAGTCGGTTGGAGTGTCATCCGGACAATAAAAGGTCATGGATTCATTTCCTGTTCAGGACACAAACCTAGGTTGTAGCTTCCATCCCCAGTCAGGGTGCGTATGGGAGGCAACCGATCGATGTTTCTCTTTCTCTCTCTTCCTCTCTCTCTAAAATCAATTAAAGAAAAGATAATGTATAGAGGTTGCATGGTAACTCATCAAGTTGTAAGTCTGTACTTTCCTGGGCAAGAACCTAGAAAGGAGAAGACAAGCAATTTGGGGAGACAGCCACACCAGAAATGAAATTAATCTGTGACTTAAGTCCTCTGTGATTTTGTGTGCTAGCTACTCACCACGTGGAGGAAAATCAGAGTAAAAGAAGGCGTAAAAGATTTCCTTTCAAAGCTCCCTAAAATGCCAGCTCCACTCCATAGCAGATTCTCAGCAGAGGAGGAAATGGGAGAGAATGCAGAGCGATGACACTGTCAGAAAATGATGAGCTTGAAGGAGTGAGTGGCAACATTGCTTCTGAATGGCAGCAAGCAGGTGCTTCCCCGGGGCAAGGATGCTGCCTAATCCTTAGATTAGAACTCACCCTCAACCCAGTGGCACAGGATGCCTACCAACCTGGAACAATGCAGACGCCAGAGCCCAGCCCACAGCCTGCAGGCACTCTCTCCCGTCCCAGTGCCTCTCGCATTCCGGATGGAATTTATCCGACACTGAGGACTCACACCCTTCTAGGGCTGCGGATCACAGCATGGAGATCATGCTGTGGAGATCACACAGCTGACATCAACTCTCATTTCCCTGCTTTGGTTAAGTTGGGCACAATAGATGAAAACTTTTTTGCCTTTTGGTGTAATTCTTCACTTCCGCCCTCACATTATTCAAATTTCTTTGAGTCAGGGTTCTCTAAGACAGTCTTCCCCACCCGTATACCAGTCCCAATTTCTGTTTAAAATACTTGTATAGAAACTGATGGATCAGCCCTAGCTGGTTTGGCTCAGTGGATAGAGCGTCAGCCTACGGACTGAAAGGTCCCAGGTTCGATTCAGGTCAAGGGCACATGACTGGGTTGTGGGCTTGACCCCCAGTAGGGAGGCATATAGGAGGCAGCTGATCAATGATTCGCTCTCATCATTGATGTTTCTCTCTCTCCATCCCTCTCTCTTCCTCTCTGAAATAAATAAAAATATATTTTGAAAAACACACACAAAAAACCTGATGGATCATAAATCTATTTTTGTGCACCAACCATGAGAGATTTTATTGAAGACTGGCTAGTGAAATACTAATTATTACATGTACATTGAGGCACCCACCTTCAACTTATTACAGGATCCCCCAGCCCCCTCTTTAGGCTTCACAGTAGTGTGCTTTCATCCCACCCGGAAAACGTAGCCAGTCTTCAGACCTCAGCCACTGCTCTCAGGCAACTGAGCACAGACCCGTGGCTTCCACTTCCATGATCCCACCAACTCCCTAATGCATCTGAACCACAAAATGGGCCCTTGCTTCTTTCCTATCCCAGCTCCATTTTCATAAACTATAACAGACAAACAGGAGTCCCCAAGGGTGCAAAGTATTTCTTTCCAGATGATTTTTAAGGAAATGGGGGAAAATGACTACTAGTATGGGCTAATGAAGCTTCTATGGCTGAAACAATGGATCTGCAAGTGTGCTGATTAGCCACACAGACCGATTGGTTATTCTGCTGTAAATGAAATTTATAACTGTGCTTGAAGGCAGTGAGAAGTGCTGTGTCTACCTAGAGTTGGGATTAGGGCTCTTTCCACTATAGTCAGCTGGCCCTTTAGCCCTTATTTATAATAACTGGTACTTTTTAGAACTACCCCAGATTCAGTGAAATTTCCAACTTTCTGAAATGTTTTCTCTCACAGACTCTTATGCTGGTCTCTAAGACTTGACTGAAAAGAAAAGAAAAATACCAAAATTAAAGTTACAATTTAAGAGTTGAGCCTGGCCGGTGTGGCTCTGTGGTTGGGTGTTGACCCATGCACTAATACAGGGGTCCTCAAACTTTTTAAACAGGGGGCCAGTTCACTGTCCCTCAGACCGTTGGAGAGCCAAACTATAGTTTTAAAAAAATACTATGAACAAATTCCTATGCACACTGCACATATCTTATTTTGAAGTAAAAAAATAAAACTTCAAAAAAAAAAAGGCTCTTCTAACTTCAAAAAAAAGGCCCTACTAACTGCAAAATAAAAAAAAAACCTCAGGCAGCAGCAGGCTCTGCACAGGCAAGCTCGTGACTTGTCCGATCACACCGGAGACTGAGAGGAGGAGTCGAGAGACAGACAGAAGGAGGGGAGTCGGAGAGTGCGGCGCACATTCCACACATGCGCACTGCTGGCCCGGGAGGAGAGTCAGCTGCTAAGCAACAGGCAGTGGAGACAAAAACACCTGGCGGGTCGGATAAATGTTTTCGGGGGGCGCATGTGGCCCTCAGGCCATAGTTTGAGGACCCCTGCACCAATAGGTCATTGGGTGGATTCCAGTCAGGGCACATCCACAGCAGGGGGCGTGCAGGAGGCAACCAATCCATGTTGATGTTTCTCTCATTGATGTTTCTGTCTCTCTCTACCTGTCCCCTCCTCTCTCTCTAAAAAACAATAAAAACATATTTTTTTTAAAAAAGAGTTGATTATGAGGAGAAGAAATAGGGTATTTCTTATAATCCCAAAACTGGGGGGAAAGTTTCAGAGAGAAAATCAGGAGAGGCAAGAGCAGGAAACCACGCCTTAGACCTCGCCTGTTCTTGGCATTGTACTAGTAACACCAGCACACACCCAAGTGGGGTCTAGAAGGGTCAAAACACTGAAATGTCATTTGAAATTTGCCCAAGGCCAGTTTTTAGGAGTATTTGGCCCTTAGTCAGCTAGGATTTTCTAAGAAAGCAAAGCGATAGGGTTAGGTGTAAATTCTGGGAGGTCCAGCCCACATGATAACTAATTCCTCTTCAGGGAGCCCTGGGGTTAGCAGTCAATGGGTTTTGATCTTCCTTTGAGCTCTGGAGATTTCTGCTGGTTTGGGCTAAAAAGAATATACTGGAAGGTATGCACTCCTTACCTTCATCTTTAAGCCAAGAGAAAGACCTGTGACAGTGCTGAGGTACCTTTTAAGTGCTTCTGAGACAGCTTTACTACAGCTCTGGGCTAGGGACAGAAAGCCTCAGAGAAACCATACAGCACAATCCATAGGGCACCATTATATTCCCTTGTTCTGGGAATCCCACCCTCAGACGAAACCACACCTCATGACTATGTAAGCAATTTCTGAGACTGCGCTCTGAGCTCTGAGGGTGAGCCTCAGCCTGGGGGAAGGCGGGGAAAGTGGCTGAGCCAACCACAGAAAGGGCTTCACCTCCGTGCCACCGTGCAGTGGGGAGAGTCTACAGTGGAAACCAGATCTTATCTGTAATGGTCTTATCTGAAAAACTACACAGCAAATGTTTATTTGGCCACATGTTTATTTGGCCCATGTTAGCCTCTGAGTTTGACATGCTTGCTCTACAAACAAGTCTCAGGTCCTATTGCCCCGATGGTTAAAATAGCTGGTGGCATCTAAACTTTGGGCTGTTGGGTCTCTAAAGATGTCGAGAGAGAGACAGAGTCTCTGAAGATACTTGACCTGGAGCTACTGCATCTCTCATGACTCTTTCCTGTGTGGCTGCAAAGTGAATGGGATAAAGCCTTCCCTGTCAGCAGAGAGAAGGACCCAGCGGGAGTCACACAGCATTTCAGTAGGAGTGAGGCTGAAAGTCTGCTGACCTGTACTGAGCCTTAGTTTGCCACAGCAGAGAAGCACGTCTCTCTCTCTTTTTTCCAACAACAGATGTTACATAGCGTTTCTGGTAAGAGAGGTAGACGTGAGGCAGATCCTGAGAGCGTGGAGCCACTGGAGAGGATTTCTTTCCATTACGTAGGGAGTCTGTGAGTTCAGAAAGACATCGCTGTACTTCAATCAGTTTCCCAGATACAATTCCCAGTTCCTTAGAGAGCAGATAAGTTTCCTTTCCCCATTGTACATGGGTCCAACATGCACAGTGAATAGGCCCTGGGTGTTGCTGTCTGTTTTTACTCGGGAGCTATCACAGTGAACGGTATGGAAGACGGAGACGGGGAGCTGGTGTAGTCTGGTGCACTGCTGACCGGTTAACAGGCCGGGCATCTGGAGTGTCTAGGGCGGTGGGGTCATCACAGACACTAGATGGAGGGCTTTTGGTTTCTTTATTAAGGGGCCTTCCAGGCCTTCCACCTTGACTACTGCTATTGGCTGTTAACAAGAGCCTTCTGTTTTGATGACAAATATCTGGGGAGAGACTTTCAATTAGCTTTTTCCTCTCTGCTTTATTGAACAGAGCACTGAAAGTAAAGTAGCCACTCTGTTTTTCACTCACTGGTACCGGAAATTCCTCTTTCAACATTACTTCTCTAAAGATCAAGCGGATGATACACTCATCAGGCTTTGAAGAAGGAAGAAGTGTTGAATCAGTGGATTTTTGTTTTCCTATCAAAATTAATAATAATTTATCCGTCAAGAAATATATACCTTTTGGTCTCTCACTACTCTCTAATTGAATTTTCTGGATGTTTGGCATAAATGATGGACTGACAGAATAGATAAAAATTATAAGTATTGGAAGCCACTGCCACAACCTTTGCTTTAAGATTAAATGCTATGAGAGCAGGAGCCAGATGCCTGGAATGGTGACTCTTTTGGTCCAGGTCACCTCTTTCTCAAAGGTCACAAGGACCAAATGTGAAGAACCCAGGTCAGTTCCTGTCAAGTAGTCCTTTTTTCTTAGACAAATAAGGGCATTACCCTCAGACTTAGATCTACTGACATGTATATGAGTTAGATCTAGAGGTTCTGAACAGGAAGAAAAGGGAGAAACTGATGTGTCGGAATTTGTTCCATAAGAGGCTGTTCCTTTATCCACAGAGGGCATCTCATCAGTAACTGGTGAGGTAGACAGACAAGTGAATTCACTACTGGGTGGAACATCAAATGTTTCAGATGCACTTAAGCCACAAATCTTGTCTATTGGAAGTTCGGTGGCATTGACGACCTGTGAGTCCACAGTGGCTCCGATGGAGCGCACATCGCTGTCCACATCAAACACTGGGCAGGAGGAGCACCTATGAAGAGTCTTCTAAGCATGGCTCCTAACATAAGAATACAGGCTGCTGCCTACTGACACCTCCAGCCTCTGGCCATCGTGGGTCCAACATGCACGACAGGCCCGGTGTTGCTGTCCATTTTTACCCGGGAGCTATCACAGTGAACATTTGGGAAGATGGAGGCATCATGTGTAGTTGACACAGTCAGAACAGCACTTTTTGGGTGCCACACACAGCCTTGGGGAAGGACAGGGTGTGACCGTCTAATCTCACAGGTCTGAGACACCAATGGCTTGCTTGTTTCCATAGTCCTGGGAACAGCTGCCACCCAGTGACATGCTGCCACCCAGCGACATGCTGCTTGTGCTGGACAGCGAGCAGAGAGGGCATGTCAGCTGTACCAGCTGGGGCCCAGGACACCCCATACACATGCTCAAATTGTCCAGTGACCTTTGAATGCCCAAACTTGGCCTCTCCACTCTGAAGCTGTACATCAGTCAGGACTACCTGCTTCCCATCGTCCAGGCAAGGCCGTGAATTGGGTGTATTGCTTGATACAAGGCATTCAGCCTGCTTCTGAGAAGTTTTCCTTTTCCCAACTTCATCCTTTCTGATGAAGGTTATTTAACGTGGATCCAAAGTCTGCAGTGGGTACTGGAAGCATCGACTCCAAGGCCTCTGATAGGTGAGCGAAGCTCTCACAAATCTATTTACTTGGCATAATTTGTCTTGTGTGGTCAGGAAATGTGAAAAACGAATCTAAATGACATAATTAACTGCAGGGATCTAAACTATTTAGCTTTTAAAATTCCAAATGTTCCCAACAATGGAATCAATTGCGTGGCAGTTATCAATAGTGTCACTCCTGTGTTCTTTTATTTGCATGGAGGCAACTTCTCCCCGGCCCAGGAATACTGGGGGATGTGGCTCTTTTGCAAAGTCAGTGACATTAGAATTGTGAAAAAAGGGGGGC
>NW_005370635.1:281464-372693 GCF_000412655.1 Myotis brandtii
TAGGGGGCATGCAGGAGGCAGCCAATCAATGATTCTCTCTCATCATTGATGTTTCTATCTCTCTACCTCTTTCCCTTCCTCTCTGAAACCAATGAAAAATAAAAAGTGATGAATGTGTCTGCAATGCAGTTGCAGACAACACATTGGCAAATACAATAAATAATTTCTTAATTATCAGGACAATTGCAGTTTTACTGGAGTTACGTTGGAGACCATTTCATTTAGTAGGAGTTGCCTCCTAAGAGGAATTTACTCAATTTCCTAATTTTGCACTGGGCAGTTATTTATGAAACAACCAATTGGAGCTGGAAAGAGGCCTCAATGCGAGGTTAATGGGCCACACTGGAACCAAAGGGCTTGGGATAGTCTGCTTTGCAACACAAACCAACAGCTACGTGCTCATAAGCCACGGTGGTAACAAAAGCCATGCAGCTGTATGAAATACATGTGTTGCTGCTACCACGGGGCATGAAAAGGTGCAGCAGGCATCTTGGCTTGGAACGGATCACTTTCCAACCTGGATTCCACAGAATTACCTCCAGTTCCTTCTGACCACATTCACCAGAGGAAAAACTTAGCTGAAATTAGCTTGATGGTTACACAACATGTGAATGTACTTAATGCCATTGAATTGTACACTTAAACGTGACTACAATGGCAAACTTCATGTGACACATATTTTAACTCAATTAGAATGTACTTATCAAGATTTTTTAAAAAGTTATATGTATGATATATTGGAACAATGCATATATACATATATATATAGGCTATTTGTATGTCTTCTTTGGAAAAAGGGTCTATTCAGTTCCTCTGCCCCCTTTTTAATTGGATTGTTTATTTTATGGCTATTGAATTATGCGAGTTCTTTGAATATTAACCCCTGATCACATATGATTTGCAAATATTTCCTCCCATCCCCTTGTTTGCCTTTTCATTTTGTTGACAGTTCCAAGTGAGGATCCTAATTAAATTTGTAGCCATAAATTTTCCTGTTGTCACAAAACCATTCAACCCTGCCAACTTTTAGTCTAGCAGGGGCTCCAATGAGTAGGAAAGTATTTCCTTTTCTGTCACAAAACACGAATTCTCTGGAAGCTCAGAAAGAATGAGTTCATGCACTCTGGGTTTTTGTTATGGTTGCTTCAAAGGTTGCAATACAAACTCCCAAGGAAAAGGCTGTTTCCGCCCCTAAAAACCTTAATAATGAGGGTGTGAGCAGCAGTGACGGTCCTTCAGCCAACTCCAGGCTTATTCTTCAAGTGAGACAAACGAGCCTCGGATGGCCTAGGACCCAGGCTCCCAAGGTCAAACCACAGAGCCCCACACTGAGAAATGATCTCATTCCCACAGCAGAGCACTTCGGGGTGGTTTCTCTTCTCTCACAAGATCTTTAGTTCTCCCTTTAAGTTTATCAACCTCGACACACAAGAGAGGACACACAAGAGAGTTCTGAGGAAATGGTGGAGGCCGGAAGTGCAGGCTTAGGTGGCTGGTTGCCCTCGTGCTTTTTCTGCTGACTTGTCCTTCACACACACACACACACACTCTCCCCCCGCCCCCACTCGCCACCCTGGTGTTCCACCCACACCAGTCAGAAACTCTAGGACAAAATATGCTTTTCAAAAGCTACATAGTCTACAAGGAGGAGGATTTTAACCGGCCTCCCAGATACAGTATCAGAATCACTTAGGGGGTTTTTTTCTTCTCCTAAGTTATGGCCATTCACTGACCCCCTCCTCCAAACACGTGCAGTCCCCTATGTGGATAAGCACCCACTCCTTGTGGAGATGACTGGGGCACGTGTGACAGGATTTCTACAGAACGACCAGTCCCAGGCGCTGGGGCTTACATCCCATCTACGCAGGTCCCAGGGCTCCCCGCTCACGGCGGAAACCAGGAGGTGCGGTCCCTCCCGGCTTTGCCACCTCAAGGCCAGGTCACCCCACCACTGCTCAGTAACAGAATTTCTACAGAACGACCAGGCGCTGGGGCTTACATCCCATCCACGCAGGTCCCAGAGCTCCCCGCACACGGCGGAAACCAGGAGGTGCGGTCCCTCCCGGCTCTGCCACCTCAAGGCCAGGTCACCCCACCACTGCTCAGTCAGTGCCAGCATTTGGGGTGTTGGGAGGGCCTGGGAGACAACAGGGTGCGAGCGGGTTGAGGATGCAAAGCGGGCACAGGACAGAGTCTGGAGACTGAATGGCAACTAGTGGCAAGTAAATGATGCCCTCCCTGCTTTATAAAAAAAGAAGCTCCTCTTTCTTGCTGTAGAAAAGAGAGAGCACATGGGAATTAAGAACACCAGTGACTTGGAGGTAAGCTGGCTACTCTCTGAGAGGTCTGGAGACTGAATGGCAACCAGTGGCAAGTAAATGATGCCTCCCTGCTTTATGAAAAAAGAAGCTCCTCTTTCTTGCTGTAGAAGAGAGAGAGCACATGGGAATTAAGAGCACCAGTGACTTGGAGGTAAGCTGGCTACTCTCTGAGAAGTTTGAAAACATGTATCGAGGTAGAATCATCCTACCTTTGTGAAAGGGAGGTGGCCGTTTTCTTTCTAAAAGGGACTAGGAGCTCCGGGGTTTTCTGACTTCCTTGCTCTGTTTCCTTCTGACTTATTCTACTGAAATTATGTGGGTTATGGAAGAGAAAGAGGACAGAGACGCCACCACTTAGAACAGGTTGTGATAATGGAGAGGAGTAGGACGTAGGCGCCTACACAGTGAAGTGTGACCAAGCCAGTTAGATTCCTTCAAGGGCTAGGCATTGCCTGTTGTCAAGATGTCACACCCTATTTTCAAAGGCAATTTCATGAGCTTTTCAGGACTTAAAATAACAAAACAAATAATTACACTAATGCCTACACAGACCTGTTGGGGTTGTTTGATATCCCTGTAATATTTTAAGTTCTTTGCATAATCGGATTAAGCAACGTGAGCACGTAACTGCAGCGCTAAAGGCCACGGTCAGACCAGGGGAGACCAGCATTAGCAAACAGATTAATTCCTGGGCAAACCAGAGAGAATGGAGTTAAGGCTTTGATCCAAGGCTTATTATTTTCAAACCAACTCCCAGTTACGTTGAAGATGGATCTCTTGGAACGAATCACGGAAACCAGTGTATACATTGCACCCCCTTCATCGTCGCCAAGTGTCCCACTGAAGAAAACATGCTGTTGAAACTGCTGACCTGCCAAGTGAGAAAGCACATTGATCGAGCGTGGGGAGAACCGACACTCCATTTTGGAAGAGTCTGCCATGGTTTCCTTTGGGTAAATGACTTGAGCACCTGTGAGCAGAGGCTGCCCTTCCTGCACTACGAAATGGCTGTTACGTCTATCGATCACGCAGAAGTGCCATGAGGCTTAATTTATTAGTTCATGTTCGTGTTACGTCCTGCAGCTCTCAGGCGGAAGGCCTGATAGAAACACAAAGCAGATGTGTATTATCTAAACATCTGCCTCCTGCAATGGCTCTCCGGGAAGTGTTCATTGCTTTAGCACAAATGATTCCTCCAGAAGTGGCTGCTTTTGTCCAGGTCTTTCTCGGCCTATGAATCACTTCCCCTCCTTTCAGTACAGACTCTCTGGGCAGATTGTACTGCGGGGCTGTGCTGTCCATCTTGTCCCTGGAAAGGTCGCTGTGGATGCTGCACCTCTGGGAGTGAGCACTGCAGTTACTTATAGGTCTGCCCTTTTCCTCACCAGTCTGCCCTCTTCACTCTCTACTCCCCAAAGCTGTTATAAGTTGGCTTTTCTTCGACCCAAGGGCTTGGTGCTTTCCAATTAGGCAGTAAAAACAAGAGAAATCACTTTAAAGGTTATTGAAATAAAAAGGAGAAAATGCAAAAAAAGAGGACTGGTCCAAGTTTGTTCAAACTTATTTTGATGACATTAAACTACCTGATGAATTGTTAAAGGTTATATTGAAGATGATTTTTGCTACTCTTAATGCTGTCCATAATTTTGTTAAAACTCTGGCAAGTACCTGAAAGCACATGGACATTTATTCCTACAGAAATTCCACAGTTCCAATATGTATCTGCTGAGACTTAGGTAATTTATTTTCTAAACACAAATAGATAAAGAAAATGAATAATAAATTATCAACATATTGTTTTCAAAGGTTTTCTTCTTCCCATCTTTTCACTTGCACTTCAATTGTGAGAGTATATTTTTTCTTTGCTTACTAGTCCTCAGTGCTCTTGCTGGTGGTTATGGGAGTGTCTTAACCGTACCCAGGATGTTTAATCAGGTGTTGTAAGATGCTTATTTCTGACATACTGAATAGGACCTTTTGTGTCTGGCTTCTTTCACTTAGCATGTTTCCAAGTTCATGAATGTTGTAATACTATGTATCAGTTCATTAATTTTCATAGCCACACAATATTCTATTGTATAGATACATGACATTTTATCTATCCATTCATTAGTTGATGGACTTTTGGTTCATTTCTACTTTTTGGTAACTATACTGTTATGAACATTCATGGATAAATTTTGTGTCAACATAATTTTAATTCTTTTGGGTATATACCTTGGAGTGAAAATGCTGTCACATGGTAGCTGTATATTTTACCTTTTGCGGAACTGCCAACCTGCATGTTCCAAGGCAATTGTACAGTTTTATAATCCCACCAACAGTGTAAGGTTCTCATCTTTTGACAAACTGCCAATACTTGTTACTTTTTTATTTTAGCCATCATAGTGGCTATAAAGTGATAACTCATGGTTTGTAGTTCCCTAATGGCTAACGATATTGAATCTTTTTATGTGCTTATTAGTCATTTGCATATTTTCTTTGGAAAAATATCCAAATGTTTTCATCATTTTTAAACTGGGCTTTTCATTGATGAGTTATGCATTCTTCACATATTTTGGATACAACTCCCTTATCAGGCATATGATTTACAAATATCTTCTCCCATTTTGTGGATGTCTTTTTACTTTGTGTCCTTTGATGCACAAAACACTTCAAATTTGATGAATTCAAATTTATCTTTTTCTTTTGTTGGTTGTAGGTTTTGGTGTTGTATTTAAGAAATCGACTAACCCAAGGCCACAAAGATTTACTCTGTTTTCTTCTAAGAATTATGCAGTGTTTGCCCTTTGATCCAGTGTGAGTTAATTTTTGTATACTGTGTAAGGTAGGTGTCCAACTTCATGCTTTTGCATGTGGATATTTAGTTGTCCCAACTCCATTTGTAGAACACTGCTCTTTCCCCATGAATACTGTACCCTTGTGAATGGAGTGCATCTTCTTACAATTATAACTATCTTCATCCATAATAACACATCTTACAATTCATGGCATGTCATGAAACAATAGCCCACATAAATGTGCATTTTCTTTTGGTGGAAGTGAAAAATCTGTCTCAACAATACTAAGATTCTTTAAATATCAACGTGATGGAAAAAATTACCATACATACATATATTTTCTTATGGAAGACATCAGTTTAAGGCCTGAAGGCTTACACATAATCCTTATGTCGTTAAATGTGAATGAAGATTTTCACAAAAGTAGCAATATAACTTTAATGGTCAGAAAGAAAATCCATTAATCCTACAAGCCAGGTTAAGATCTCCTAGAAGTTAGAGTTATTTGACAGAGATGTAATGTCACAAGAAATAGTAATATAAGCACCAATGAAGTTTTTTTTCCATAAGAAAATTAAGGGGGTTTTCAGTATCCAGATTTTAATATATCCGCACTGTGTGGAATATAAAACAATAATAAGCTTAAATACAAGAATCAAGTCTGCTTTTGTATTAGTTTCCTAGTGAATGTCCTGATGAACCCAGGATGGCCACAGAGTCTGAAGACAACCACTCAGAAACATACTGAGATCCGTTTAATAGTTTTTGAAGGTTTTTCCTGTAAAATGGCTTGTATTTCCACAGGTACAATAGTGAAGAAATAAATTTTTCAATTTGACATGAAATATAAAAGAAGTTTTACAAATATAGCCATAAAATTTAACTGCTCATAACACTATACATGGTAAATATGACCACCCCTTAACTAGACTATTTAATACAGGGAAGCAATCTGTCATCTCCACTAAAAAACAAAACAAAACAAAAACCCCAGCTTCCCTTTCATTGAGTTTATTTTGTTTAGAAAGTTAAATAGAACTGGAAAAATATTTGCTTTTCCCTATCTTCCTCTAGGGATTGTTCATGAGGGCTAAAATTTACTTGAGAGGATGTAAGTTTTATAAAAAAGAAATACTGAGAAGTCTTGTACTGCTTCAATCATTCTTACACTCTTTTCAAAAGACCCTAAAGTTTTCTCATTGGCCTTTGACTGGGTCATAAAGAAGCGATCACAGGGTGGCTCCATTTCCAGTACTAATGACGGACCTTCATACCTTCAGCCCATGGAGGCTGGACTGTGGGGATATAAGGTTGACCGGCAAGGGAACGGAGCTGGACCCGGCTTAAAATCAAAGTTCCGTGGTTTGTCTATCAGAAATTCCACTGTCACAAGGCAGGATCACTCGAATATAGCTCGGTGTTAGCCAGCATTAACAATGGTGTGATCATAACCTTTTCATGCAAGTCCAGAGCACAGAATGGCTTTTAAAAACAAAAGAAGTCGATCAAAATCATAGAACGGCAGGTGACAATTCTGTGACCTGTGTCACACTTAAATCAAGACAGGGGAAACGTTTCCCTTACACTCTCAAAAGTGCCCAAACAACAATACTGAGCTCCCACATCACAGGAGTTGGAGTTTTTCTATGTAAGCAAAAATAAAGCGTTGAAGCTTTATGAAGCACTCTCCTCAACTCTCCTGATACAGTATATGGAATAACTTAAAAACTATTTCCGTAATGATACTGGAAATAAATTCTACTACAATCATGTGTATGCCAGTTCCCGGCATATTTCTGCATCCAGATTCATTAGTCTCCTTAATGGAGCCCATCGTTTTTCCAATGGCTTTCTCCTTTCTCTAAACCCTAACCCTGAAATTCTATAACCAGTTATATCACGTGGCTTCCCTGAGGCACAAAGGTACCAAACTCTATAATTAACTATCGAGGAATGATAAATATGCTCTATTTATATTAAAAGATTTTAACTCTTTGGGGCCACAGTGGGAAAAACCCAGAAAGCTTAATACTCTGCAGTGTGAACTGTAGCCCTTTTTGCAAAAAGCATAACCAAATAAAGAAAATGTTAAGAGTTGCAGCATGCATGACCCGGCAGCACCGATTATTAATAAAAAAATTCCGGACTAGAAAAATATTGTGTTGTAACCCCATTCACTCTGAATTTTTTTTTTTTTTGGTAGTAAACAACTGAAAAAAAAAAATACCAATGGGAATACATCACTGGGGCCAAACTTCTGGAAACCTATTCACAAGAGGCATTTCGGTCAGGCCGAGATGGGGATAATTGGTCAGTAACTTCCTATGAATGCACATAGGGGAGTGAGACTCACCCTTCAATGTGGTGGCAAGCAAAACATAAAAACAGACGTGACCTCTGAGAGGTGACCTTTTCTGAACTAGATTACTCTACTTGGGTGATTAGAGTTCTTTATTCCTACAAACTGACACTCTCAACTCTGAGAAACAAATCTCATTAGCCAAGATCCTAAGAGGATCTGACTAAACGTGGCCAAGATGAACATGGTTTCCTTTTTGAAGACTTGCCCCCGCACTGTGGTGTCTTAGGCAGGTAGGAGGGACCTCACGTGGAGCTGCAAGGACAAGATGTAGCTAGCGCCTTCCAAGAGTTTGAAATTTATTCCCCAAATTTCAACTTCCATTTAGCTATCTGAGTTTGCTAAAAGTCAGAAACTTTTCAGGTTGGAAGATAATTTTGTTTTGAGGCACATGTTATATGCAGAACTACCAGACTCCTATATAGTTCTTGAAAATGGAAAATTGTATCAGAGCACAACTTTCTGGAAAAAAAAGTTTTTTTTGAGAGGTAAAATCCAGCCTTTCTGGATGCTAGACCATTTACCTTACAAGATACTTTTAGGGTATCAAGAGTCCTCAAACCACCTTCTAGCTCTATAGTAAGAAAAAGAGTGTGTGCTTCCTTTACCATTTTGTGAAGCCCAAAGAATCACAGATGGAAAGGACACACTCTATCAGTGAAAGCTGATCACTGGAGACTCTGGCTAAATTAAGAGGCATTTGATGTATTAGTTAGGCAACTCCATTGCTTTCTTTTCTGTCTGCAGGTAGAGTACGCTGCATAGAACAGGGGAAGCGATCAGTAAGAGGACTGTGGTTGGATTCTCACATCACTTAAAACCTACCCCCAAAAAACCACATCTCATCCTACACAATAGTCTCCATGGGAAAGTAAAGCTATTTTATAACAGAGGCTGAACTTCTTATATATTAAGTCAAATTAAGCAGCAGCAATCAGGAGTAATACAGCTTACCACTTTAAGGAAAAGGACATTCAAAAATGGGTCAGAACAATTGAAAATAGGCAAAATATTTGCCAGTAGGCAAAACAAGAAAAAACCAATTCAAGTACAGATATAGTATATTAGAACCATATAAATTAGAATCTTTACAAAGGTTAAAAAATGTAGTACGGATGTGCAGTGGTCAATTTAAGAGGATGTTAGCTTAAATAAATACTTGTTCCATGTGGCAGGGACCCACCATCTCAGCCAGCTCTGTCCTGTAGGATTTCCATTCTGGGAGCAGTGATGCTCCTGGTACCACACAGAACGGGCACCCACGGATTATTATTCCAAGTGAGAGGGAAAAAACAGAGAGGGTTGGAGGGGCTCATCTGAAATTTTGATTTAATTATTCCTCAGTAAACACTCATTTGCTCTCTTGAAATCAGGAATTTCAAATTATCTCTGCAGATGTACCACTTGGTGTTGTGTATATCTAATGATCACATTTAAATGTAGCTTGATTTGCAAACATTTTCAAAACTTCCAGGGCTCTGTAAGCTGCGAGGGAAGGTGACAGATGGCGGAGAGGGAGTAGATAAAAATGCCCGTGTCATTGTGACGTGTTGCTCTTAGGCTCACAGAATTTTGGCTTTCTTTAGGAAGAAAAAAAAAAAAACTTATGAAACCTCAACGAGTGGTTTTAAAAAGTAAAATCTCACTTTTAATCGCTCTTAAATCTTAAAACAATTCGGTAAGCAAATAAACTTGGTATTATAGTACCTAGGCCATGTTTACTGCTGCAATAATCACCCTCAGTGAATGGATTTTTAAAAGTTGCTACATTTTAATAAACTGAACAGTTCTGGCCATGCACGATGAGTATGGGGGCAAACTATATTAGAAATAACAAAAGGCAAAGTAAAAAGTTACGGAAAGTTCATTGTTTGAAATGCCAAGGTATTTGGTGATTGTGTGTATAAAATAATTAAATTCCACCAACGTTAAAAAGAAAACAGGACAACATATGAACATTCTCTCCCCCAAAAGTAAGAAAAATCAGAAAAAAGCCCCAGATTTCAAAACCACCACCTGTGCCTAAGGTCTCCTGATCTGGTCCGAGTCTAGCCTGTTGTATCAAGTATTTCCAGACATCGTACGTCTTCCAGGACACCTACACCCTGCAGCACGGACCGCGGCATATTATGAGCCAACAACTTTTGAATAAATTTTTTCATTTTTAAAATATGATTTAAAGTTTTATCCAAGGCTACAAAGGGAAAAAAAGACTTGCTTAAAAACTCAAGGTTGAAATAAATGCATGGCGCTTCGGTTCAATCATTACAGAGATCATGTGGTTCACCAGGCCGATTTCAAGGACGATGCAGCAAGTCACACACCACTGGCCTCCAACTCCCTCCCCCTCCTCCCAGCCTCGGGCCCCTCCCTTAACAAACACTATAAAAAGGTAAAATCGAGAGTTAGTGGCAAAAATCTTCACAGTAACTTGTTAATAAAGTCGTAGATGGCTGCCAAGGGCATCAGTCGACTGGACCCTGGAAAATTAATTTGATGCAGTTCTGCTCCCCGGCCAGCTGCGTGGCGCAGAAGGGGCAGGCGGCGTGGAACGCGTGGGTGCCGTGCGGCAGCGGGATCTGAGCCCAGTACTTGGCAGACTTCTCCGAGCACACGTGTCCGCACGGGGTGAAGGCGTGCGTCGGCGGTCCCGCGTCCACGTAAAACCCGGCCTCACAGCCGAGCCACAGAGGCACGTAGGGGCCCACAGTCCTGCACATGGGGCACTCCCGCTCGTTGGCCTCCGTGTCGCTGCGGTGGCCCCAGTTGTGGTAGCCGTGCACGTGGCCGCAGCTGAGGTAGGCCCAGGGCTGCTTCTCCTCCACCACCTCCTTCCTGCTGATGCTGGGGAAGGCCAGGGTGTTGAGCCCCACGGGGCACTGCGGCCGCGCCGCGTTGATCTCCTGCCGCAGGGCCTCGATGTGCTTCTGGGTGGGCGCGTGGAAGAGGCCGTCGGCGGTCCGCCAGAGCAGGGTGGCCCCGCACAGGTCGATGAGGGAGCCGTCCTGCAGCACGTTGGTCTCACTTTCCACCTAGAGCAAGTGGACAGACAGGCCTTTAAAAAAGACAATCCGGCAAATCGCTGACATTCTCTCGTTTCAAAATACACACGCCATCTTTGAAGTCAGCACGGGGAGTCAGTTTATCGCGCTAAAGACAGGACGGGGGAGTAACTTACTCTCCCTGAGCCTCAGTTTCCTCTCTTAAACGCTAGACACACTACACATGCCGATCGCAAAGCCCTAGACACAACCTGCGTAGCTGGAGGTGTCCCGTTAATGTGGCGGTAATTTCAGTGAGCACAAATCTCCTTAGATTTTTACTTTTCCTCCGTAAGTCAACAGCACAGTTACCCTCTGATCTCATCAGGGGCCGGAGATGTCCACCCGGTCCATCCAGGGATGACCACACGCATTTTGCCTCAGCCGATCAGAGATCCCGAGGGGGCCTGCCATCATGACTGCAGTGTCCACGCGGCTCCGGTGACTCCTGGCTTCCAACAACCCACCTTCTACCCTGCACTCCTGAGGCCCGGAGCATAAGCGGTCAGTGGGAGCCTTCACTCTGGGAGGACGGCTGGAGGCGGGGCTAAGCATCGAGGTGCTCACAAGACTGATGAACAGCTGACAAGCACAGTTGGTCAGCAGGAATCTGACGGCTGCCTCAGCCGGGGCATGTGCTCTAAGGCCCGGGGTGCAAGACCAATACAACCTCACCCCCACCCGGAAGAGCCTTGTTCCTTAGTAGTGGGAGCCACACAGGCTCCAGCTAAAGGTCAGTTAGGTGTTGCAAGTGCTATGTGAGGCCACATCACAGCAGTCCCAATGGGGACTCTGCGGGGCTCTGAATCTAGGCTCTGTCACTCTCTAGTTCTGTGACCTTGAGTCCCAGTGTGTCAGTTTCCTCTTCTGTAGAATGCAGGTGAGGGGATTGTGAGGGTTAAAAAGTCATTGCAAGTAAAGTGCTTGGAACAATGTCTGGCATGCAGTGAGCACTGTGTAAATGTTTGCTCCCGTTACTCTGATGATGGCAAAGTCAGAAATGGTTTTTAAAGCGTTTTCCTTGAACAGAGATTTGAAAAAGATGTAGTTAGGAGTCAGCAGGTGGGAGAGGAGGCACACCAGGAGGAGGCAGGAGAAGGCCAAACACCATGTGCATTGCGGGAACAAGGGGTTCAACAAGGTTCAACAGGCAGTTGAACATGGCTGGATGGGGCACAGGGCGTTGGGAGGCAGGACAGGAGTTCCAGGGTGGAGAGGTCGGTTGGCCTCAGTGCCCAAAGGGTGTCCCTGGGCAGTTTCAGGAAGTTATAAAACAACGATTTGCCTTTCCAAAAGGTCCCTTCCAGAAGTGGAGGCCGAACTGATGGGTGCAACTGGAAGTGGAAACAGTGGGAGCTCTCTCTCCAGGCAAAGAGGGTGGGTGCAGCTCAGCAAAGAGAGTTTCGGTGGCACAGATGTTAAATGTGGAGGAACTGGACTCACAGCCCTCAGCTCCGATTCAGGAAGAAAGGCTTCACCGTCTATAGAGAACAGGGCTTTCCAGGGACAGATGATCTAGAGCAGCGGTTCTCAACCTGTGGGTCGCGACCCCTTTGGGGGTTGAATGACCCTTTCACAGGGGTCGCCTAAGACCATCGGAAAACACATATATAATTACATATTGTTTTTGTGATTAATCACTATGCTTTATGTTCAATTTATAACAATGAAAATACATCCTGCATATTAGATATTTACATTATGATTCATAACAGTAGCAAAATTACAGTTATGAAGTAGCAATGAAAATAATTTTATGGTTGGGGGTCACCACAACATGAGGAACTGTATTAAAGGGTCGTGGCATTAGGAAGGTTGAGAACCACTGATCTAGAAGAAATGGCAGATTTGGGGGGAAAGATAGTAAGGTCAGTTTTGGGTGTGTAGTTTTGGGTTGTGCAAAGTGTCTATAATGTAATGCATAGAAGGCCGGTGTGGCTCAGAGAAGCACATCTGGGATTTATCATCATCTAGGTGAAGCCCTGGAGTGGACGAGACTACCCACCAGGGTCCCTGGGAGGGCAGGAGGCCAAGGACAGAGCCAGGGTACCCCCCACTAAGGCTGGGGTGCAGGAAACGAACCATGTAAGGAGAAGAGAGGATGGGGAAGATCAGAAATTTTGTCATTCTCTGGCTTAAAGGACTGTGCTGGCTCTCCACTGCCATCAGGATGAAGCCCAAACTTCTAACCTTCACAATATGGCCACTCGACTTCAGCTGCTGCAGCTCGCAGTGAAGCAGGGCTGCCTGTGATGAGTGCACGCAGTTCAAGTCTATGGATGCATTGAGCTGGATTGCCCACAGGCATGCGCACGAGAGCTCTCTGAGTAGCACTCTCCATCACACCCAACCCCATGTCTATCCCTCGCTTGGGGAACTCCCACTCATCATTCAGGTCTCGCTGGGAGGTCGCTGATTCAGAATGCAGCCTGTGGCCTGCCTTCGGAACCATAGTGGCTGCCCACACAGTGGCCTGTTTTCTTCCTATCTGTACTCTCTTATGTGCTACCTCTATCTATGAACAAAATGTGTAGCTTTTCTCTAGAATACAGTGTGGGGGGCAGAATGGGGAAGATACCACTGTGCAGAGGCAAAGGTTTGGATTTTATTTTTTAAACTAGAGACCCAGTGCACGAAATTCGTGCACGGGTAGGGTCCCTAAGCCTGGCCAGCGATCAGGGCTGATTGGGGCCTTCCTTCCCCCAGTTGCCGGTGGGGCCTTCCTTCGTTCCGTGCTGCTGCCCCCTGGTCAGCGCACATCATAGTAAGCAGTCAAACTCCTAGTTGGTCGAACTCCCGAGGGGACAATTTGCATATTAGCTTTTTATTATATAGGATTCTACAAAAGGGGGACAAGGAGAAGGCACAAGAAATAGACAGGGTTGTGGAAGTGAGAGATAGTTAAAACCTACAGGCCCTGAAATATCAGATGGCTAAACTTAGAAAACAGAATTGAAAGCCCTATCCTCCACCTGTAGCAAGTGACAACCTTTTAAAGCCTGGTTTCCTCATCTGTAAATAGTAACAATACTGACCTCCTAGGGCTGCTCTGAGTGATGCCTGAGAGAGAATTAACACAGAG
Organism: Myotis brandtii; assembly: GCF_000412655.1. Classification (NCBI taxonomy): domain Eukaryota; kingdom Metazoa; phylum Chordata; class Mammalia; order Chiroptera; family Vespertilionidae; genus Myotis; species Myotis brandtii. The sequence continues at coordinate 295,048 of NW_005370635.1, forward strand.
CACTTGGTACAGCCTATGCGTAGTAACACTATGGTTATTTTTTATTTTTAATCTTTGCATCCACGAGGACGGAGGACGTGCTTAGATAGAGGAGGGGAAAGAGAGAGAGAGATATACATGTGAGAGAGAAACATGGATCAGCTGCCTTCCATACATGCCCTCACCAGGGGTTGAACGCACAACCCAGATATGTGCCCTGAGTGGGAATTGAACCTGCAACCTTTCAGTGCACAGGATAAAGCTCAACTGACTCAGCCACTGTGGCTGGGCAACAATATGGTTATTTTTATAATTTCACCTAGAATTAGGTAAGCAAATCAACTTAAGTGAATTTACCTAATTTTACAGAAAGCCAATATAGTGTAATCAATACTTGAGTCTACTAGAGCGGTATTATAAATGTTACCATGTTATCATTAACTAGGTAAATGAGTAAGACAGAATTCACAGTTCATTCGCCTATTTATTTACTCAGGGGTTTAAGCTCCTGAAAAAATATTTCCCCCACACTTAATGAAAGTACCAAGGGCTCATCATGTGCTGTAATAATGAGCAACTGTGGTGACTTGTTAAAAACACGCTAGTATATTGATTCACATTAAACACTGAGTATGATGTTAATACAAAACTCTCTACCAGGAGGCAAAGACTGTTGTCATAACAAATATTCTGGACTTTTAGCTGACCACCTTAGTTCAATATTTCCATATTAAATTACAAATGCTATTTCAAGACACATAATTTCTATCAACTGCTACTGGTAACACGCATAGGACCAGAGTGTCACACATTGGAATGGAAGTGCAAAGGATCAGTAGGCTTTCTTCTCGGACAGACACAAATTGCTCTCCAAGTTCTCAAGTGGGGATCGCAGGAGGATGTCCCTTCATCCCCACAGTGTCACCCAAAAGTCCAAGACCAGACTGACAGAAACTGGAAACCTTTACTGTTGGCTGGGTCAGTGATATACTACCAGACAGTACAGCACAGCTTTACGTAGGTCTCAGGGTCACTTCCAGGGAAAACTAACATTAGTCTATATTAACATACTTTGGAGTTGTCTCTGGCACACTACAGCATGTAAGCTGGGTCACTACACAATTCCCAAAGTGGGCAAGACATGCATCCAGGGTGTGCCCTCTTGGACAAACAAGCCCTTTTGTGGATTGTTGTGGATTGCTACGAATGCTTTACATTTGCCCAGGAGGCAAATGCTCTGGTGTGACCATCTCAGATGAGAGCCAGATGTGACTCCTCACAAGACGGTACTGAGTGATGGCCAGGAGTCCAGACTCTCAATCAGGGGGACCCAAGTTTCAATCCAATCTATTGCCACCTTCTAACTCTGTGACATTGGGCAATATTTACTGTATTTTTCCGTGCATAAGACGCCCCCCACTTTTCCAACCCCAAATTAAGAAAGCAATATTTTAAACATTTTGCTGGTTTTCCTCTTAAGGCCCTCTTCTTTTTTGGCATTTAAGGAGTTGTTCTTCCTGTTTTCTCCACTGTCTGATCACACACTCAGTGGGAGGAGGTCCAAATTGTCTCTCTGCAGCTCTATTTCCATGCTCTTTTGCATAGCTGGTTACATTCAGTTTGAATTTTGCAAAGTAAGACAATCACTTACAGGTATTTATCTTTTCTTTTTTTCTTTTTTGACATCTTTATGGGCTCAGAATGCTCCAGTCTCTGTTGCATCTGCACACTCTCCACCTCCACCTCCAATTACAGCATCAGCTGACGTCACTAACAATAAGGCTCATGATTGGAGGAAGCCTGTTTGACAAGGTATAGGCAGCTACGCACCTGCAAGGCTCCCTCCTTGTCTGACTTCTGTGTATAAGACGCCCCTCGATTTTCAGTCTAACAATTTTAGAAAAAGCATCTTATACATGGAAAAATACAGTGACCTCTCTACTCCACACCTTCCTCACCCATAAAAGGGGGACAATTCCACTTCCCTGACAAGGCTGCTGTGAAGATTAAATTAGGAGCTAATGATGTCTCTGAAATGTTAATGCAGTGCCTGCACCCAGCAATCTTTTATTGACTTCTCACTGTTGCTGTTAGAATGAGTACTAACCAGGATGGCCAACATAGGTCAGTGTTGTGTAACACTATCTGGTGATCAGAGACAAAAAGTTATTTGGAAAAACTGCTGTCACATTTTCTTCCCTATTTGTAATCTCTTTAAAAGCGTTTAGACAAAGTTTATTGAATTTGCTTGGCCTCTCTTAAAAAACACTTCTCATATTTACTCAGCCATGATGCTCCAAGACTGGGTTTTACCGTCAAAGCAGTTGTACCTGTAGCTGAGTGATGGTATAAAAATAGAAAATTAAAAAAATTCCCTGATAATAAATAGCAAGGAGAGAAAAGCCAGGTTAGTAACCCCTCCCCCCCCCAAATCTTCGTTTTCCAGTTTAAAAATATTTGGTTATCATCTTTCTCTCTGAAAAATGCTGGATCATTCCTCTATTTTCCTATGTTTTTTCTATGGGAATTTTGAAGAAAGCATTTATTCTCTCTTGTTCTAGCTTCTAACTAACAATTAATTGAAAGTACTGAAGTGAAAAATTTATTGAGAACCTTTAGATGATTGGATAAGAAAGCTGTGATACATTTACACAATGGAATACTACCAGGCTATTAAAAAAAAAAAAGAAGAAGAAGAAGAAGAAATTCTTACCTTTTGCAACAGCATGGATGGACCTGGAAATGATTATGCTAAGTGAAGCAAGGCATTCAGAGAGAGACAAATGCCATACGATCTCATATGTGGACTCTAATCAACAAAATACTTAACAAACAAAATAGAAACAGAAGCATAGATACACAGAACAGACTGACATCTGTCAGAGAAAAGAGGGTTTGGGGCGCTGGGTGATAACAGGTGAAGGGATTAAACAAAACATATATATATATGTATAGGTAAAGCAAGGCATTCAGAGAGAGACAAATGCCATACGATCTCATATGTGGACTCTAATCAACAAAATACTTAACAAACAAAATAGAAACAGAAGCATAGATACACAGAACAGACTGACATCTGTCAGAGAAAAGAGGGTTTGGGGCGCTGGGTGATAACAGGTGAAGGGATTAAACAAAACATATATATATATGTATATATATGACACATAGACATGGACAACAGTGTGGGGCTAGCCAGAAGGGAAGGTGGGTGGGGGAGGTGGAAATGGGCAAAGGGGGGATAAATGGGGACAGAAAGAGACTTGACTTTGGGTGATCAGCGCACGAGGCAGTGTGAAGTTTTATTAAGTTTTACACTTGAAACCAATGTCACCAGAATAAATTCAATTTAAAAAACCTTATACGCTGTGCCTCATAGCTGTGGCAAGATCAGAAACCCAAAGCTTCTCCTTCAAGGTATTACAATCATTCTCCATAGAAGAAAGGGTTAAAGAACCAACTGCTTTAGGGCATTTGGGGTAAGTAATAATAGTTCTAGGAAAATATTAGCATGCCAAGTCAATGCACATATGACTTATTTCAAATAAAAAGCTATAACTACAATTCTGGTGAGTTATATAGGGAATTATGTATTAACTTCTTACTACAAACTCAAAAAAAGCTAATTATCTTTTAGTTCCAGAAGGTCTAGTAAATAATTCTGTAAATCAAAATTTTCACTAATTAGTCTTAGACTGTTTAAGTTTTTTTTCCAAGTTAGTAAAGTTTTACACTAAAAATAAGTTTATTCTTAGTGAATTTAAGTGGAATTTTGTGGTGAAGGGTATAATAAATGATTATGCTTTTAAGGTTGGATGGGGCTGCAGAATTCTCACCCTTGTGGGCCAGTGGTACCCAGCACGTGTACCTGTACAAAGCTGAATTTCGGGGAGGGAAACGACAGTCCTCGAGTTAGGTTTCTGTAGCCGGTTGCATTTTTTCATAGTGAAGTCTACTCACCAGCTTTCCCCTCTGCTGGGCTGACCTGGTTTCTCGCAAGGTGTACACATCTCCGCAGACGGAGATCTCGCGCCAGACCCCGGGCTGGGACTCCTCAGTGAAGCCCCCTCTGGGGTGCATCACCAGGACCCCATTTGTAGTGAGCCCGTCCATGTGGCCATCGGGGTTTTTCCATTTTGCTGCCTTTTCCTGGAGAATAGAGAAAGCATGCTAAATGAAGGGATTCCAGAATCTCTTTAAAATATTGGGTAGGTGCGGAGGGGATGGAAGTGGTGAATTTTCGATTTAAAGCGAATCGGGATAAAATATCCAGTTAGCCCAACAATATGGAAGAAGTGGTAAAATGGATGAATAATTTCTCTCCAGAGACACATTATATTTATCTCAGGAGCTTAAAAACAAACAACCTGAAGCCTGGGCCTCTCCCTCACAGATTCTTTTTCACAACCCACCCTCCTCCCTCCAGGTGATTCCAGAATCTTCTGTTTATTTGTGCAGTGCTTTCATCTCATCATCTAAAGATGCGTTGTATGAACTCATTATCGGGGAAATGCGCAGAGGAAGGGAAAACATTTCTATTAAACATACAAAATTTCAACAAATGTGAAGCCAACAATTTGCGGCCACTATGTTTTCATATGAATCAGTGCAGAGGATGTGGGTGGAAGGCTCAGCAGCTTGTTGTAATGGCAGGACAGACACCTGGACACCTGTGCTGCAGGGATTTGGCTCCTCTCTCTTGAGGCGGATATTGCTCACATGACTTAGGGGAAAATCCTGAGTACAATAAGCCAGGTCTGATGATTCCAGCCCCTTGCTAATGGCTGGTTTAGGGGTGGGCATGTGGCGGATCTGGCCAATGGGAACTGACTGAGTCTTCTGGGAGGCTGCCTGGAAAAATTTCTAGTAAAAGAGACAAGAGACAAGGGATAAACTGCCTCTGCCGCCTCTTCTTCGGCCAGAAGCTGCCGTGCGCCGGGGTGTGTGGTAGTGCAGAAGCATCTCTCACCCATGGGAAGACCTCGCCCAGAAGCTAATGTGCCCAGAGGGAGAGGGCAAGACAGAAAGACACTGGTTCCTGGGATGTCACAGAACTGCTGAACCAAGCAACCCTGCAGTTGGCCTTGCTCGGCATTTCCTGTAATGTGGGACAATACAATTTTATTATGGTTTAGGCCATTTTGAGTGTTTTTATTTTCCCTACAAAAATATCCTGATTCAAAGAAGGAACTATATGGGCTGGCCGGTTTAGCTCAGTGGTTGAGCATCGACCTGTGAACCGGGAAGTCACGGTTTGATTCCCGGTCAGGCCATATGCCTGGTGCCCGGGTTGCAGGCTCAATCTCCAGTATGGGGCCTGCAGGAGGCAGCCAATCAATGATTCTCTCTCATCATTGATGTTTCTATCTTTCTCTCTCCCTTTCCCTTCCTCTCTGAAAACTGGATATTCACTAAAACTTTTGGATTTAATTTACATGAAACCCTATGAAGGCAGAAATTTTAATGTTTTGTTCTCTGTGATATCACATCTATAACCCAATATACAGCAAACACTCAATTTCTGAAAGAATGAATAATTGACATTTTCCTTTGAACTCTAATTATCTAGATTTGACCATTTATTTTCCCTATAAAATAAACCCCCTTAAAACTATCATAAATACATTATGCACAATGTTAAGAGATATACTTTAAAAATTAATTCCTATACATATTGTAATTATAGCAAGTAAAACAAGTAATGGCGATTATTTTCAGATTTTTAATAACAGCTTTTCAAACTGGCCATCTGAAAATTAAAATCTCAAAATTTAAGTAGAGGCATCACATAAAATACATTTTTTGGTCACAATTATATGTCATATATGATAATAATGGGTGCTTTTCTTTTTCTTTTTATATTTTTATTGATTTCAGAGAGAAAGGGAAAGACAGAGAGAGAAAGAGAAAGAGAGAGAGAGAGAGAGGAAGGGAAAGAAAGAGAGAGAGAGAGAGAGAGAAAGAAACATCAATGATGACAGAGAATCATTGATCGCTGCCTCCTACAAGCCCCACACTGGGGATTGAGCCCACAACCTGGGCATGTGCCCTGACTGGGAATCAAACCATGACCTCCTGGTTCACAGGTCAATGCTCAACCACTGAGCAACACTGGCCAGACAGTGGGTGCTTTTCTTGAAACAAGGTACTTAATAGTACTTACTCCAAGAAATATGTTTTTGGAAGAGTCGAATCCGGCTGCGAATATCCGTGCTGTATAAGGCTCATTCCTGTCACAGACAATCCTGCAGGCAAACCTGGATATGGTGCTTTGTGTGATCTGGGCTTCGTCACTGTTCTGACCGCCGGAAACTGTGTCTGTGACGACGAAGTCGATGGGGCTCTCGGTTGATCTGCCCACCTGAGTAAATAAAAGCACTCATAACTCACTTGAAAAATATGTCATCATATTTTGCTCAAATGGAGTGAGAGTTCAGGATCCCTTTAACATTCCTTATCTCTGCTCTGAAGGTCAGAATTTAAGGGAAAAGAAGAGCCCTAACCCAGACCTAAGATCAAAAACCTGTTACCGCCCTAACCGGTTTGGCTCAGTGGATAGAGCATCGGCCTGTGGACTCAAGGGTCCCAGGTTCGATTCAGGTCAAGGGCATGTACCTTGGTTGCGGGCACATCCCCAGTAGGGGGTGTGCAGAAGGCAGCTGATCGATGTTTCTAACTCTCTATCCCTCTCCCTTCCTCTCTGTAAAAAAATCAATAAAATATATTAAAAAAAACACACACAAAAAAACAACAACAACCTGTTACCATTCCTCAGTGTAAGGAGGATGTAAAGGGCTATTCAAGTCAGCCGAAGTTTGGATGCAGTCAAATGAAAGATTTAAAAAGCTGGTCTTAATATTTCAATTCGGGATTTTAAAAAAATTCTCTTCGGAAAGTCTAAAAAGTTGCCAATAATATTATATTGGCTTTCTTTCCTTGGTTAAGTTTAAATGCTGCCAAAAAGCATATATTTCATTGGCCAGATCTTACAGTTCTAATAAAGCTTTTCATATTCAATAAATCCAAATAAGACAGGAATTGTTCTGTCCTGTGAACAGAAGTATTTGTTTACAAATAAGGAAATCTCAAGACAAAATAGTAAAATGTTTATGTAATGATTTTCTATGGATCTCCACTGGAAAACGGTGATGATATATATGCCAAAGAGACTTCTTAACTTAAAATCACTTATATGTAAGTGAATAATTTCTTGCTAAACATATTAATGTTCTAACAATAGTGACTTTGATTCAGAAGCTGCCAACGGGAGGAACACAGATGTGTACATGTAAGATCCGCAAAAGGCAATTTCCCAGGAATCTTTATCTGGATCTCAAAATTCTACCTAAAATATAAGCAATGTAATACACTTTTTATCCAAATGCATAAAAGGGAAGGTATTAATATATATTGCATAATTTAGCTCTGCTTGCTTCCTGGAACAATACTAAATTTCTTTTGTAAGTCTCACATATATATTCACATGCATAGACTATCGCAAACCAACCAACAATAGACATCTCTTTTCTCCTGTATTTTTTTTTACAAACCTTAATTTCTTGTCCTAATGAAATGTGCCTGGAATAAACTAAACCACTGGGCTCACGGAAATTCATCAACTTAACTAGATACATATTGCCTGAATGTATGCATTTCAAGTTTAGAAAACCTGTAACTTGTTTAAAAATGCAACATAAAATGTAAATTAGAGGTATTACAAAATCATATCATCATACAATTCATCTTTTTGAAGTGGCAGACTCTCCTCTCTGCTAGATTCATTTAAAAGCTGGGCGTGTAACTCAGAAGTTCTGATTCAGACCACTCTAATTTTTTTAAAGTCCCTTTTAAGTCTATTTTCTTAGCTACTTTCAAGTATGTAATCAGCATTATTAGCTACTTTCAAGGATATAATCAGCATTATTAACTATAATCACCATGTGGTATATTAAATCCCCAGAACTTATTCATCTTACATCTGGAAGTTTATACTGTTTGACCAACATCTCTACCAAACCCCTCCCCCACCCTCAGCCCCTGGAAACTACCATTCTAGACTGTTTCTATGATTTTTATTTTTTTAAAGATTATACATATAAGTGATATTATATAGTTTTTGTCTTTCTGTGTCTGACTTATTTCACTTTAAAAGACTTTTATTCAATTAAAGAAGTAAAAAATACTTATACAAAATATTTCACAAATATTGGAAAGCATAAAGGAGAAAATAAAGGCTACTCCAAACTCAGAAACAAACCCATCCTGAACCTCTATTCCAATGAAGCTTAGAAAATGTGAAAAGTTCTAAAATTGCCTGGTCACCACACAAAACCAGAGTTCTCATAACAACACAGTCTCTGACCTTATTTGTCACCTCCATGCCTTTTTAAGTTGTTGTAAGTTCAAAGCTAAAACCACGCTCTAGTAGAATGTCACACAACTGCTCCTTGTCTACAGCGATTATTCTCTTCAAGAAAGGCCATTCTGATCTCATCCCAAGGTATTAAATTAATGTCTTGATGAATTAACTGAAATTGACTGTAATACATGACATTTTATTCCAGCTGGAACATACTGCTAGGATCAATTATTTCAAGTCATGATACTTATCTGACTGGTCATATAAGATTTGTTTATCAATTCGCTTCCACTTAAAACTAACCTGCAGAGCGCGAGTATAATCTTACTAGAGGCCTGATGCACGAAATTGGTGCAAGAGTAGGTCTTCCTTCCCCCACAGCTGCCAGCACCGGCTTCCTTCCTTCTGGCACCTGGGACCCGGGCTTCCCTTGCAGCCCCGACTTCGTCCAGAAGTACATCTGGTCTAATTAGCATATTATGCTTTTATTATTATATATACCGTAGAACACAAACTTCAGGGGGCTTTTGCCAGGAAAAAAATTGAGCCACTTTCCTACTGAAAACTCACCCACTGTGGAAAAACTAGGTCCTGTTCTTTCTTTTGTTTACTGGATCAACTTTACATTATTTCATGTAGACAAGCCAAGATATTCATATAGTGCTGATATTCATACAGTAGCCACATGGAGAACTTTAATCCTTACTACTGATACAGACACAGCATCGTTCAGCACTTTACATTTTAATATACCTAGAAGAGTTTGGGTTTGCTTGATTGTCAGTCGAAGTCAGTACAGGTAAGATAGTACGGGAGCATCTGAAAGGGCCTCCCTCACATTTCCCCGACCAACCCTTCCCACATCCCTGCACCTGTAATGTTATCTGGCTTCCCTCCTAAGACAAGAATGACATATTGCCACTGCTATTCAGGACCCATCTCTCCACGGATGCATGAGATCCCAATGTTCTCCGCCTCCTAAGGATTTTGCTCCCAATATTTGCTCCTGCCACCCTTCCCTCTCTCCTGCATCATCAATTTCTCTCTGGAGACTGGATCATGCCAGCTATCAAACACACCCTGGAGCTTCTCAATCTGTGCCTCCTTGGAGGAAAGAACAAGTTTTTTTGTTTTGTAAATTTCAACTTGCCACTGATACCTTATAAAAATACAATAACATGAGTATTGGAAAAATGATCACCCATTCCGATGCTTCAGGAATACCAAACTGCTTAACAGCTTCCAATTTCCTACTCATCTCACTCAGTGTTCCCTCGGTTCTCAAACAGCTCCATCTTGAACAATTCGGTTCTTGACCAAGTTTTTCATAAAAAAATGTCTTGGTTGACCAAAACCTTCAGTTTTCCACCTGACAACCCTTTCATGCTGATACCTCAGCATGATAAAAAGCATCTCTCAGGCAACAAACAAAGGAGAGAATGCTTTTGTTGCTGGCCCATATACAAAATATACTATTAGCACAATTAAAACATAAAGAGGCCATCAAGAGTGCTAATGTTGCTAAGGATGTGAAAATGCTCATGAAACAACAACAACAGGCAATTGAATAGGTAGAAAAACTGCTGTTGACTGGATCAAGGAAAAGCAGTTAGCTGGTGGTAGCATTTCTGAGGCAGTGATATATGAAAAATATGTTTAAAGCTAGTAGTGGGTAGTTTGATAAATTTAAGAAGTGTTTATAAATTAAACAGTAAATTAGACATGTAGTGTATATAAGAAAGATTAAAACTGAATCATTTGGGGGTCTGGAACAGATTAATTCAATTTACATAATTTCTAATGGGAAAAAATGATTCGGTTTTCAAACACATCGCTTCTCAAACAGCCTTCAGGAACAAATTAAGTTCGAGAAACGAGGTGCCAGTTACTGTTAACAGACTTTTGCTGCTCTGCCCAGGAGTTTGAGTAGCACTGTTCTTGTCTCTCGTCTTTAAAAAACACTTTCCTTTGCCTGCAGGCAACCCTCAAACTATTACCTCATTTCTGATTCATTTAACAGCAATACTTCTTGAAAAACCCCTCACTAGTTACTGCTTCCATTTCTTTACTCATTCCCTTAACATCTCTCCTCAACCCACTGCAACTGAGCTTCTCTCCCAAGGCTCTTGTGGAGGTTTCCAGGGCTTATAGTCAGCCAGCATATGCTGACACATTTGTACCTGGCATTCAAATAATGAAACCCCTCTAGGCTAGTTGGTAAATAGCTCCCTTTCCTTCTCTTTTTGTTCTCTCCCTGGGTAATCTAATCAAATCCCAGCTATTAGCCACAAAGCCCTGATCTCTCCCCCGAGCTTCAGACTAGCACACCCAGTGCACACACTTGGATGTCTAATAAGCATATCAAATGTAACATGTTCCAAACAGAACCTAGGTCCCCCTTAGACCTTGGATTCCCTATGTCAATGATTGGCATCCAATTTGCTCAAGCTAAAAATCAATAACCAAGAATTATCCTTGGTTCCTTCATCGACACCCATGTTTAATCTTGTTGAAATCCTGTCCACACTACCTCCAAAACACATTTTTCCTCACCTTTGTTCCAATTACCACCAGCTCTTACTTGGATTGCATTACCTTAGCTTCCAAACTGGTTTTCCAGTTTCACACTGGCCTCCTACATTCTCCTCTACAGAAAGTAGCTGGAGCTATCTTTTAAACACATAAATCAGATTATAACTCTCTCTTACTTAAAATCCTCCAATAGCTTCTCCCAAACTCCTAGAATAAAACCCAAGTTCTTTACTTGGCCTAAAGGCCCTACCTCTCCCCGCCTCTGCCTACCTTTCCAAGGTCATCTCAGGTCATTTCCCTCCTCCTTCACTCTGCTCCTACCCTGAGGCCTTGGCCTTCTGCCTGAATGCCTGCTTGTTTGTGGTCTATTTGCCTCCTCTAGAATGTAGGCTCCATGAGAGGTAGCCATAGTGGTCTATGTTTAGGAACTAGGTGAGTTTCTGACACACAGTAGGCACTCATGAAATGAAACTGTGAATGGAGGATTATGACAGTGAGCTTGAGCACTGTGAAATAAACACACTCACACCTTTTAAGAAATAACTATTGAAAAAATAGTGTTATTCTTAAACATTTTCCTCAACTATATAGATGCTAATGTTACCATCTAAAACTACTAAGATATTTAGTAGAATGAGAAAAAAATATTGGGAATATTATCAAATAAAATGGCATGAAGAGTAAAACCACTTAATATTTTGTCTGAATTTGATAAATCTTACTTTTGAGTTCAAACTAGCACTTAAATAACTATGTCTATACCTATGACTATGACTATGATGATGGCTCTATCTACCCATAATTGTTTAGTCATTTTATAAAATAGCTAACACATTAACATGATTCAAGAAATAAAAAAGTATGAAATACCTCCCTGTATATCACCTGCCTATCCCTCTTCCCCAAAGGCAACTGCTTTACTTATTGCATATAACCATTATTTAAACATTTAATAATACTTATTTAATATTTAATGATTAATATGCTATTTACAATTTAATATATTTAATATTATTTACTTTACTAACATTCGACATTAATCTTAACTGAATATAATGCTATCAATGACACAATAAAAATATATTTAATAGTATTAATATTTAATTCTTTAAATATGTTTGGAACTCTTTCTGTGACTGCTTATTCTGTTTTATAGTCTTGGAGGCCCCGACTATATCCCCAAATTCACGGAACTGGTCCCCTATTAAAGTATATTTAGGTTGTTTGTAATCTTTTGTTAGTAAACCATGCGTCAAGCAGAAACTTGATAAAAATATCATTTTGTAAGTGTGCAGGGGTATCTCTGAGGTAAATCTCTAGGAAGAAAAGAGCTTTAGAAGAAGAGCTGAGTCTAAGAGTATAAACATTTTGTATTTTTCATAGGTATTTCCAAATCACCATCCCATAGAGATCATACCAATTTATAGCATGTAGAAGCCTGCCTCCCACATCTTTGACAAAACCTTTTGGATTTTTGCCAGTCTGATAAATTGAGCATATTTTCTTATTTGCAAGAGTTATTTTAATCCTTTTTGATGTATCTATGATACTTTTTTTTGACATTTGTTTCAACATCATTTAATAATTTAACTCTCCATATATAAATGCAAACCCTCATGGTTTCCAATTTGTGTTTGCTTTATTTGTTTTTTAAATTAGCCTTGATTTTAATTTTCTGTTGTTTTAAAGTACCAAATCTTAGATATAGTAATTCTCTTTTTAAACTAATGATAATTTTTTCCCCCTTTATTACTTCCTTCCTCCTACTTTCTTTTGATGTATTTCTGGATATTCTAATATATATCACTAGAACTATTCCTGAACCTCTACTTTCTTAGTGTCATTTTTTTAAACAGAACTTTTTGAGATAAATGTTCACTTCCCTGGCCCTTTGATCCTCTCTGCTTCTCTTCTTCCCTCCCTTGCTTCCTCCCTTCCAAATAATAAAAGCACTTAAGTTTTTACATTTCTTTTGAGTATGCTGTCAGTCATATCAAATGAGTTTTGCTATATAATGTTCCCAGTTGTTTTTTAAAAAGGCCTAAAATTGTATTTTTGATGTCACCTTTCATTCAAGTGTTATTTAGGAAGTATTTTAAACATGTTGACTTTTAAAAGTAGCTGGCTATAAAAATTTTATTCTTATTAAAGTCTATTTTTATTACATTGAGATTTGAGAATGTAGCCTTTATACTTCCTTCTGCAGTTTTAGAATTAAGTTTTCTTAGTCTCTCAAAAACCAAATAGGAATAATCCTCACCTCTTTCCCCTTGGGTATCACTAAAAGCTAATGTGCTAGAAGGTCTGATCACATATCAAAATATAGAACTGAAGGAATAATGTCCTAAAATTTCCAGTATAAAGAAACATGTTACCTGAAACATATCCGTATCTTTATCGTGTGTATATTCGACCACCACAGTCTGATTCCTTGACAGAGTGTATGATATACTGTGTTGACCTTTGCAGCTGATGGCCTAATAATGAAATAGAAAAAATAAAAATTCGTTAAAATTTCATTTCAACAACTTACTCACAATTCCGTTTGTAGTAGAGACATCATTCTACCAGCAAAACCCAACGCAAGTCAGCATTTTCCTAACACTCAGAGCCTGTCCCTGTGCTGTGCCCTGATTCAGAGCACTCAATAGTCGAACTTCTGGTGTTACCCAATATTCTATCTTAATATGAAAAATATTTTAGTTATTTCAATTCAAAGCTAATTTACTAGTTTGCAAGTCTTGATTTAATCATAGTCCAGAAAACATCTACTTTCTGTTACTTTAACTCAGTGATAAAATTTTAGACTAATATGATTGATTTAAAATTTTAAAACTTTTTTCACACTACATAGGTAAGTCAATAACATTTTTATAGTATTTTCCTGTGTAATAGAGATTATAATCATATTAAAAGATTCACTGAAAAATTAATGCTCTGTAAGAATTTCTATATAGTAATGTACTTGTCTAGCTGACAATCATATTTATACTGTTCTACATCTTATTTAAATCTTCTATAAAGCAGTTGCTTAACTCAGATAGTTACTGAATTAATAAATAGGGTAGCTAAGTTGGCTTTATCTTTATATTTTTAGACTAAAGTTAATAGTCTTATTCAAAAAATCTAGAAACCAATAATACAATACTGTTCTTATTTCCTCCATAATGATATATTTGAATGCATCTTAAGTTGTGGTCACATACTTTTAAATTTCCAAATTAACAACAAAGTTTACTTAAATTGTACTTCAAATTATTCCAATGACATTTTATCCATTCTACTTTATCTTCATCTCCACTCCTTTACATTAAGTACAATAAAACTTTAATAAGCCTACCTATTAGACACTTACTGAAGATGATACTGTCTGAAGATCAAGAAAGCATTTGGAAGTAGCTGGACATAAACAGCGTGCTACTGAAAATGTCTGAACATTTATATTTGGCTCACATAATTGCTTAGAGTAATAAATAGTATGAGATTCCAAATCAAGTTAGAAGTTAGCCTGGTTCATCTCATGCTTATTTAATCAGCTGCCCTGAAAAACTGCATGACCAAACTGATGTTCTGTTGTATGTGCTTCATTAAGATAATATTAAGCATTAAAAATAAAAACAAAAATATTTTATATGAGCAGGAACCTAAAAAATATTACTTGTACTACTCCACTTCAGCAACAAATATAATCTTAAATTTTTATTGGTATGAATCAGATAAATTCAATGGTATTGATAAAATGACATTTTTTGAAAGTCAAATTAATATAGCACTATTTCCAATTTAAGATGAGTTGATGTTTATCTTTATAGTTAAGTGACAAAAATCCATTTTAAGAAAAATAACTTTATTAAACTCAAACTTACAAAACTAATAACCAGGGAGTATGTATACAATAATTTATTTTAGGATTTTTAAAAAAGTGTTTACTGCATTTACAGGTATTCAATTTACAAATGAATCAACTCAAACATAACTTTCTTGGCACACATGCTACATAAAACAAGAATGTCTGTAGTTTGCCAATTATCTGCAGAATAAGGAGTAACCAATGCCATAGCATAACACCTCTTACAGTTACACATTTTTGTACTTTCTTAAGCACAGTGTTTCTCAAACTTCTATCATAGTTGCCTTAACTGACCCCCTGGAGCCGTCTGGGACAGCAGCCCTGAAGTGAAACTCTTCATGGGTAAAACTTCCTACCTTAAAATTATTATAAACTTTGTACTCTACCCTATAGCATGCTTGTAGTTTTAACATTTAAACAGGTCTTCCAAATTTGCTGGGACATTGGTGCCCCAAGTAGACTTGCTGTACTCACCCCATGACCTCACACAGCCTGGACACCTCCCCGCCCCCACTGCCACTCTGGCAGGCACCAGAAATAGCCCTTTTATAGACTCTAAGTTGTTATTGACCCAATTCTTCTAAGGTGTTTTATTCTAAAATTATTCTTCTGATTTGAACTATTATATGCCTATGAAACATATTAAAAAGTCTATTTATAGGAAGTGGAGCCATATCTGGGAAATGCCCATAGCAAAGAGAAACTCAGAGATGTAGGTGAACCCCTGCTGGCCAACCCCAAACAGGGAAGAAAGCTCAGGGACTCTGAGGTCTTGAATGCCTGACCCAGGATACCCTGAATATTGAGCCCACTAAAGAAAGTTTATAATTTCAAACTTCTGCCAGTTTTTTTTTTTTGTTTTTTTTTTTAATATGGCTAAACCTGAATCACCAGGGTTAGGAAAGGTGGGTGATTTGGGGTTAGAAAAACACTTTTCTGAGACTTTGTGATTAAGGAAGTCCCAGCCCAGGGTTACATTCTGGAAGCCTCTGGATGTGGGGAAGACTAGGAAGTGGGAAAAGAGATGCTGCAGGGAGAAGCAAGTCCCGGAAGGTGGTGGGTGGCCCCAGCCAGCAAGCAATGCAGTGCCCTGTAGCAGGGATGACAGAGGAGCGAGGGGTGCCAGACACCTCTAACTCACTCTGCAGTGATTTCCCTGTTAGTGCTGAGCCAGGAGAGGAGGCTTGCCGTAAAAGAGACCTGAATGCCAGTGCCCTGGGGCCCGAACAGGCTGTACCCACAGCGGAGAGAGGCATGGCAATGCGCGGGCCCTAGAAGCCTGGGATTCAAGCCAGGATTAAGATTTGGAGCAAAAAGTGGCAGTCAAAACCAGGACACTTAAGGCCACCACTGGGAGAGGTGCCCGATTCCCCTGATGACATGAATTAGGGCTCATGTAATCTTGGTTGCATATTAAAGTCTAGAGTGGGGCCAGATCTGTGTGGTTAGGGGAAGCTAAGGGGAAGAGTATAAGCTTGACATCCGTTTTTGCTTACTTTCTGGAAGTATATAAGGCATTAGCTTTTTTATTTTGGTTAGAGGTATCAAATTTTCAATAATACCTTTAACGTTTAAAACAGGACTTTTAGAAATACACCTTTTAGTAAATGACAGATTCACTGACTTGAGTCAATCTTTTCAGGTATTATGGAAACGAAATTCCCCCTAAGGCACAAAGTTGCTTTGAAATCTATTTCTGAAATATCAGAGAGTGGCTAAGGCCTTCTCTTGGCACTCACCATAATTTAGTTCAAACACAATTACTGTAACATAATGTGATTTTACTATACCAACTCAAATTTGGAAATTAAACACTTTATAAGGAAAACCAGTTCAACCAGCTTGCTGTAGACACTGGTGATTTCCCACATTCACTTTCTACAGTGATGAGAAGGCAGAGTTGCTGCCAGTGCCTCAGAGGCAGCCCTGGTCTGGTCTCTTCTTCTATGCCCTGCACTATGGGCATGTAGGCATTCAATGGATGCCAGATGAAAGCATACACTGCTCCAGATGCAAATGAGAGTCAGGGCTTCTTTCCTCGGGTCTTCCTCTCCTCCTCCTACTGTTCCAGCAAAGGTACCATTAGCGACACTCTCAGCCCCAATTTATTACATGTGAATTTTATCCAGTGAAAAATATCACCATTGGAAAATTACAGCATAGACCATTACAATTACAGATCCACAAAATAAAGGATTCCAACTTTACCCAGCTTAGGAATTTAAGCACTACTCTGCAATTCCAGGTGCCCACACTATGCCCATTCTGAGCCAAGACACTTCCTTTCTCTAGCCGAGATCTATGCTTTCTGAGTTTTACTCTGCTTGTGCCACAGGCCCGGCTCAGTCATCCTCTGCCATTCAGGGGAACAGAGAATTGGTTGTCCTGGTTCTGAGACTCGATTCTGAAACAAACAAGGTTCATAATGTCTACGGGATCCTCTTCCTCTTACAAACTCACACACACATAAGGCACTTAGGAAGATGTATAATGTGTAATGATACCAGAAAGGCAATCCTGCACGATGCCTAATGGGATGGATATATGTCTTCATGGCAGCCAAAGAGCTTTCATTTATATTTTAAAAGTGTAAGGGACATAATCAAATCTTTTATTTGTTAAGAAGCAGTGGGTTAGCTCTCAATCACAAAAATAGAAAAAGCCCACTGAGAAACTGGTTTCTAAAAAACACTAATTTATCATAGTTATAATTTAGCCCATTTAGTTCAAGCTCTGTAAGGCTGCTAAGTGAGCCTAGGGAGAGAAAAGAATTCATCACTGAGGCAGATGCTGGTTTCCTACCTAATGCCTTTCTCCCTATTAGCAGAGCTGGCTTCCCATTAATTAAAAAGCCAAAGCACGCCATGACCAGCTCTCCCAGGCTCCTCTGAAGCCAGCACATGGGATGTGACCCAATCATGACCAGTGTGGAGCTCTTAGGGACAGGAGACATCAAGAGAGATCCTCTCCTTTCTCTGTCAATAAAAAAAAATTAATGTGATGCTTGGAGCTGAGGTGGCTATCTTGCAACAAGAGAAGAAGGTCAAAGATGCTCAGAAAGGCAGTCTGGGGCTGGACATCTTTGAGTTGAACCAAATCTAAAATTATCTGCCCAGACTTCTATGAGAAAAATTAGGGTTTTAGGTTGCCTTTGGTTGGGTATTTTGTTACCTGCAGTAGAAAGTATCATTACATTGTTGGGCCCAAATGTTTTTGCTCCTCCTGGGTTTCCTATTTCAGTCAAAAGTACAACTACATTCCCAATCACCCCGACTTAAACGCTTCTTGTCATCTCAGAGCCCTCTCTCGCCACTGCTGTCCACATACAATTAGCATTATTACCATACTTAAACTAATGGCGAGTCAAAGCCAGGGTCACCAATTGTACTACATTAAGCAAAAGTCAAATACAAAATAGAAGAAACCATATGCAACATGTCACTTTTCTCCTCAAATACAAAGTAGTTGTTGGGCAACCAGTAATTACAAAACTGATTTATTCCCCAAAGGAGTTTTACAATCAGCTCCTTGACAGCCCACATCTTCCTGCTTTGGAGATTAGGTGTAATCTAATTCATCTTCCCTTGAATCTGGGCTGCCCTTAGTAACTTGCTGACCAACAGAACGCAGCATAAGTGACATCTGGAACTTTGAGGCTAGGACAGAAGAAGCCTCGAAGCTCCCCCTTGCCACCCTGAACACTTGCTCTTGGAGCCCTGAGCCATCGCATAAGAAACCCAGGCCAGGAGGTGAGTCCCTGGAGACTGAAATGACATGGGAGAGGAGGCGCCACCGTGGACACGAATCCTTCAGTTTCAGCTGCCCAGGCATTTGCCATGTGCATCAGAGACAAACTGCCCATGTGTGCCCTTCAAAATTCCCGACCCTCGCAAAAATTAAATGTTTTTTTCTAAACCACTAAGTTTTGCAATAGTTAGCTACACAACAGAAGACCACCGAACCAATCAGTTCTCAAGGCCTACTGGTGCCAGGGAATTTTTCTGATTTGTTAGTATTTATGATAAGTCATTATGGTAATCTGTGTGCTCACCTTCCCCATGCCCAAGGGCATGGGACAAGTACGGGGAGCAGAGTGCTTTTACAAAGAGAGGGGCTGTGTTCCTAAAGGAAGTTTCATGTGCTCCAGAACACTGTAAGGCGTCATCTGTGGGATAATCTTCAGTTGTTGGATGTCTGAGATGTGAGGAAAATTTTATATTAGGAGTTATATTATAAAATGAATATTTATAGATCAATATATAAAAGGAATCTGGAGAGCATTCAAAGAATTTTCAGAGGAAGCAGAAGTATGTCATATGGACAATTTTTAGTCCTTATATATTTGGAGCAGGAATAGAAGAGATACTAGGAAGACAGGAGAAGAAAATAACTAGTTATGTCAGACGTTATGAAGCCAAACTTTGAAAACCACCTATATTAGGTATACAAATGGGGCATTCCTTACTAACCTAGACTCAGCGTGTATGTGTGTGTGTGTGTGAAAGAGAGAGAGAGAGAGAGAGAGAGAGAGAGAGAGAGAGAGAGAGAGAGAGAGAGAAAGAGAGAATCTGAATTTCAAATGAAATTCTTTTTCTTCAAATCCACATCTAGTTTTCTGTTACTATGTCTTAGAACCAAATGACTCAGGGACTGACCAACCCCTCTTGTCTTGACGTCCTGGATGCTGACTGCTACAAAACGGCAGCGACTGCTCCTGGGTTACACAGCGCCTGACTAAATCAAATGAATGCAATTTTGGAAACAGCAGCAACCCGCATACTTTCTTTCCTCGATGAGTACATATAATTAGTGTTGTTTTTCTCTCTCAAAAGAGAGGGCCTTGGTGAGGCTTATGTGTTGAAGGACCTTTTCTAGATGAATCTCAAGTTTTCACAGAGCTGCTCTGAAGAGCTCTGCATCACATGCCTGATGCTATTCACTGCACCCCATCCGTTGGTGCCCAACAGAACCCCTCAGAAAGAAGTCGGAGTTGTTCTGATAGCCTACCTGCTGGGAAAGACCTAGGAAATGTCCTGTACACTCTCCTGGGGGGGAGCCAGTGACCTCTTTGTCTTTGGAGTTCCACCAAGGAATGTAATCTGAGCTTGTGTTCCCAATAACCTTCCAAATGATGCCCACAACTTGCCCTCTTAAGTAAGGCATGGTAGAGTAAGTACCGGCTCCCTGGCCAATTATTCTGCATGTTTTAGGCAGGTTTAATTTCAGCCACTTTAACTGTTAATTTATTTCAGCCCAGTATACAATTTAAATAAATAAGTGCAAAACTATTGCTGCAGAAAGGATCTGATAAAATGGAAAATAACTACACTGGCCTCTCACAGCCATTCTGGTTCCTAAGTACAAGCATTCAATGACAGGGTGCACTGCTACAGAAACAACATTTTAATCGGTGTGGGAAAGCATAATAATGGAATCTGTTTGAGGCAGGACTGAATGAGGCCAATGAATCGAACCTTTTCCATTTAAAGACAACTTCTGATGTTTATGTTGATGGCAGAAATGTGCACATTTGTGAGCAAATGAATGAGTTTGCAGTGAACTGTGCAGTAATAACTGCTGAATGATTTTACTATGCAGCACTGTGTACACTGTGGTCTGAGCAGTGGTGGGGGGTTGTACTGGAGGCTATCAGCATAAATGGTCACATGACAGCTGCCCCAGGAGGTCACTGGCAGTGCATTGCTTCACTGCGTTATCTACTGATAACCCAGAACATGACTGAACATCGGGCAAAAGAAAACATTCGTGCCGGATGGTTGTCTCAATATGACCACCTGGTTTGTCCTGCTGAGCTCCGGGTTTATATGTACTGAAGGAAGACAGAGTAAGACCACATGTGGACACTGCAGAGATCAACTTGGTTAGTGCAGCTGATGTTGAAAAAAGAACACACCAGGCCCCAGGTTTGAATCCTAGTTGAGTCACTCACCAACTGTAGTCAAATTACATACCCTCTCTGAGATTTTAGTTATTATCTTTACATTTTATCAAAAGAGGGAGTCGATGTCCACAGCATTGATTTCACTGTATTCAGAGCAGAAGATATAGGATGTAACATGGGATAGTCTCTCCTCCAATACAAACCTGTACTGAGAGCACTGCCTCATGACCCAAAGGGGTTTACCATCAGTTCCTCATAGTCTGTAACATACACTTGGGAGATTACTACTCTGTTTAGCTTAAGATATATATTAGATATTGACTACATTAATTAGAGATACTCCCAGTATGACAAACATGTTTTTCCAGAACTAATGACTTTTATGTCAGGCTGACAAGTATAATTAGGCAATAAATCCTCAATCAGTCTGGTTCAAACTGTGATAGGGAAGATGAGGTCTCTGCCATCCTTGTCAATTTATGTATAAAATATGTATGAGTACTATTTCTAAAGAGAGGAAATGGCTAAAGGAATTCATAATTTATTTTTGCATGAACATATTCTTTCAAATATTCTATCTTTTCAATAGTTCATATTTCAAATGAGTGCTCAAATCATAACTATGATTAGAAAGTCACAAAATGCAAACTTGGTTTTCATCAAAACCAAGGGTGTTTTATATGCAATAAATAAATAAAAGTGGTAAGATTATTTGTTAGAGGCAATGACTTTGAACTTGGCACGGGGCCATTCCCATGCCCATCTGGGATCAGCTCCCTGAGCTACTTACTGGATAAACTTTGGCAGAGAACCTACTACTTACACAGTGCTGGACAGGGGCTAGGGTGGAGGCAGGCAATTCAGCACACATGGATAACAGAGAGGGCAAGAACGTTGGAGGAGACCCTGTTTTTAATTTGGAGTCGCTCCTATTCCACTGAGGGTGAACTTGGTCGGTGGTGCACCAGTTCACAGGGATGACTTGACTCAGATACAGTTCAGGAAACATGACACAGCGAGCGCTGTAGTTGAAAAGCTGGGCAAGAACACAATCATGTGCCTGGCGGACATCTGTCCCCAGGAATCCCACCATTACATCGGATGGAAAGCCCTTTGAGGGCAGGAACTCCTGTCTTTTTAAACCAGCCTTCAATGCAGGCAGTATACTGCATGACTGACAGTACAGGTCAGGCTGAACTCCCACTCCACCAATGACTGGCTGAGGGCTCGGCATCTTATTTAAGTCCCCTGAGCCTCAGTTTTGCCATCTTACAGGTGCTGGTACTGTGTCCAGGAAAGTCATTGCTGTCTAAGGGCAAAAATGCTTCAGCTACTTCTATATCCCTACAGTTCATCACAAAGTGCTGAACAATGAGAGGTTCAGATTCAAGTTTTTATAGATTATGTCTTTGTACTTTTAAAACCTATTAAGCTAACCTAATGTGCAATCTCCTCTTTCAGTTACTTCATCTCATCTCTTTTGGAAGTAGGGGTAAAGTGCAGTTTTCCCACACAGGGACACACGTCTATATACATAAACATATTACATTACCAATTACACAGTCTGCACTAGTTACCCAAATGACACCTATTTCTTTAAAAAACACACCTTTATTATTGAGAGTATTCCAGATGTCCCCCCATTGCTCTCCCAACTGCCCCTCTTCCACCCAGATCCCACCCCACCCCAGGACTTCAACACCCTATTGTCTATGTCCATGGGTAATGTATGTATACATATATTAAGTTCTTTAATCTCTTCCCACCCCACTTCCTTCCCTCTGAGATTTGTCGAGTACTCTGTTCCATGTTTCTATGCCTCTGGTTCTATTTTATTCATTAGTTTATTTTGTTCATTAGATTCCTTATTCATTTATTTTGATTTTTAGATTCAATTGTTCATAGATATGTATTTATTGCTATTTTATTGTTCATATTTTTGATCTTTTTTTTCTTCTTTTTCTTCAAGAAGACCCCTCAACATTTCACGTAATATTGGTTTGGTAGTGATGAACTCCTTTAGCTTTTTCTTGTCTGTGAAGCTCTTTATCTGGCTTTCAATTAAAAATGATAGCTTTGTTGGGAAGAGTAATCTTGGTTGTAGGTCTTTGCTTTTCATCACTTTGAATATTTCTTGTCACTACCTTCTGGCCTGCAAAGTTTCTGTTGAGAAATCAGCTGACAGTTGTATGGGTGCTCCCTTGTAGGTAACTAACTGCTTTTCTCTTGCTGCTTTTAAGATTCTCTCTTTGTCTTTAACCTTTGGCATTTTAATTATGATGTATCTTGGTTCATCTTGTTTGGCACTCTCTGCACTTCCTGGACTTATATGTGTATTTCTTTCACCAGGTAAGATAAGTTTCCTGTCATTTTTTCAAATAGGTTTTCAATTTATTGCTCCCTCTCTTCTCCTTCTGGTACCCCCATGATGCAAATGTTGGTATGCTTGAAGTTGGCTTTCAGTCAAGATGGGAGCGTAGGTAAATGCAGTACTCACATCCTCCCACAACCACATCAAAATTACAGCTAAATCAGAACAACCATCATTCAGAACCACCTGAAATCTGGCTGAACAGAAGTCCTACAACTACAGAATTAAAGAAGCCACATTGAGACTGGTAAGAGGAGCAGAGGCATAAAACAGGCTAGTCTGACACCCACATGTGGCATTTTATGTGGGAAGGCTATCTTGGCTGTGGAGGCCTCCTGTGAGGAGCAAGGGGTTCCAGCCCCATACCAGAACACTCAGCCCAGGGTTCTAGTAATGGAAAGAGAAGTTCCCATAACTTTGGGCTGTAAAAACCAGCAGGTATTGTGGCTGAGTGATAGGGAGAGTTGCTGGAGTCCCAGGCAGTTCCTCTTAAAGGACCAGTGATGGACTTACTTGGACTAACTCCCTCTGAGCTTCAGTGCTGGGGCAGCAGCTTGAAAGGATCCATCAACAAATGGGAGGAACTAAATTGTCTGGCAACAGAGCAAGAACTAGGGGACAGCCTTCTCCCAGACAAAAGTGCCAGCAGAGGTCACTGTTCCTTTGCTGACACCTCCCTGCCACATTACCAACAGGCAGTCACCAAATCTGAATCTTTACCAATCTGTCCCATACTGTTTGCCCCACCCTGGTGATTCCCTGACACTCCGCCCCATCCAATTTGCAGCCCCACCCAAGCTGTTTGCAGTAGCTTTTCCATATGAATGGTCTAACTCAGGCCTCAGACTTTCCTAAAATCTCTCAAACAAGCAACAGTTGGCTTCAGTGTGCCCCATACCTCTCGATAAGTGGCCCCAGGGCCGGCACTAAAAGCAGCCCGCCTTGGTTCACAGTTCGGCCTCTCCTGGGCACCTCCAAGCCCAACACAAGTAACAGCCATCTGCAGATCACTCTGTAGCATGGCTCCAGGCAGGATGCAGGCAGTGGCTGACTTGGTACCTCCTGGGAGGCCCCAGAGCCAGTGCACCCAGTGGACAGCTTCAGACCATGCCAGATTATAACTCTACACATCCACAAGCAACACACTTGAGGGTCAGATTTGGTGAGTACCAAAGCCCCACTGAAACAAGTCTTGCTCCAGAGGGGTATCTTTTACAGGCCTCAGACTTTCCTAAAATCTCTCAAACAAGCAACAGTTGGCTTCAGTGTGCCCCATACCTCTCGATAAGTGGCCCCAGGGTCGGCACAAGTAGCATTCTGGTTCACAGGTTGGCCTTTCCTGGGCACTTCCAAGTCCAACACAAGTAGCAGCCATCTGCAGATCACTCTGTACCTTATGCCAGGTGGCTCCAGGAAGGGCACAGGGAGTTAGCTGACTTTGCACCTTCCTGGAGACCCCAGAGCTAATGCACCCAGTGGTCAGCTTCAGATCACACCAGATTTCAACCTTACCACATCCACAAGCAACACACTCAAGGGGCAGATTTGGAGAGCACCAAAGCCCCACTGAAGCAAGTCCTGCTTCAAAGTGGAATCTCCTGCACAGCAGCCCTTCTGCTGTAGTCACAGCTGGTCTGCACAGCCAATTGGTGTGGGGTGGTCAGTCCCTCTCAGTGATGCCAACAGCAATCAATGCTCAACTACAACAGGACAGTGCACACAGCCACACAGGGACACACCAAAAGTGCCCAGCTCAGGTGACTGGAGAGGCTGAGCCATGGGCCTCTATAGGATACCTACTACACAAGGCCACTCTACCAAATCCAGGAGACATAGCAGCTATACCTAATACATAGAACCAAACACAGAGAAGCAGATGAAATGAGGAGTCAAAGAAATATGTGACAGATGAAAAAATAGAAGAAATCTCCAGAAAAACAACTAAATGAAATGGAAGCAAGCAAGCTACCAAATACGGAGTTCAAAACAATGGTTTTAAAGATGCTCAAGAAACTTAATGAGAACTTCATGGAACTTACTGAGAACTTCAAGGAACTTAGTGAGAACATCAACGACATAAAAAAGGACCAGTGAAAAGTGGAGGATGCACTAACTGAAATGAAGAATAATTTACAAGGAATTAACAGTAGAGTAGAGAACACTGAGAATCAAATCAGTGATTTAGAATATAAGAAAGCAAAAAACACCCACTCAGAACAGCAAGAAGAAAAAAGAATCCAAAAAATGAAGATAGTGTAAGGAGCCTCTGGGACAATTTCAAGTGTAGCAAAATTGACAGACCATTTCTAAGTGCATACCTTAGTGCAGGCCCTGGAGACATCTCCCCACACTGACTCTAAGTGGCAGGTCCCACAACGCAGGAAAGGATAAGGAAGAGGCACCATCCTGGAAATTCAAGGCAGTGCTCTGGATTTCACCCATCTCAATGCACATAGTAGACATCAGAACTACTGGCTACCCAAGGGTCTAATCTAACCTTGCAACAAGGACCACCCTTTGGTCATCTGGAAAAGGGTGGAGGACCACACTCGTGGTAAGAGATAGAGAAATAGACATTCAACAAATTCATTCTTCAAAACAGCTGTTCATTTGCTTTTGAACATTTTATGGTTCTAGATATGAATAAGAAGGGGCATGGGAAGAAATGAAGAAGACGCAATATATTTGCAAAATGACAATTATTCCAGTGAACATTAAAACTATGGTGAGGTTTCTTTGTTGTATACCTTAAGACTAAGAAAGAGGGAGAGAAACCTAACTACAGTCACACATAAGAACAGGAGGTGGTAAACTTTAGGGAGAGATAATTAATTGGTCATGGACAATGCTTTAAAGGATGCATGTGCATCTGCCTGGTACAACATCTAACATCTTGTAATCTGAATAAGTATTTGCATACATACGAGTTACTTTTCACAGGAAACAAAGCTAATTGAAACAATGAACCCTAATAAATAAGAATTATAAATAAAAATAGAACATTTTACAAGATGATGAAGTTGAAAAAGTAAAATTCATTGTTCAGTAATTAATTTACATATTTCTTTTTAATAATGCATTTACTGGATAAACAAGATATAGCTGTTTCTAAAGAGTACTGGGTAAAAAATACATAGGTAACCTCCTTCAACTATGTGTCACAGTGAGTCAATAGTAAATGCAAGTCCTAATTTGTTGCCATGAGCAGGCAAACTTCCAGATGCTATAAACTGAATCTGACATAAATCGATTTCATACTAAGATACCCAAAGACCTGCCATATCATTATTTTAATATAGGCCAGTTTATCAGCTGTCAAAGTGATCCCTTGAGTACTGAAGAATAAAAAGACTGAAATTTACCCTTGCTCAAAATAAAACAAAATACAAAACCCTATTGATTATTTATAATGCCAGAAGCAAAAGCCCTCATTTAAAAGAGGGGATGTTTTCAATTTTTCCCCCTCATTTTACTTGGATTTTTATTTTTAAGGTTTGGCCTACATTTAAAATTTGTCCATCTGCTAAAGAATCTCATTTTCTTTATGGAATAAAACCAGTTCAAGAAGGCCACATCATAGTTATATAGAAACATGAAAATATTTACTCTCTAAAGACAACATTTATCTTGGCAGTTGGTATTTTCAAGATGTTGAGCCTGCTGGAATCCTACAAGTTCCAATCCTAATATAAAAAAATTTAAGTAAGACAATAACTGTCTTTCCTTGGAAGTACAGGAAGCTTACATGTAACTGACTTGTGTGGTCTGCCACTACACATGCCATCCATAAATGTTATGGACAGAAGCTTGGATATATCTTTGGATGTTACTCCTCAAGCCTCAATCAACTGAACTTAAAAGGGCCTTATTATCTGTGTGTCCTTGGGTGATATTGTGAATCTATTTCTTAACCTGTACAGTACCCCAACTACCTTGAAGGTTTATTGGAAAAACTGAAATGACATTTGTAAAGGACCCAGAGTACAGTGCCTAACATACAATAATTACTGTTATATTAGCAATATTTTTTATTACTAAAACATTAATAATATTTATCAGATAAGTTAATACTTACTTTTGTAAGGTCCTCCAGGTTCTGGACTGATTTCTAAGACAAAGAATAATTTTAATTAGTTTATATGTACACAGACTATCAAATGTTTCCAGAGTAGTATGCTCCTTCCAATTCCAGACCTGAATCAGACAGCACCACTATTACTAGATTCATGTGGATCTTTGCAGGAAATATTTATGTCTATACTAGCACCGAATATGCATAAGAAATGATAGCATACTGTACAGGGCATTCTGTTCCCTGATTTTTTCACTTAACAGTACAACTTGTAGAATGGTCTATATCCTTAGCTATTAGTGCTGTCTCATTCTTTTTGATGCATAGATATAGCCTTATTTATCCAATAAATCTCATTTTTAATTTATGCAATTAAAAGATTATTTTTTTCCATTTTTACAAACAATGCTGCAATGAACATCCATGTATTCATTTTGCATATGGGAGGATATATCTATACAGCAAATTCCTAGAAATAAAATTGTTCAAAAGCAAATGAACATGGTATGTGCACTTTCAATACTGAAAGCTATTGTATAAATTCCTAGAAATAAAATTGCTAGATCACATGGTATGTGCACTTTCAATACTGAAAGCTATTGTAACTTTTCATAGAAGTTATACCAACTTAAGTTCCCACCAGATGTGTACAAGAGTGGGTTTCCCCCACATTCACAGTGCATTATTAAGTGTTATGGTCCATACTGCCTGGTATGTGAAAAATCACATCATTGTGCTTTTAATGAGCATTTCTATTGTGACTGAAGCTTAAGATTTTTTAAAAAATTTTTATTTTATCCTCACCTGAGGATATGTTTTCCTATTGGAGATAAACCCATAGAAGCTTCCTCACCATGCCTCTATGAATTCATCCTTCCCTTCCAACCACTTCCTCATGCCTAGGCAGCCAATGATTTCTGTTCTGTCACCATAGACTAGATTGCATTTCCTAACGTTTCATAGAAATGAAATCTTACACTGTATTATTTTTTTGGTTTGGCTTCTTTTGCTTATCATTACTTTGAGATTTACCCATGTTGTTGCATGTATCAATAAACCATTACTTTTAGTGCTAAGTAGTATTCCCTTGTAAGGGTAAACCACAATTTGTTCATCCATTCATTTGCTGATGGACATCAGGTTAGTTATTTTTGGCTATTGAAAATGAGGCTGTTATAAACATTTATGTACAAGTATTTTTTATGACTACACTAGTGTCCCAGTGCAAGGATTCATGCACATTGAAAGGAAATTAGAAGAAATGTTTTAATAACGCTATTTGCCCTTTCTCTATAACAGAAGCGTCAAACAAATTCATGACTGACAATGAAAGATCGAAACACACGTGTGCGATTGGCGCCAGTGAGAGGTTTATATGTATGGCACATGCGTGAGTCAACTTAGCCTTTTATATATACAGAATAAACTTGCTTAATTAGACCTGCTTTCTGATTTAGCTAAACTTTTTCCAGCCCAGTGAAGCACCCCAACTTCTCTTTCAGGTAATTGTCAGCAACACAGCAGTAAATATCAACACGAAGCAGATTTATTATTGTAGATCACACAGGGAGAACAAAGGGTAAAATATTTAACTGCAGCAGTGTTTGACTATATTCTGCACAGTGAGAAAACCTGAAGTCATTTTCAAGGTCCACCATTTCTTACTTCTTTTCAGTCGGGTCAAGTTTCTAAGCTTTCTAAATCTCTGTTTTCCAGCTAATGAAAAGAAAATAGGATTCCACCAAGTCTCCTATCTACCTACTCCAGGACTTCTGGAGGATCAAATAAGATGAGGCATGGGAAAATGCTTCACAGATATTTGGTTAAAATGTAAATGTTTCCACCTGACTATAAAGCAAGTCATGTTTCTGGGCTGAAGAAACTCCAAGGAGGCTAGTCACTAGGGAGAGGATGCCGGGCATTGCTACGTGACATCATCGCCCACAGCCGCTCTTTCCAGGGCTGGGCTGGGCTGTGGGCTGCATTTTGAGCCATGAGGTCTCGGCAGCATCGGCTGCGATTTGGTGGGGTGTCACTCTGGGGTGGTGGTGAAGCCTGTGTCCCACTTGGGGGAAGCTGAGTGTTGCTTTGTGGGCACCAGGTCTACGGTGCCGTTTTTCTGTAAATGGCCAGGGTGCATCATGACAGCTCCTTAGTTGAGCATCTGCCCCCTGGTGGTCAGTGCACATCATTGCAACCGGTCGGACGGACACTTAGCATATTAGCTTTTTATATATATAGATGCTTTCCTTTCTCTTGGGCAAATACCAAGGAGTTGAATAGCTGGACATACAGTAGGTATATGTTTAACTTTTTAAAAAACTGCAAAATTATTTTCCAAACTGGATGTACCATTTGGCATTCCCATCACTAATAATTGTGAGTTCCACTTACTCCACACCCTGTCAACCCTTGGTATTGTCATCTTTTAAATTAACCACTCTTATGAATATCGAGTGATATCTCACTGTGATTTTAACTTGTATTTGCCTAATGACACTGAGAATCCTTTCATATGATGATTTGCCACCTGTATATCTTCATTAGTAGAGTGTCTGTTCAAATCTCTTGCCCATTTAAAAAATTAGTCTATTATTGAATTTTGTGAATTCTTTATATATTCTGAATACAAATCTTTTATCAGAGATACAATTTGCAAAATATTTTCTCCCAGCTATATCTTGTCTTTCCTCTGAACAATCTCTTTTGAAGAGCAAATGTTCTTAATTTTTATGTCTAATTTATCAATCTGTCCTTTATGAATCATATTTTTGGCTTTATATCTATGAAACTTTTATTTAATTGAAAAATCACAAATATACTTCTATGTTTCCTTTGAGAAGTTTTATATTTAGGTTTATGATCCATTTTGAGCTAATTTTTGTACATGGTAAAAGGTATAGATCAAAGTTCATATTTCTGCATATAGATATCAAATGGTCCAGCATACTTGTTTAAAAGGCTATTCATTTTCAACTAAATCACCTTTGCACCTCTGATCAAAATCAGGTGTCCATATGTGTGTGGGTTTATTTCTGGACTCTATTCTGTTGATCTATCTATATATCTTTTCATCAATACCATGCTGTCTTGGTAATGTACAAAAAAGCCTTTGAAATCAATTAGTGTAAGTATTCTAATTCTGTTCTTTTTCAAAACTGTTTTAGCTTTCTTAGGTTTTTGCATTTTCAAGGAAATATCAATCTTTAAAAGGCCTGCTGGAATTCTGATTTTGTATGTGTGTTGAATTTACAAATCGATTTGGGAAGAACTAACACCAATATTGAGTTTTCTGATCTATGCACATGGTATATCTTCTCACATATTTAGAGATATGTTCTATCTCTCAGCAATGTTTTATAGTTTTCACTGTACAAGTCTTTCACATCTTTTGTTAGATTCAACACTAGGTACAGTCAGTTCTTGCTAGTTGCCATAGTTACATTCTGTAAAGTTGTTGCAAACACTGAATTAGTGAACACCTATGGGAAATATAGGGAAAGGTTCCTGTGAGCCTCTGATCACAACATTCTGGTCAACTAATCAATATGTAAACTTATTTTATGCATTTTTCTTTTAAAGACACCTAGTTTATTAATATACATTTTTTTTTTACAAATAATTGTTTATAGTGTGAAAGTTGAAACAAAAAGGCAGAGTGTTGCCTTGTTCAACCTCAGCTAGCAACTCAAAATTTTCACTATGCTGTTCATGTCCAAAATTGATTGGGTAAGTGTCACGAGTATTGATTTGAGGGTTACAATAAATTTTAGTGAGCAAGCGAATTTGCAAATATGGACTCTGAAAATAATGAAGCTCATTACATGTTTGATGCTATGTGAACTGGGCTTCTGCAGTGCCTTTTAAAAAAACCCTCACATTACAGTCCATGCTGTCTTTGCCTTATATTCTATATTTTACATGATTACTCAGAAGAGTTGCATTTCTACTTTTATATATATACAACTACATAAACATGGTTGCACTCATTAACTCTCTCATAAGAGCAATGATTAATGAGAATTTTCTCATTTCCTCTCTACCATCCTCCTCCACACACTTTTTATTGATTTTATAATGTTTCTTGCAGTTTGCTTTTTTAAACCATTGAATACTTATATCTTTCTGTTTTAAATTATAGGTATTGTATCCCAGATATAAAATCTGAGGGTATTAGCATGCATACACTACCTCTCACCTTTTCCTTTCTCACCTTTTATTTTATTATTTCTACATTGTCAGGCTTTATAACCTTTATATTCTATTCTGTAGCAATCACTCTCTATTGTTTTAGTTCTTCAGAGCACACTGAATTCAATTATTAAATGCTAGTCTCTTTGAGAGTCTCCATTCACCTCCTATTTGGCTGAAATTTGTCTTCTGGTAATTTCTTCAGTAAGGGCTTATAAAAATTGTATGTCCTGAGTTCTTACATGTTCACCAATATTTGTCTGTTGTCTGTATATTTAAAAGAAATTTGGGGTAAGTAAAGAAAGCTTGGGTCCCTAGATTATTAAATCCTTAGGCAAAAGAATCAGAGCATCTAGCATCGTGCAATAACCTTTTGAATAATCAATCCTCAGATGAAAAGAGTCACTAACAAAAATGAATAAAAGGTATTATTTACAAAAATGCTTTCTCTTATGCATATTCTATCTTAAAACTTTTACATTCTAGCTATTGTCGATGAGAATACAAATGTATTCAAAGGAATAGGGATATCATATAAACAAGAATCCAATGGTGACCAGGACAGCACTGGAACATCTCAGAGAAAACAGTCTGATGTGGAAAATCTGTAGACAATCCATCCTATATAATAAAAGCCTAATATGCTAAGTGTCCGGCTGTCCAGTCATCCATTCAACCAATCAGAGTAATATGCTAATGATATGCTAAATTTAACCAATCAGAGTAATATGCTAATGATATGCTAAGGCCACTCAACCACTCACTATGATGTGCACTGATCACCGGGGGGCAGACTCTCGAACCAGTAGGTTAGCTTGCTGCTGGGGCCCAGCCGATCGTGACTGAGCAAGATGGGCCGACATGCCCTGGAGCCCTCCTGTGGTCCCTCCCTGGCTGGCCAACCTCCCGCGTCCCTGTTGGGTCCCTTGGCCTGGTCTGCACCCACTCGCAATCTGGGACCCCTCGGGGGATACCAGAGATCCGGTTTTGGCCCGATCCCACAGGCCAGGCTGAGGGACCCCAGTAGTGCATGAATTTGTGCACCAGGCCTCTAGTTTATACATAATCAAAAATCAATGGGAAAGTAAAATGGCTTGATATTGAGAATAATGGGATTCAGATATGATTTGGTTATAAGTCAGTAAGATTATTACCATTGATTAGAAGATCTATCCATGCAGTAAAAAACATAGTGTTTACTCCTTGGGTGATGCTGTGGAACAAAACACCTAGAATTGCAGCTACAAATGACCAAGGCCAATGTTGTATTATTAGACGTGCTAGCTAAAGGAAGACAAATGAAAGGATGGATTTGCCTTAGGACTCTGCCTCTAGATTGCTGCTTAAAATAAACAGTCCTGCCTCTAATTTTTGGGAAGAGACAGAATATGAATACATTTGACCCCAAAAATGTGTTGCTACCTAGTGGATGAAGCCTGTGATGAATGGTAAGCCCTAAAGATGCCACCTATCAAAGCAACTTTTCAAGAATAAAACTATATAACCAGAGTAGACAAGTCTCATTTATAGTACTTGAAAAGCCATCACTTTCAGTCATATATCTATGTGTTAAGTCTAATTAGATTATCAATCTACATGTATAAAATCCTCTGCTTGCATACACTCTAGAAATAAGAAACCAAAAACAGATTTATAAAATAAACCTCTGTACCCATAACCAAATTAATATTAATTTCTGCATATACAGTGCCTTTTCAAGGTAGAGCATTTTCATGTATGGTTTACTTAATAATTTGTGCACACAGCAACCATGACATAGGTATAATTATCCCCATTTTGTAAAATAAGAAAACTGACTTGGAGTGGATAAGTGATTTTCTAAGTGAATGGGAAAGTCTACACTGTAGTGTATACTCTTCTATTATACTTCATTGCTTTTTTTAGAGAAGAATTGCCAAGTTTGGGGAACAGGGTTTATATAAACTTTCATTATCTAATTTATGAGGTCACAGCTTTGGGCATCACTTTGAAAGCAATGTAGTTCACTCACCTATCAAACCCTCTTTCCATCATTAGAAATGAAAAACCATAACAGAAGTAAGGGAGAACCAGGAAAATATGGCATTATATGTAAGAATGAGTTACAAAAACAAGCAGTAATCAAAACTGTCACCTGGGGCAGAGAGATTAAGCAGGAGAAATCAGGGAGGTCAATTAATTTAAGTCATTTTTGCAATCACAGTATACAGTTTAAAAATATCAACAGAAGTTGAAATTGAGGCATATTACTAGTATTCAGTAGTTTCTAGAATTTCCTTGACAGCATACCATCCTTGCCAAAACCATCCAGTCCCAAAAGTTGCCAAGTGTGAACAACTGGAAAACCTTTTTCCCTGGAGCAAGAACATTCAGGGGGCAAAGGGAATTCCCAGCCTCATACAAGCGTCTAGAGACAGCTGGTTTGCACATCATCTACAGTGCCTCCTTTTCTTAGTGAAACCTCTCATTTCTGATTTTCTTCAAAACACCCATCTCCTATTTTCTTTACTCTCCTACTCTGAACATGGATATGCCTGTCCACATTCATTTTGAAGTCTCCATAACTGAACATCTCAGTCGACTAAATGCTGTAATACCTTGGCATAAGATTATGTGAGCTTCTTGAGGTATTCATCATACTATTTACTCTCACAAAGGTAATCACCAAACCCTCAAATATAGTTTATAAAGACCTGTTTTGCATACTTTAAAAATCAGCTTTAAATATAATTTACACTTAATAAAATTCACCAATTGTAAGTGCAAAATTAGATGATTATTGACAAATGAATATCATCATGTAATTATCTCTTCAATCAAGATATAGAAAGGATCCATCATCCCAGTTCCTCCATGACTCTTGACAGCCAGTCCCCCTTCCTTTCCTCTTTCCCAACAACCACTGATTTGCTTTCTATCACTAGAGTTATGTCTTTTCTAAAATATTACATACACGAAAACTTAATGTACAGTCTCTTGTATTTGGCTTCTTTAAATTATCTTTTGAGATTTATCTATGTTGTGTGTATAGTTATGTAACTTGTTCCTTTTTCTATTTATTAATGGTATTCCATTGTATGGAAATACTATGATTTTCTTATCCATTCATTAGCTGATGGATATTAACATTATTTCCAGTTTTTGCCCATCATGAACAAGGCTGTGAATACTGTTTCCATTTTTCCTGGGTAAATACCTAAAAGAGAGTTGCTGGATCGCATCGTGAGCAGGCGAAGAACTCTTTTCTGTTATTTCTTTATTCATACTTCTTATGCATCTATTGAGATGATCATATGGGTTGGGTTTTTTTAGTCAGTGGATATGGTGAATTACATTGATGGTTTTTTTGTTTGTTTTTTTTTTAATGATAAACCAACCTTGCATTCCCAGGATAAACAATGCAAGAATCCTATAATTTCCTCCCTCCTGCCTTTAATGTTATCATACATTTTACTTCTATATGTGTTATAAGCACCATACATTATTATTCATTTGCTTTAATTAGCTAATTATCTTTTAAAGAGATAAGAAATATCTTTTATATTTAACCTCATCTTTACCATGTCTAAAGTACTTTGTGTAAAGCCAAATTTCCATCTGGTATATTTTTTCTTCTGCCCAAAAAACTAACATTTCTTGTGCTGGTTTGCTGGCACTATTTATAGCATTGTTTAAAAGGGGATTTTAGTTTTCTTTCCTTTTTGACAGATTTTTATGCTAGGTATAGAATTCTACGTTGACAGTTTCCCTTTTTTGCTCCATCTTTCTGTCCTTCCCTTCTAGTACTTTAAAGATGTTGACCCATTGTCCTTTGGCTTGTAGCATTTCTGATAAATATTTTTGGTTTTTCATTCTTTGTTCTTTTGCACATACTGCCTCATTTTTCTCTGGGTCCTTTCTAGATTTTTTCATTTTTGTTTTCAGCAGTTTGACTGTAATGTGTCTTACTGTGATATTCCTTAAGTTTCTTCTCTGTGGGGTTCATTGACCATGTAAATCTTGGATTTATCATTTTCATCAAATTTGAAAAAAATTATGGCCAATCTGTTCTTTCCTCTTCTAACCCCCATTTTTCTAAGACACCAATTACACATATTTGAGAACACTTGATATTCTTCCACAGTTTATAGTGGCTCTCTTCATTTTGTTTAATCATTTTCCTCTCTATGCCTTATACTGGATACTTTCTATTGATGTTTCTTTAAGTTCATTGATCTTTTCTTCTTCAGTTTCTAATGTGCTATTACCTCAACTAGTGCATTTTCTACGGCAGACATTTCATTTTTTCACTTTTGGAAGTTTTGGTTGGGTCTTTTTTGTACTTTCATTTCTCTCAACATGTTTATGTTTTCCTCTACACTCTTGATCATAAGGAATATAATTGTAGCAGCTGTTTTAAACTTCTTGTCTATTAATTCCATCTGTAATTTCTGGGTTTGTTTCTATTGATCCTCCCCACACTATCAGTCATATTTTATTGCTTTTTTGCATTTCTAGTAACTTTTTATTGGATTCCAGATACTTAGTTTTGTTTGTGGATGGTGGATTTGTTAAAGGTAGACTTGTTCTGGCAGGCAGTTAAGTTACTTCAGATCAGTTTTCTCTCTCAAGGCTTGCTTTTGAGCTTTGTTGGGGCAAGTCCAGAGCAGACTTTGATCTAGGGATAATTCAGCCTCATTACTTAGGTGACACTCTTCTGCAGACTCTATCCTATTTCCCTTGTTTTATGAGGTTTTTCCACATTGCAGGTGGGAACATGAACTGCAGAAATTATTTGACCTATTGCTTTCCAGTGGTTCTTTTTTATTTTTAAATATATTTTTATTGATCTCAGAGAGGAAGGGGGAGAGAAAGATAGAATCATCAATGATGAAAGAGAATTATTGATTGGCTGCCTCCCACCCCACACGGGAGAAAAACCCACAACCCGGGTACGTGCCCTTGACCAGAATCGAACCTGGGACCCTTCAGTCCGCAGGCTCAACGCTCTATCCACTGAGTCAAACCAGCTAGGGCTCCAGTGGTTCTTTTCCCACCCTGTGGAGTTTTGTCCTACACATGAGCAAAGCAGTACTTAGCCAAGGGCTCAAGGGGCACCCTCTGCAAGCATGCAGAACCCTTTCTCCCCAGGAAGCCTCCTCACCTCTGGCGCTCTCTCTCACAAATCCTGGCGGCCTCAACTGTAATCAGTGAGATCACAGGGCTGTCTGGTTCCTCATCCCTGTGCCTGTGCCTGGAAACTGCCTTCCGGCAACAAGATGCGGGGAGGATTGCTTCCCTCCTTTATTTCCCTTCTCTTAGGGATCCCAGTCCTGAGCTGCCTCTTGTGCAATATCTGCAAACAGTTACTTAAAATAATTTGTCCAGTGTTCCAGTTGTTTACAGCAGGGGGAGGGAGAGAATTTCTGTAGCAGTTAATTCTCCATGGGTAGAAACAGAATTGTTTTGTATACATTTAGGAAGTCTTGAGGAGAGTTTAGGGCAGCGGTTCTCAACCTGTGGGTCGAGACCCCTTTGGCGGTCGAACGACCCTTTCACAGGGATTGCCTAAGACCATCCTGCATATCAGATATTTACATTACAATTCATAACAGTAGCAACATTACAGTTATGAAGTAGCAATGAAAATAATTTTGTGGTTGGGTCACAACATGAGGAACTGTATTTAAAGGGCCAGAAGGTTGAGAACCACTGGTTTAGGGGATAGAAACTTGAAGTGATGACAACTTTAACCATAGCAATTCAACTTCTTGAATGAAAACACTCCTAATAACATTAAACATTAATAGTACTCTAGTAGTAAGCTAGTTCTCGCTAATATTATTTTATTTTCTTCTGGGCACTTAAGAGCCTATGTTTATTTTATTGCTTACTGTCTTCCTCCCAGCTTACATTAGAAACTGAGCTCTGAGAGGGTGGGAACTTTTTCTATGTTGTTCACCACTTTTATCTCCAGTACTTAGAAAAGTTCCTGGTACACAGACACATATGCAGTACAAACTACTTTATAGGACAATCGTGTACATCTACAATAGAAAACATACTTATTTAGTATAAAACTAATTTTGGTTAAGTCATATCCTACTTGTCCTTGATTGTCCACTACACATTGTTAAAATAGGGTCCTATATATGCAGGCAAATATGAAGAAAAAGATACACACTCAAACTCATATTTTGAAAGGAAAAATAACTTTGATGCATGTAATAATGCAGAGCATCCTATTCAGGCATCTGGTACCTTTTAACAGCACACACTAGTACAAATCAGAAGATAAAGGCTATGTACAGAAGACAGGACATATGTTCTCAAAAGCTGTCACTTTAAAAGGTATGACCTAAATTAATCAGAGCATATGGGATGAAGGAGGGGAGACCTATCTGATATCCATCTACCTACAACAACATATTTTGTTATTTAAGTTATAGGCAAGGCTAACTAGTGATTTCATTTATTTTATTTATAAGTTATTTCCTAAGAAGTTCTGAGGTTTTGTGATTTCTAACTATGTACAATTTATGTAAAAGAGGAGAAGTCAAACTTTAAGATTCAGCCTCAACATAAAACCTTTGCTAACAGATTCAGAGACAAATTGGAATTCATTTTTATTTTCAATAAGGTTTCAATAAATGTTTTCTAGACACCCCCTTTCTCTAGAACCATACCTGGCTTCTGACATTTCTAATTAATTTTTATTTTGAACTGAATGATTTTTATCTCCACCTAACTCAAACTGACTCCATCATGCATATGCTACAGGTTAGATGTCCAGATTAGATGTGCTTTCACAAACATAATGTTATGACTGTATTTCCCAAGACTTCTTTCAAAGCTGGCTGATGTGGCAAATGACATGATTGGGTTATTCTCACACCATAGCTGTTCCAATAAAGATTGTTGTGTTAATGAACGCAGTGTAGGAACGAACATCTTTGCTTTGGTCAGTCTTTCTTTAAAACAGGGATTTACTATCATTAGCTAAAAACATAATTTTAAAGGCCTAAATTCCCTTTCTTAAAGGGAATTTCTTGTCACCTCCTACTGTCTAGTGAGCACAATGTCAGCACAGAGCACTCAACAGTGTTTGCCAAACGAATCAATTATTGAGCTATAGTACCCTATCCTCTCAAGCATTCTAGATGCCTGAGATATTACCCTG
This sequence comes from Myotis brandtii, assembly GCF_000412655.1. Lineage (NCBI taxonomy): Eukaryota > Metazoa > Chordata > Mammalia > Chiroptera > Vespertilionidae > Myotis > Myotis brandtii. The sequence goes on from NW_005370635.1 coordinate 333,460, forward strand.
TGCTATTCTCAACTTAAATTAACTAATTCTGAGTTCGACCTCACAATCCATTTATGAAAAAATGAAAAAACAAACAAACAAGAGAATTATGGTACGCAGTGCCTGAAGTCTCAAGCTGTCATGTCAATCAAGACAGGAATACAAAATGAACATAAATTGAAGAACTAAAATATCACAAATGTGGCTACTATTGATGTAGCAACCCCAGAGCTTTAACAACTCAGCACGATATGCTATGCTAGCTGTAAACAATTGAGGCATTTTAAATTTTATGCTAAATGGACCTTCATTTATGCTTAGAGGCCTCTCTCTAAGAGCTGTAGATGTCAAAAACTTGGGATTGGGACTTGGCTTTGCCTACCCCCTGCAGAGGCTGCAGGTTATGGTGGGACTAAAGCAGGTGTGGAGTCAAGCAGGCTCCGCTGCATTCCAGCTCTGGGAATGCAGGCAGGTCACTTACTTCCCTGCATCACAACTTCTGGGGATAACAATACCCACCCCATAGGACTGCTGCAGGGTTAAACTGAGTACCCAGTGAAAACTACTGCTACTTGACCTGAAGTCACTTACCCTTCATATGCTACTATGTTTTCAACTGTAAAACATCAATAATAACTATCCTATTTTCCTTACAGTTTTTGCAGGGATACAAAACAAGAAAATAAACTGATTTTTTTTAAGGTCAAAGCGCTACACAAATATTATATCACTATCTTCCTAGGAGGATAACTCCACTTGTAATGGAAGGAAATACACTCAGGGGAACAAGTACAAATGTTGGCTTCTGTTTATAAAGACCGCCTGCGTCAGTGGAGCGTCACAGGGCTGTGCGCCTACCCCATTCACTGTGGGTTGTGTGGGCAGCGAGTGTTAGCTACTGATGGTTCACAATGGAGCCCTTTTCTCGGGAGGGTCCTTCGTACCACCTAGTGCAGAAATGACTGGAAGATAATGCTCTTCCCTCAGGAGCAGCCTGCACCCTCTAAGTAATGAAAAAGGCTGAGCCCCTGCCGCACACACAGTAGGCAATATGTGGCCCCATGTTTCAGAGCTCCCTGGATCAGGCTGGGGCTGCACTTGAGCTAGAAGCACATTTTCTCAGCTGCTTCTCTGGCTCTCTCCTGCTCCCCGCACTTCCTACTGCTTTCTTCTCATAGCAATTCCTCGATAAGCCACTTACACAGACATATTTGGAGCCCCTGCTCTGCTCTGGGCTGAGGTTATAAAGATGAAGTCAGACACAGTTCTTGTCCCCAGGCTACTCACATAGGACCTTGTACCTGACAGAATGCTCCAGAAGGATTTGTTGAATTAAACTGACCATGGCTTGGAAGATAAGGATTCTGGGAAGACGTGGTCTTTGAGGGGGATGCTAGGATAGCAAGATTTAGACAGAATAAGAAAAGAGTATCTTGGGGGAAGGGAAGGCATTCACAGTGAGAGAGACAAGACTTGTAAATACGAAGAGCCAAGCACTGTGACAGGGCTGACAGACAAATGCAGCACATAAGTAAATGATGCCAAACAAACAGAGAAACTACAAACGGCCCAGAGGACTTGACTTACTTTTCTCCCCTCCCACCCTGACAGGTACCTGGAACAGAGTAAATACTCAATATTGTCTGAATTTTAGTGGACATTAATTCCTTAAGCTTAGACATCTCACATGTGAATTTTCAGAAACCAAAAGGTACTCATATCAATCTTTTAAAACCAATGAATACATCTGAGCATCAAGTAATCCATCTCCCAAGGCCAACTCACAGAACTACTACTCCAGGGGTGAGCTGATAAAGCACTCACACCTGCATGTGACAGGCACAACAGAAGCATGCAAACAGAAGGCGAGGCAACAACTGGGAGAGGAGACTGTGCAGTTTGTTTTTGAACTGGCAAGTAACCATGTTTATGAGATGTTCACTCAGAGGAAAACCCTCTTCCGAAATGGTATGGTGAACACAGACAACTAGCATGTGCTGTCCTTCCCTTGGGCAATAAAATATTTGTGGGTTTTTAACAACTAACCCTTGGAATAGTAAGTAGCAGCAGGTCTCTACTGTGTTCTGGCCCTATGAGAGCCACTCTCCTTCCTTGAATCCTCTAACTGGATTCTCCCCGTTGCAGATGCAAGCCCAATTCCTGAACATGGCACTCAGGACTCTCTAGGAAGTGGCCTCACATTACCCTTTGGCCCAATCTCCCAATATGTGCCAGCCACTCTGCTTTCCAAACCCTCCTGGGGTTTTCCATGCCTCTCTGCCTTGGCCCTGCTAGGTCTCATGCCCCGTTTCACAACCAGCCCTTAACAAAATGGTAAGCCCTGGTTAAAAGCTACCTCATGTGTGAAGGTTTCCATGACTCTCCTGATGATTAGAAGGAATCACTCCTTTTTCTGGGCAGTTATTTTATTTCTCTGTGCATCACTCCCTTCAACTTAAACATGGGAATAATAAGCTGTACTCTGTCATATTAGAATTCTTTGAAAGGTTCAAATCAGGGGATATATGTAGTTCCTAACTTCTAAAACCTTAAAAAGTGGAAGACTGAATAAAAAGGTGCACAAAACTTAATGTTCTCATCATTGATAATGTTCAATGAAGCCAATGTTTAGTTGGGTCATGTGACATGTTCAGTGCATACTAACAGCATAGTAGACACTGACAATTATTTTTGTATTCTATTTCACATTCATGCAACCACTTTTAATGGAGATTAAATCAACTCAATATTCTGAAATATATTTTAACTAATTACATTAAATTTAATCTTGAGACAAAAATTCCAAATAGAAACTTGTAAATGCCTGTGTCAGTTATGTGGCAGGTAGCCTAACAGACTCATACTGTGTGTGTGTGTGTGTGTATGTGTGTGTAATAAAACTGTGGGCATTTTTAGACATTTTTCAGACATTTGCCAAACTATAGACATCTGTTGTTTATATTTCAAGTTTCCCCAAATTTAGAGTAATTTATCATTCTTCCAGACTGAATAGCAAAGTCTACTCACTAAATGACTACTTTCTTAACAAGATTTGATGAAGCATCTAATAAGGTCTGCCGTGACATTCTTTTACATACAATGGAGAAATATAGCTAGAAAATGATTTACACTTGGGTGAATGATTATGCCTAAAAGATCAGTTTCAACCTAACAGGAGCCCTCTGATGGCAAATATAGAATTTTGTTCTAACCTCTGCTAAATTCAACCTTTTTAATCCATAATTTTCAAGATGTCAAGGAGAGTAGGTGGATCATTTAAAAAAATGATATAAAACCAAAGACAGTGAATTCACTGGATGACGGGGTCAAAATCTATCCAATGATGATATACTATAAAAACAGGCCAAGTCAACCAAGATAAAATATTTCTAAGAGACAAATGTAAATTTCTATATGTAGGTGCAGAAATCAAGCCTCGTGAATGAAGATATGTGTGCAGACTGCTCCCTACAAAAAAAACCAAACTATAGTATACTGACATATAACGATATGGAAGACTATGATAAATTTTAGGTGATCGAAGCAGGTTGGGGGTATTATATACAGACTGCCCCCATTCTTGTTTTGATTTTAAAGAATTCTACATATATGTACCTTTTTCATTTTTTAAAAAAATTGGAACATCTAGACCATGACATTTAATTATGATTACTTAGATATAACTATGTTTTACTTATCTTCTTACTCCTTGCTTTCTATTTGTCCTACTTGTGGAAATGTCACTGTAGGTAGTTAGTTACTGATAAACTAGAGGCCTGATGCACGAAATTCATGCAAAAGTAGGCCTTCCTTCCTCTGGCTGCTGGCACCGGCAGACACCCGAGACCCGGGCTTCCCTTGCGGCCTGGCTTTGTCTGGAAAGTCGTCCGGAAGGACATTCAGTCTAATTAGCATATTATGCTTTTCTGTGGAAATGTTACTGTCGGTAGTTAGTTATTGATAAACTAGAGGCCTGATGTACGAAATTCATGCAAAAGTAGGCCTTCCTTCCCCTGGCTGCTGGCACCGGCTTCCCTCTGGCCACCGGCAGACACCCGAGACCAGGCTTCCCTTACAGCCTGGCTTTGTCTGGGAAGTCGTCCGGAAGGATATCCAGTCTAATTAGCATATTATGCTTTTATTATTACAGATAGAAAGAGAGCAAGGGGAGTCAGACATTGTTAAGCCAAATGGTCCGGGACGCTGAGCCTGTTTGCTTCACCAGGAAGCTAGAGCTTTCCCCACCCCACCCCCACCCCCACTCCCTGCAGAACACTGGAGGAGTGGATAGAACAAAAGGGGGAGGCAAACACATGTGCAACAGAAATCAAGACAGCACAGGGGAGGTGCTTGATGATAGAGGCCTGTCAGTCTAACCTGGGAAAAAGATCATTGGCTAGGTGGTAGACCCAATGCAAGCCCGCCAAAGTCGGGAAGTTGATTGATTATTTTGAAAAAGCTCCTGATTATGATTCTGGGTGTGTGTGTGTGGAGGGGGGGGGGCTCTTCTCTTGCTCACCTAGTAAGGCACTTGCCCCATTCAGCTTTCTCTCCCACCTGGGAACACTCGATGATGTGGATCTAGCAACTACTGGGCCCACAGCAGACCAAGTGGGCTCCAAAGGACTAAGATGAAGCAGAAACTCTGGACACTGGCCTTTGTCTTGGCCTCGCTAAAAACACGGTTGGACTTTTTCCATGGCGGGATGAACAGAGATGGGATGTTGGGAATCCAGGAAGGGAACTCCTTTGATTTTGCATCACATATAAATCACCTTACCACACCACAATCTCCTGTGTGTGGATCAGTGAAATGCTTTTCTCATGATCCCATGGAAGAGACTAATTTTAACCTGTTTTAATAACTTTTTAAGCTTCATTTTTAATTGATTAAGCAGTTTTTAAATTATTCTATGAATTCTTTTTATTCTGGATATTTTCTTATACTGATTCTAATCTGTCTCTAAACTATTGTTAAACTCATTCATTCAGGTGTTTCTTTTTTAAAGGAAAAGAGTTCTATTAGCCTGTTGTGGGGAAGACCTTTCTATTCCCCCCCTTCCCAAGTTTTAAATGAGATATAATTGACATATAACATTGTGCAAGTTTGAAGTGTACAATGTGTTGACTTGATACACATATATTGTGAAATGATTACCACAATAAGGTTAGTTAACATATCTATCACCACCCATAACTACTGTTGTGTTTTTTTTAAATATATTTTATTGATTTTTTACAGAGAGGAAGGGAGAGGGACAGAGAGTCAGAAACATTGACAAGAGAGAAACATTGATCAGCTGCCTCCTGCACACTCCACAGTAGGGATGTGCCCGCAACCAAGGTACACACCCCTGACTGGAATCGAACCCGGGACCCTTCAGTCCGCAGGCCGACGCTCTATCCACTGAGCCAAACCGGTTAGGGCACTACTGTTGTGTTTTGTTTTTTTAGTGAGAACATTTAAGACCTACTGTCTTACCAACTCTGACATATATAATACAGTATTGTTAACTATAGTCCCATGCTTATAGTAAACTTCCAGAACTTATTCATCTTATAACTAGAAGTTTGTACCCTTTGACCAACATTTCCCCATTTCTCACACACCAGAAACCACCATTCTGCTGTTCCTATGACTTCAGCTTTCTTTAGATTGCACATATAAACGATATCATATAGTATTTGTCTTTCTTACTGATGTACTTTACTTTGCATTACTCCCACAAGATCCATTCATGTTGTTTCATATTGAAGAATTTTCTTTTTTATGGTTGAGTAGTATCTCACATTTTCCTTATCCATCAATCCATTGATAAACACGTAGGTTCTTTTTATGTCTTGGCTATAGTAAATAATGCTTCCGTGAACATGGGGGTGCAGATATCTCTTCAAGATGGTGATTTCATTTCCTTTGGATATGGATTGCTGGACCATATGGAAGTTCTATTTTTAATTTTTTTGAGGAACTTCCATACTTTTTTCCATAAGAATTCTTTTCTCCACATCCTCACCACTTATCTCTTGCCTTTTTGATGATAGCAAGTGTGATGACAGCCATACTTCTCATGGTAGTTTTGATTTGCATTTCCCTAATGATTAGTGATTTTGAGCATCTTTTCATGTACCAGTTAGCCATTTGTATGTCTTCTCTGGAAAAATACCTATTCTGGTTTTCTATTTCTTTTTAAACTGGATTTGAGTTGTATGAGTTCCTCATAAATTTTGGAAAGCAACCAAGGTACATGACCCTGACCGGAATCGAACCCGGGACCCTTCAGTCCACAGGCCAACGCTCTATCCACTGAGCCAAACTGGTTAGGGCACTACTGTTGTGTTTTGTTTTTTTATTGAGAACATTTAAGACCTACTGTCTTATCAACTCTGACGTATATAATACAGTATTGTTAATTATAGTCCCATGCTTATAGTAAACCTCCAGAACGTATTCATCTTATAACTAGAAGTTTGTACCCTTTGACCAACATTTCCCCATTTCTCACACACCAGAAACCACCATTCTGCTGTTCCTATGACTTCAGCTTTCTTTAGATTGCACATATAAACGATATCATATAGTATTTGTCTTTCTTACTGATGTACTTTACTTTGCATTACTCCCACAAGATCCATTCATGTTGTTTCATATTGAAGAATTTTCTTTTTTATGGTTGAGTAGTATCTCACATTTTCCTTATCCATCAATCCATTGATAAACACGTAGGTTCTTTTTATGTCTTGGCTATAGTAAATAATGCTTCCGTGAACATGTGCTTCCGTGATGGGGGTGCAGATGGTGATTTCATTTCCTTTGGATATGGATTGCTGGACCATATGGAAGTTCTATTTTTAATTTTTTTGAGGAACTTCCATACTTTTTTCCATAAGGATTCTTTTCTCCACATCCTCACCACTTATCTCTTGCCTTTTTGATGATAGCAAGTGTGATGACAGCCATACTTCTCATGGTAGTTTTGATTTGCATTTCCCTAATGATTAGTGATTTTGAGCATCTTTTCATGTACCAGTTAGCCATTTGTATGTCTTCTCTGGAAAAATACCTATTCTGGTTTTCTATTTCTTTTTAAACTGGATTTGAGTTGTATGAGTTCCTCATAAATTTTGGAAATTAACTTCTTATCTGATAGGTGGTTTGCAAATACTTCTCCCATTCTGCACATTGTCTCTTCATTTTGTTGTTTCTTTTGCTGTTCAGAGTATTTTCAGTCTGCTACAGTCCCATCTATTTGCTTTCATTACTTGGGCTTTTGGTGTCATATCTAAAAAATCATTGCCAAGAACCACTGTCAGGGAGCTCTTTCCCTATGTTTTCTCACAGGAGTTTTATGGGTTCAGGCATTATGTTTAAGTCGTAAACACATTTCAAGTTAAAATTTTTTATATAAATCTTTATTGTTGAAAGTATTACGTATGTCCCTTTTTCCCCCCATTGCCCTCTCCCACCCCCCACCAAGCCTTCACCACTCTATTGTCTGTATCTTATCAAGTTAATTTTTATGAGTGATGTATGACAGGTTCCAATTTCATTCTTTTGCATGTGGTTGTCCAGTTTTCCCAACACCATTTATTTAAAAGACTATCCTTTCCCTATTAAGTATTCTTGGCTTGTTTATCAAATATTAGTTGACTGTAGTATGTTTATTTTCATATATATGAATATCCATGTGTTTGTCTAAAAAAGAGCAACTAACATTTGAACTCTTATATGTTCCAGACACTATTCTATATGTCCTTTATTTTATTTAAAAGATTATCCTTTCCCTATTAAGTATTCTTGGCTTGCTTATCAAATATTAGTTGACTGTAGTATATTTATTTTCATACATATGAAAATCCATGAGTTTGTCTAAAAAAAAGCAACTAATATTTGAGCTTTTTAAAAAATATATATATTTTATTGATTTTTTTACAGAGAGGAAGGGAGAGGGATAGAGAGTCAGAAACATCCATGAGAGAGAAACATTCATCAGCTGCCTCTTGCACACTCCCTACTGGGGATGTGCCCGCAACCAAGGTACATGCCCTTGACCGGAATAGAACCTGGGACCCTTCAGGTCCACAGGCCGACGCTCTAGCCACTGAGCCAAACCGGTCAGGGCAACATTTGAGCTCTTATATGTTCCAGACACTATTCTATATGTCCTTTATATATATCAACTTGTTCAATCCTTACAATGAAACAGATACATATTCTTATCTTCATTTCATTTAGGTACAGAAATCGAGTGGTGGGACAAGAATGTAAAAAGCAATCACATTTCACACTACCAGCAGAGTTACTGGGGTGAAGAAGGGTTTTCTTCATATATTTCTGTATAATTTGAACGTTTTCAGAATCCATGCAATACTTTTAATTCAAAAAAGGGTTTCTTATACTTTCTTAAGTGTAAGAAAGGTTGTGCAATATGAGTCAATGATTCAATGAAATAATAAAAGGGAATAGGAGACACAGCTCTGTTACTTCCTGGGTAAGTTACCTCGAGCAATTTACTTAATATCTGAGTCCTAGCTACCTTATCAGTGTTGTCGGTAATCAAGACTACTTGCAAAGTTATATGGGTTAAATAACACAGGACTGTGCCAAACCCACAATTCCTGGCAAATAGTTGGCTTGCCTCAGTAAACACTACTTCTTACATAACAAGAAAATCATTTAAATCAATATAGCTAAAGCACAACTGTCCTGAAGAGCACTCGGATGCAGAGACCCAGGAGAAAGAGAACAGAGGCGATGTGAAACAGACAGGAAGAAGGGTTGAAAGAAATGGAGCAATTTGCCTTGGAAGTGATATCTTAGAGAAGGGTTAGTAGCTGACTTTAAATAATTAAAGGGCTATTAATTTAAAATTTTTTGAATTTTCTTTTCTGTTTGGCTTTGATGGTCAGACAAAAGCCAACATATAAAGGTTACAGAAAGGAGAAATCAGATTCACATGTAAACTTTCTAAGCATTCAGCTGTTGAAAATGGAATCGAGGGGCCCAGCATTGGACCCGCCATCCTTCTCACGTGATGGAAGCTTCACTTGCTGTGCCCCCATGAGGGAAAGTTCACAGAAAAAAGCACCAGGTTTGCTACAGGGGAGATTTGTGCCTATCGAGGACGGATGGACAAGATGCTCCTAAAGTCTCCTGTTACTTTAAGATTCATAGGGTCTGTGACATTCAAAGGAGCTATTCAGTTGAAAAAGTCTAACAGTTTAGTAAGTACTAATGTTTTAATGAGTGAAACTGTCTGGCTATTCTCACTTTTATAGATGAAGAAACAGTTCCCATAGGAAGAAAATTTGCCCGTATAGATTGAATAAGACAGGTTGAACACCAGACCAGAATAATAACCTACCAACCTCTAAGGCAGCATACCTCAAATTCTGCCAGCTATGTGTTCACTCAGTGGGCATATGGTACACATGTAGATGAATGATGGTAATCAACAAATTTTATACATTCATCAAAATATCTGAATATCAATAAAACACAGTATTTAAAAATTAATAATAGGTATTTCATATTAGCACATTCTTACATCCAGGTTTAATGACATTATTAGCTTGAGCAGTAGCCTGGATCTAAATCTAAATCAATTAATATATTTTAATTTAAATAAATTAGGAAATCATAACTCATTGTGACATAGGCAGCTGGGAATGGACACAGTGTTTTGTTCCAATAGGTCGTACAGATATTGGCATTAAGGATAAACCCAGGTATCATGGAGAAACTTCTTAAAGGTTTCTTTTAGCATCTATTAGAAACCTAAGTCATCCTTAAAAGCTAGGAAATGGAATGCTTCATCCTGGGAGGAAGTGGTGAATAGCTTCTTCATTCACTGTTTTGTGTGCACTTGCCTCATATTTTTTGAATGAAAATCAGCATATGCTAGAAATGAGTCAAATTCTTAGTGATCAAGTTGTCAGCATATTCATCCAGTTTTTAAAATTCTCAGTATCTGATTTCTGTCACTGACTAGGAAGAGGAAGATTAAATTAGAAAAGATAAGATCTGCTGGGTGGCTCAGCTGGTTGAAGCATCATCCTGTACACCAAAGGGGTGCGGGTTCGATTCCCAGTCAAGGCATGCATGCAGGAGGCAACCAATTAATGTTTGTCTCTCATCACAATTTCTCTCTCCTCTCTCTCTCTCTCTCTCTCTCTCTCTCTCTCTCTCCCCCCTTACCTGTCTCTCTAAAATCAGAGAGGACTTTTTTGAAAAGATAAAATGTGATATACCACCTGACTAAACCAAGTGATATCACAGAAATGGTTTTTACTCACAACAGTGCCATGAACAAATATTTTATCGATAGCTAGCAAAATTCAAATTAGAAAAGCTGATATATTTATTTGATGAATATATCTTCATACAGCCCAGTGGAAAATATATATTTAATGATGAAGCCTTCATCACCCTCTTGGTGGAAAAAGTAGAGTGTGGACAATTATTTGTAGTGATCACAGAAATGGTTTTTACTCACAACAGTGCCATGAACAAATATTTTATCGATAGCTAGCAAAATTCAAATTAGAAAAGCTGATATATTTATTTGATGAATATATCTTCATACAGCCCAGTGGAAAATATATATTTAATGATGAAGCCTTCATCACCCTCTTGGTGGAAAAAGTAGAGTGTGGACAATTATTTGTAGTGATATCTTCCTGGTTGCTTGCTTATTGGTGCTCTGTCATCAGGAATGTCAAAGAACCTTTGACTGACATCAGAGCCCACAAAATAAGCAACTAAAAACTCTCTCCTTCTGAAGCAAAGTTTTTCAATGAAAAATCATTGAACACTTCTCCCTGATATGTGCTATCAGACATATGCTAAGGGCTGACTCATATGAGTTCAATGAACTATAAAGTAAAATACTCCTTCACATACACATGGCGTGCTCCCATACTACCACACTACTGATGTTATGTGACAAGCAAGGGCAGCATTTGATAAAGGGATTTTTCTATAAGCTGTTCCTCTTTCCTTTTGAGTATGTTTGCCATTAGCTTTGAGGTTGATGTTGCAAACTTCTCAGCAAATCTGCTTTTGCTAGGATGAATGCAACTTTGAGACATCAAAGTTGCATCCATCCCAGCAAAAGCAGAGGTTTTGTTCTATTCTGGGTCCCTAGTAAAATAATTCATAAACTTCACCCTGGAAAACATTTTGTTCTTGATCTGGGAGGACTCAACTGGTTTACTAGAAAGGCCACTGTACTTTGCCTGAAAATGACTCAAAAGCGTGAGGGTTTCATGCCACGATCTGACAACGTCTCATAACAGAGAAGGCACTGGAGACTATGAACAAATAAATCGCCAGCAAGTAAATGTCAATTTTCAGAGAGCTACTGCAATACTTTCTGTTTACAATTCTTCTTTTTCTGTTACTTGAGTGAAATCATCAACCTGGTAGATCCACTGGTCCCTGGACATTAACCCTCTTAGTGCCGGGGAGCACGATAGCGCTCCTCCTGTCTTTCGCCAAAAGTGCCGGGAGCGCTATCGGCAATTTTTTTTTCTACTAGTATTTTATAATACAATCAGCAAACAATATATGTCAAAGATGAAAACAAATGTAGTAAAGGATTCCTTAAGTTTTTGAATATGTAACTTCATTTACTTGCGATTCATAATTATTTTCCTAAACTGCTGTAAAATCAGCAAAAATGCCTTGGCAATTTTAGCATAGTTCCTAGGATATTGGTTGGCACTCAAAGGGTTAAGATTCATATTCTATAATTACACTGAGTTTATGTTCACTATGTTTATGGTGTTATTTTGAGCTGTAGTGTTTTATTTCTATTTCTGTCATCCTTTTTTTTACTTCAATGAACCACTTCTGAAATTAGTGATCCATTTTTTTGTGGACTGAATAAAGAAAACACAATAATAGTAACAGCAAAAAATTAAAAGGTTAAAAAATATCAAAATAATGTTCCTACTGGGGATGTGCCCGCAACCCACGCACATGCCCCCGACCGGAATCGAACCTGGGACCCCTCAGTCCGCAGGCCGACGTTCTATCCACTGAGCCAAACCGGTCTCGGCTGTCATCCTTTTTTTTTACTTCAATGAACCACTTCTGAAATTAGTGATCCATTTTTTGTGGACTGAATAAAGAAAACACAATAATAGTAACAGCAAAAAATTAAAAGGTTAAAAAATATCAAAATAATGTACAATTACATGTTTGCTATGCACTAGTTGAAAGATTTAACATATATTAACTGATTTACTCTTCAAAACCATCTAAGAAGGAGGTAGTATTATTATCCCATTTTATTAATGGGAAACTGAGGTGTTACTTCACTTGCCCAAGGTCACAAAGAACCAGGATTTGTTTGGGAGCAGACAGTCCAGCTCAAGAGCCTGTATTTTTCCCACACTGTGCTCCCTCTCAAATAGGAGAAAACGTACTTCAGAGATCAGAGCCTGTTGGGAAAAATGAGTGCACTGAGGCAGTCGTTGTAAACCAAAGGTATGTATTCCTTAGAAGGACTATGTTAAAACATGTTTGCCCTAGAAAGTCCTGGAGAGCTCCTTCGTGGACCACAGCAATGAAGCCATCCCTCTACCCTCACAGACGAAATCTTGTTAGAGAAGTCAACAATCAAGGGGCTGAAAGACGGCTTTCTGTCCTGTGCCTTAAGTCACACTGGGTGGAAATTACACAGACTTCTTTGGCAAGTTAGCTCAGTGTTAAGTGACCTACAAACTTATTCATGCGTTAGTGTTGACTTCCTATTTTGCAAGGCAAGCATTTAGCTTTCTCATACAGACTACCTTCCTCCATTGTGCTCCTATAAAATTTTTTTTATTAAATTGCTAATCACTGTTTTCATGGTTATAGCTATGTATATAATGCTCACAGCTGAGTCTGTAGTATACCATGAGTGTATTTCCTTTCTTAATAACTCTCTCTCACTTAGTTTTTTCTTTTTTGACAACTAATTTACTCCCAAAACTTCTGATATGACTATAAACAGCTAGCAAAAACCCATCAGGTAATCTATCCGCGATTCTGCCTGATGTCCACACCCCTCATGTAGAGCCATTCCTGTCAGAGGCTTCTGCCTCTTGGGTAGGCTGGCCTCTGGGACCATGACACAGCCGTGTGCCCTGTCACCATCTTGGGAATTCCCTTGGCTTTCTTCTTGCGTTGGAGCTCTTGTTTTCTGGATCACATATCTTCCTCTTTTTAAATTTTACTCCCTCATTTTTGTGGAGTACATCCCAAGCAGGTAAATTTTTTAGTTCTCATATGTCTAAAAATGGCTTAGTTCTGCTCTCACACTTGATGGTTTGGCTGGGCACAGAACTACAGGTGGGAACTCATTGCCCCTCATCAGTAGCATATCGCTTTATTGAGAGGTTAAATGCTACTTGAGTCCTCATTTTTAAAATATAACCATATTCTGACCCCTCTGACCATTTTTACTATCTTCCCTTTATCCCTAGTGTTATGAAATTTCACAATAAAGTGCCTTGGTGTGAGTCATTTGTATTTTTAAGGGAATTCCAACAGAATGTAAAATCCTTGATGGCACACGCAGTCTACTGAATCACTTCTTTGTAATTTTCTCCCCACTACTTTTTCTGGAACTCACATTTTTGAATTGACTCCCACAATTCTTGAATTGACTTCCAAATATCCTTTTTTCCCCTTCCTCATTGTTCTACCTTCTGGGAGACTTCTTTCTCCTTTATCTTCCTATCATTGATAGCTGCTTTAACCTTTGGTTAACATATACTTAGTTTTTAGTTCCTTCTTTCATTCAGGGATAATGCTGAATAATCAAGAGTCCCACTTGTTTCATTGAAGCAGACAGATTTATAAAACTTTGGTATTTGTAAGGCCTTTTTCTCTAGGTCCTGTCTCCTCAGAGAAGAATCGTTAAGTCTCTTGGCTGATGTTATTCTTCATATTTCTAGATTATCTAACATTAATAAAGTCAAGTATTTTGCAGTTTTGAAACTATACAGACCAAGGCAGGTAATAAAGACTATTTGTGGTTTAATAACTAATGTTTCCCATGATTTTACCATTTTATTAAGATGAATTTACACTTAAAATAATATTTTATGTCACTAACAGATACAGTATTTACATAAAAAGCCCTCTCCACAATTTAGAGTTAATTGATACTTCCGATCAAAATCAATGAAAAAACATTTGTCACCATTTGTAAAGCATGTTTAATTTACTGCATTAGTTGCTTTAATAACTTCAAGAAGTTTTCAGCTACCTTCCTCACTTGTTACTCTACTAACCAAACCTCTTTTACCTGTAGGCAACGACTTTTTTTTTCTTATTCACAGAACAGATCTTTTCATGTGAACCTTAAAATAAATTTAACCTGTAAATCCTCCTGGTTAACATCTTTGTCAGAAGTGTTCACAGACACTGAAACTGCCACCCAGCTAGCTTTTGGATACATGCTTTATGTCCTTAACAAATAGTTTCTAAATCATCTTAGTAACTTACTAAATAAACACCAATTTCATTGCCTGAAATTTAGAACAAATCTTTTCATAAATGTAATTATAATATGTCTACACAAACTAGTAAGCCCCATGATCCAAAGTTGCAAAATCACAACAGAAAAAATGAGGAACCAAGGTTTTATTTTGAGAAGAGCAAAATAATTGTGGAGATGGATTAAGGAAAATTAAACACCTTTAACTGCTACTACCTCTGCTAGAGCAGTCTTCTAAAATATTTATGACAAGAATCTAAATTATACCTAATAGATTTTTTGATATATTATGTAGTGGAAGACTGAAATCAGCAGGAAATCTAATTAATGCAGTCAATATAAAATAGCAATTGACATCAAATGTTGGATAAAATGAGACTTTTAAGAACTTTAATCTCTTCACTTAAATTAAAGATAGTAAATGAAACTCCTGTGTAAAATATCTTAAGAGCCACTACAACTGCAAGAGGCATATTAACTCAATAGATTTAGTTATTTTCAATTATAACTGAATAACTATCAACTTTTGCAGACAGAATTGATTGGAAAAATATCAAGTCAAAGTTCTAGGCTTTTAAACCAATAATTTAGGTGTTTTTGAGATTGTAGGTTATTTTCTATTCAAGTAAATTATTCTGAAGGAAAGATAAATAAAATCATACCAGGGGCTTACTATGCCCATTCCGAGAGAATCAGATAACAGCACATCATTTACCTTTTTTAAAATACATATCCATAATTTCAAGATGAATAAGAGCTGGCTTTAGATAGTTCACATGACAAAGATCAGGGTTGGAGGGTAGAGGGGATATGGAGTGGGGAGGGAAGAAGTGATTATTAGCTCAGTGAATTGTAATGAACCATAAGAGCTACTTACAAAAAGCCACAGAGGGCACTGAAAGAAGTATCTGGGCCATCCGCATACTCTGACATGGTTGGGCCATATTTGGAATATTTGATGCAATTCTGAATATGCAATGGCTGAGAAGCTGACTAGAAACAAAATAGAGGGAAATAATCGGTGATCCTGATGTTTGGGGATGGAGATTTTAGAGCCTTTAATCCACAAAACTTAGTGGGATAGGAGAAGAATGAGGAAGGAAAGACCTGAAGAGCTGCTATATGGAGGGGGGAGATTTATCTTGTGCTGTTCAAGGACCAGAATATTCAAGAAATTAAAGGGAACTAAAATTTAGTTCTATATAGAAAAAAAAGAATCTAGAAATCAGAAATCTGACTAGAATGGGATTCTGAACAGGTAGTGAGCAGTGAATATGACAATGGGGCTGACAGTCCCTTTTACAGAATTCATGTCCGAGAGGTAAGCAGGGGGACTGAAAGTGGTTTTGCCGTAGCGGCATTTGCTGGACCAAGTAGCCTTCAGCTTGTGTTTTCACAGTCTCAGAGTGGTGCTTAAAGGCAGGTACAAAAAAACAAAAAACCCAGGGCCTGCCCAAATTGGAGTGTCTAATAAGACACACCAAAGGACCACACCCTCAGTGTTTGGGAGAATTAGAATTAAACTCACACCTGAGGACAATAACACAATGACCTGTCTCAATCTTGGTGCTAAGTGTAGTGGGGAGACCTCTGCACCTATAAGAACTCATAATCACAAGCTAGATCTTATACAAGTGTTAGCCTGAAACAACCTGAGGTTCAAAAATCCTCAAATGGAGAGCTGAGTCTCCAGGGGTGGAGGTGGGTGGGGTCAGGAGTGCCTTCAGTCACCTGGGAAAAGCGCAGGTAATTCCTCTCGGGGAAACCCAACCTTAACTCTGGCCTCAGAGAATTGCCACAGATAAAATTCTAAGAAATATGAACTCACAGTAAAAAAAAAAAAAAGTAAGAACTAAAGCAAGGCACAATGAGTAGGCAGAAACAACAGAGAGTAGAATCAGAATTATAAAAGCTTTGGCTACTGCCTTTATCCGAAACAGAACGAAGTCGAAAGGCAAGCATAAGCATGCATCACACACACAATACTCAAAGCTGGCTAGGGCTCTGGATATGCTGAAATCATATTCATTCCTCAAAAGCAACTTACTATTCGAGCTGCTGTAAAAGTTAATACACAAAACATAATTAAAACCTAAGAATAAGTCTTCTCCTGGTATTCATCATACACAGCTTATCTCTATACAAAGAGCTGTAGTTAAAACAATGCTATGTCAGTACTTGTACATGAATGCCTATGTACGTGTTTTAATACATCAAATAGACTTATTTTGAAACACCTTAGCATAGCTAAAAGTGGTCAAATTTATAAACTCTAAAAATTTAATTCTATCAACCTCACAAAAGAGTTGACTAAAAGCAATACAACGAACATAAATTAGTTGAAGTGATGCATGAACTCCCAGCAGATAATGCTACTGGGAAACTATCATGTCTACTCTCAACCCATGTGTCACTTTCTTTGCAAAAAGCAAGCGAGGAAAAGGTGGGAAATAGTCCTATTGGAGTGAGCTCCAAGTCAGTCTTCAGACAATTGGATGTGGGACTAATGCAAAATCAAACATTGGAAAATTTCACTATAAAATGGAGAGGTTAACCAAAGTTTAAAATAACAAACAGCTTTCTGTATTGCTTCCTTTGATGCTCCATTTTCTAATGCTCTTTCCTCAGCTTCACACTTGAGTGCTAATGTGTATTCCTTTCTTTTTCATTCTTTTTTTTTTAAAATGAAAGTGTAACTGATATACAATATATGAGTTTCAGGTGTACAGTATAGTTATTCAACATTTATATGGGGTGGGGAAAAAGTAGTTTTACAGTTGTGAGTACATGAAACAGTTAATAAAGCTATCATAATAATCATAACCTTCATGTCTTTTTCCAATATGAACAACTGTAAACCTATTTTTGCCCCCTCTGTATAAATTACAAAGTGATCACTAAAATTAATCTAGCAATCATCTGCTACCATGCAAAGTTATTATGATACTAGAGGCCTGGCGCATGAATTTTGTGCACAGGTATGGTCCCTAGGCCTGGCCTGCAATCAGGGCCATCTTCCCCAGCCGCCCGCAGCCAGCCCCACCCCCTGCTGCCACCCACCCCCGGTTCCCCATTTGCCATCAGGTGATCAGAGCCTGCCAGCCAGGGAAAGGGACCAATGCACCTCATAGTGACTGGTTGAGTGGTTGTTCTGGTCGTTCTGCCATTAGGGTTAATTTGCATATTACCCTTTTATTATATAGGATTACTGACTATATTCCATATGCTATACATTACATCCCTGTGACTTATTTACTTTATGACTAGAAGTTTGCCCCTCTTATTCTAATGTGCATTTATACAACATGTGTCACACAAATCAGCCAAGGACAGCATTACTCTCATTCGACTGGGTTTCATGACCTTATGAAGAGTTATCTGATGCTGCTAAAAATTCAGGACCCTGGATTGCCTCATCTGTTTCCTTCTCCAGACAGGCTTGTCATGGTCCAGACTCTAACACTACTATCAGTCTCAAAGTTGATGGTGATGAATCGGAGGGATGAATAAAAGTAGGTTCATTAGACTATCTGTTTGATGCCATACACATAGGAACAAATGTTAGTTAAACCAGAGCTTTAAACCTGTCAAAATGTTCAGTCAAGTTTATAAAAAGGTAGAGGGATGAATAAAAGTAGGTTCATTAGACTATCTGCTTGATGCCATACACATAGAACAAATGTTAGTTAAACCAGAGCTTCAAACCTGTCAAAATGTTCAGTCAAGTTTATAAAAAGGTTATCCAGCCACAGCTCCTAATGCAACCTCCTCTGATATCTCACTCAATATGTAGAAAGATGCAGAAAAAGAGATGTGAGGAGCAAAATCCCACTAGCATTGAAACTGAAGCAAAAACAACTTGATTCCTTGTAATCACAAAGCTAATGAAACGGAATAAAAAACACACAGTAGAGACCTATCCCCACCATCTAGAAACAAGATACTTCTTTCCCGCCTGAAAGTATGAAGAAATGTCTCTCCCTTTACTGTCTTCCCCCTGGTCTAAAAGCAGGCATGGCACGAGCCAGCAAAAAAAACTAGGCAGACAGCTCCTTTCTGCAAGGGAGATGTTTATGTATTAGAAATGCCACAAGGAAACGAAACATTCATCTTCCATCCTTTCATAAAACTGCAAGATTTAGATCTGCCATGGATAGGATGTCCCACAAACCAGCACTGCTTGCACCACTACTGCCTGCGTGGCCAGCCTTAGGCTGCACTACGGGCAGGGCCAATCTCTACACACAGGTGACCACGGCAGGGCTGGCAGCCTGTGTCAAGGGTAGTTAGTCCACAAGCTGACCAGTGGCTCAAGGTCTGGCTCTAAAAAGTCACCTAAGTGGCATGCCCCTTAGCATAGAGAGAAGATGAAAACTGGCAAGGTGTACTGGGGCTTCAGAAACCTAGATGGGCCACATCTAGGCTGATGGCACAAGAGTGCAGAACTACATAAGCAGAGAGACAGAGGGAGAGAGGAGACTTGAGCAGGTTCCCAAAGAGAATCAGCAAGAACTAGAGTGACCCAGCTGCATCTGAATTTTCCCAAGCCCTCAGTGATCACTTTATAACCCCTGTCCTCTGCCAACTCGAGCTGACCTAGCTCTAGTGAGTTTCTTCTGGCATCAAAAGAATCCTAACCACACACAGCAACCATTCCTGGAACCTCGACCTGCCTTGAAGCCATCCTTATGAAAGGATAAAAGCTGAATGTTTCATTTCCTTGTGGCACCAATTGATATAGTGATGCTATACAAAGGATTCTATTCAAAGAGGAGAGAGAAGGATCAGACTAAACACTTGTAAGGACTCATTAATATTTCATCCAGTGAATGCAGGAAAGTATCGACTGCTGGGGGAATAAACCAAATAGTCATATTGTCTTTCAGCAAAGATAGGATAGTTTATTTGGGGAGACTGCAGTTGGGAGTTAATTTGGCTCACTAACCTGACTTTTGCAGCCAGAGGCAACTTTTCTAAGCTGTACTCTGAGCCTTCCCCTGGCAACCTGGCCCAGGGCAGTCAGTTCCTACACTAGCCAAGGGAGTGTAGACTAGTGTGATAAGCACAGATCCTGAAACCAGACCGAGTTCAAATCCAGGCTTCATAGTGTATTAGCTGGATGACCTTGAGCCAAGGTCACAAGCTCTCTGTGCCTCAGTCTGCACAAGACACATGGATCCTAAACACCTGAAGGGTAACTAGTGAAGCAAGGATCCCCTTTCCCACCCTGGGGAAGTAGGAGAACATAGATGGGCAGCTGTGGCCAAGTGGTTTGGGGGCTGCCCCAAGTTAGAAGGCTTCCCTGGATGGGTTTCCCCCAGTGGTCCTCTTTGGTAGCTTCTGCCTCCTCTAGGACCAAAAAAATCCACAGAGTGCCGAACAACCAAAGCATAGGACACCTTCCCTTCTCCCTCACTGTTGCTTCCTGCCTGCTTGCGGGAGGACAGCCCAGCTCTGCACTGCACACAACTAGCACAGGACCTTATATTGCCCTGTTATTTTTCAGTTCAAAATGATGGACCTCATCTCACATCACCCAGGGAGCTCCAGAAGAGGCCAGCACATCGCAAGCTTCCAGGGTCTCTTTATTGGTTCCTTTTCTAGCCCTTATAGCCTTGAGGTCACTGTCACTTCTTACAGTTTCACCTCCTCCCTGTGTCAAATTTGACCTTCTCAGATACCCAAATTTCTGGAGAAGCCAGCCTCTCTGCCTTGCTTCAAAATTGTTCTCAAGCTGCCTGATGCCAACCGGAGTCCCCCACGTCCATACGACTGCTACTCTGGATTCTTGGATGGGCCTTCTCCTTTCCCCATTTGTCAGGGTCAGACCCCCATTCTCTTGGTCCTCATTAGCAAACATGATTGTATATGCATTTCTACATGTATTTATTCACTCTCCACATGCAAACATCCTACATACAACAAAGATACACAGATATATGCACATACCAACACCCTCAAATTGGGCAGAGCACCGAGGGAGAAACCAACTGCAAGTCAACAGTGTGGCTGCTGCTATGACAGGATTATGCAAAGAGTGTGAGTGGACACAGAGCAGGCAGCTAAAGCAGACAGAAGGGCAGATGTTGGGTTAGGTCTTTACCTTTCCATTCAACTATACTTTACATATCGACATTTTTATGAGTCTCCCAAGTCCAATGAAGGAAAAATTACCTTCTTAAAATACAGTAATACAACAAGCCCTGCACAAATGTAGCAAAACCTTCTCATTTCATTTATACATATAGAAATTAAGCTATTACACAATAAATATATTACTTAAATTCTGAGTTGCTTTTGTGGGTTAATGATGAAAACAAATTTATGACCAACTATAGAGGGTAGAACTTGTCTATGAGCTCAATTTTTAAAAGGAGAGAAAGCTATAAAGCATATATTATGTTGTAGAAATTTTACCCTCATTGAACTTTGAATAGATGACCTTTTTCTCAAGACCAACAATTTTACCAACTAAGTTGCAGAATGAACTATTACTGAGTCTTTAGAAAGCTACTAGAGACCTGGCCAGTGTGGCTCAGTTGGATGGGTGAAAGGTTTGATTCTGGTTCAGGGCACATGTCCAGGTTGCAGGCTCAATCCCAGGCAGGGGACATGCAGGAGGCAGTCAACTGATGTCTTGCTCTCATATATTAATGTTTTTTCTCTCTCTCTCCCTCTAAAATTCCATTCTTCTCTCTCTAAAATTCCATTTAAAAAAGCCATTAGAAGGCAAGATAGCAGTGGACTTTCCAAGTTAGGAGATTCCAACTTAACAAAAACTATGCAAAAGTGCATCAAGTCATAGTTACCTGGTGGAATAGGAGATTTGGGACAGATTAAGTAGCTGAATGCCAGAGCAGAGAATCTCCTGAGTCTAAATCATGAGTCTCTACATTTGAAAGCAATATGAGATCACTTTGCTGAAGCAAGTACTCTCTATTCTGAATATGGAGCACTTTGCCTGAAGCCAGTCCATACAAATGAATATCTACACCATGTAGGTATTACTCTGGATACTTCTGAACCTGTCATGAGTTCTAAACCAGAACTTTTAAAGCTCATATACACATTCCTCAATCCCCTTTCTTTTCTCCTTTTTAAAAGCCATGTTTATCCATACTCCCACATAAGGCCAATTTATATTGCCCTGTTATTTTGTAGACTAAGAAGTCATTTTTTTCTCACATTCTACCACATTTACATTTGCCAAAATGAGGCTGAGTGGAGGAAAATGGGCATTATATATCCTTCTGGAATTTTAGCAAATAGCATCCACTTCCTGAGATATTAGAGAAAATGATTTCCAAACATGAAAAAAGAATAGAACACTACTGTGATTTCTTTCACCCTCTGCAGTTTTAGGAAGTTACTATGCATGGTTGTAAAATATGTGCCTGTCCCTCAGTAAAGTTAATAAGTGATCAGATATTTTCTGTATGAAAAGAAGGAAAATAATCAAGATGTGTATCCACTATACATAGTCTCTTTTACAACTAGAGTTTCCTTTTCCACATCCAATCCACATTTGCTTTCGTATTTTGTGTTCCCATTATTAGGACTACATCCAACCCACAATTTTGGCCTTTCTCTGCACATCTGCAGTCCACAGGGAAACTGGATAATATGGAAGTAGAGACCAGGGTATTCTTCAAAGACCAAGGGCCAGCTCCCACCACCTCTGGGCTGAAGAAAACTCAGTGGGAGGGAATCAGCAAGGGGGTGAATGCCAAAGCTCCAACACAATTCACACCACCTCTCCAGTGTCTCTAATTCCTTTGCCCCTGGGAGTCTTAGGAGCTTACAATAGCTCTGTGTTTAAACCTGCAGTTAGAGAAGTGAAGACCAGTGTAAGGAGTTGAGGAGAGATTTCCCAGTGGCAGGATGGTGGTAAGAGCAGTGTGACTTTGCTGGGGTTTGCAGAACCCTGTCTTTGGGTTTTGACCATAGGTTCTAGAGTCACTTCGAGGACCAAACTGCCTTAATAGCCTTAGCAGAGCTTGGCTGTGGCCATTCTCCCCACACCCCTCCGCCCCATTGTGAAATAATTTCTTTGATTGTTTACAGGTTCTAAACTATCATTTTCCCCTGTACCTGTTCTCCTCACCCACATTTATTCTCTGCACTTTCTCTATCACTATCTTTGCTGCTTCCTCCATTCCCGCGCCCGCCCCCCGCAACCCCATATACCTGGGGAGCTGTGTAGAGTCAGGCCAGGCAGCTCCCTGAGCCACACACCCTGCTGATGGGCTGTGTCCACCAGAGAAAGGGAAGCCTTTTTCTATTTTGCACAAAAGCACCATCCATTCACCAAGCCTCGTGCTCCAATGGCAGGATCTAACCAGAGAGGGCACTATTTTCTCATTTGTATAGACTAGCTCTAGCTCTGCCCTTGCCCCCTTAGCCATCATTGTGAACTAAAAAAAAAAAACCAAACAGCTCTTCCATCCAAACAAATTATTTTTGAATTATTTTTATTAGAATATTTTTAATTTTAAGGCATGACATTACATTAGTCTTTTCCCATGGACAAAGAGCTCCTATTTAAATCCAATAGAGCTGTTTTAACTGAAATAAATGAATAAATAAATAAAAGACTTTGGTACACAGTCATATGGTGAGCTCCCACTAAGTGTAAGATATTGTTACTCTGGCCCTTTAAAGTGTCATTCAATGCTGGTTTTACCTAGCAACTCAAATGCTTTTAACAGTGATCTGAGGGATATCTACCTTTGACTAATTAAGTGAACAAATTCTGATTCTTATCAAGCATTGGAATAAAAAAAAACTATCACAGCTGCAAAATGTATTTAATTAAGCCACACCAATGAAAAGAACATCTTGCTCTGAAAATTAAATGAGGTGGCATAGATAAAAGCTTCTAGCATAACATAGGAGTTCAGTTAACTTTCTTAAAAAGTTAAGAAAAGGAGGCAGATAAATTCAAAAGCAGTCCAAAACTAAAAAAGAATAGCAGCCTAGGGCCATTATGCATAGAGGAAATATACCCCAAGACAAAACAATTATTTTTCAAGTCAGTGACTACTTGCTCTGTAGTCTCTTTGTGGGAGGGATGAAGCGGGAGCTAACCTTTATTGAGTCCTTTCCAGGGTTGCCATATCTTATCAGACATGTATGTAAACTCTTCACTATTCTATTTGCTGAGCACTGTTACCCTTCTTTCACAAAAAAGGGAAATAAGAACAACTGATCCCCAGGGAGGACGTAACCACCCAAAAGATTAAAATAAAATGTAAATGCTTATGCCATCCACTATTTATAAAACTCATCTATAAAGAATCACTCATCCACTGATGGCTCCAGAGAGCTGAAGGCATCCTTCAGTAAAGTTTCCTTTGCTCATCTATACAAACGCAAAAGAGGGGGAACCCCTAAAAATGTATCTCTGGCACCCATGGGTTTGTGCTTCAGTCTCACCCTCCGGTTGTTAAAGGTCTTGTTATCTTGGCAGTTAGGGGCATTTTAGAGAAGATACTCAATCCCAATTTGGGAGGTGGCAAACACGAGTCTTCTGTAATTTGTTTTATCAAATGAAATGACTATGCCTGAGCACGTGGGTAGGTAGAGATTGGGGCATTGAAGAATGTGTGCCTATTTCCAAATTTTTGCTTCAACAGTTAGCAGGCAAAGCTGTAAGATCTTTTGCCAACACCACAGGTCCTGAGCCAGCTGAGACTGGAAACCCACTTCTCCACATCCTCCTCTCCTTGTCTCACCTTAACCTGCTCCATCCCTCAGCCAGGTGGCCTCAGCTGCTCCTTTTAATGTCCCAGGGACTGAGTGATGCTCCTAGGCCCAGATTCTCCTTAGGTAGGCCTTTCCTCTCCTCAGCTGCCTAAAGTAAGTGTTACACCTGGTGTTTGTTCTTTTTAGGATCAGATATTAGAAGTCTCAGGTTTATTCTATGAAATGCAACTTCAGCTTCCTAGAAAGCATGGCCAGTTGTGAGCATGGCCATGTTTGGGGTCTGCTTCCGGGGTTCATGTCACAGAATAGCATAGGGCCCCTCTGTCCATCTGGTCTATAAACTGGGTGATGTATGCCTCCTCTCCTCACAGCACTGCTATAAGGGCAGGATCATACATTTCTGAAAGCTGAATAAAAGTAATACCCGTACAACCTGAACAATGACGCTGTATATATTTTCCAGAAGTCCTTACAGGATCTGGGGTTTTAGTCACCAAGGTTAGCACCACTGGGTAGCCTTTCTTCCTTCCTGTTACCCATTTTCATGCACATCTCCTTTAGCTCCTCTCACCTTGGTGGTGGCTGTCTACCAATTGTTACGTAGAGACCTGGATTTTAAGGCTGTGCTCCCACCCTGTCCTCTACAATCACAGGGCAGATTATCCCCTCTTTCCCTCCCTCCTTCCCCTCTCCCCTCCCTTGTCCTTTGCATTGTCACACTTAAAAACTTCAGATCAAAAGAACCAACAGACTGGTTGTTTAATCTCACGACTTTGGCAAAATTGGCAAGCAATACTGGAATCACTTTATACAGTGTGGTCTTTTTATACAAATGCCAAAACACAAAAAGAGTACTGCTTGGTTTCTGGGTGTTTTTCTGGGGTGAAATGTTGACTTTTTCAGAAAAAAACTATAAATCCGTGCTGTGTCTTATAGCTGTTGTTCCAAAACTATCATTTTGTGTTCAGTTATTTTCCCCCAAACACCAGCTCCTAGCCAGACTGTCATCTGTGTGTCAAACAGTAAAACACTCCCCTGTCCCTGCAACTTTGACAAATGAAATTAATCTGATTTTAAAGCTGCAGCAAGTTAGACCATTATTCTGTGGCACAGCCCCTGCAGTCACCCTGGCTGGTGGCCCTGCTCTGTCACGGGAGTCAGCAGCTGGGACACGTCTCTGGTGTGCCTGTTGGTCCGTGCCTTATAAAGACAGCGGAGGCA
Organism: Myotis brandtii; assembly: GCF_000412655.1. NCBI lineage: Eukaryota > Metazoa > Chordata > Mammalia > Chiroptera > Vespertilionidae > Myotis > Myotis brandtii. The sequence continues at coordinate 358,854 of NW_005370635.1, forward strand.
AGGAACAAGCTACAGCTAAATGTCTGCAGCCTGCAGATAAGAAACATATTTAATAAAGAAGGCAAGTTCTTGGTGTCTGTTGTTGGCTTAAGTTTACCTGGACTGCTTGCTTGTGATAGCATTCCCATGGCAAGCACTGCTGAGCAATAAAAAGTGTTACAGAACATTTCAGTGATCTGTTCTGTAGCATGAGTTTTTTCAATCTGGAGCTTCTTCCAGGAGCCTGTGTCCATTATAGACACAACAAGGGACTCTTTCTATAGAAATATGTTGTGGAATGGGGCAAGGTAGAACACGCAGAAATACACAAGTGAATCTAACTGAATAAAATGAATGAATGTCATGTCACTTTTTAAAATATGTGAGGGAGAGAAACATCAATGAGAGAGAATATCAATTGGCTGCCTCTTGCATGCCTCCTGCTGGATATTGAGCTCGCAACCCTAGCATGTGCCCTGACCAGGAATTGAACCAGTGACCTCCTCCTTCCTGGGTCAGTGCTCAACCACTGAGCCACACCAGTCAGGCTGTCATGTCACTTTTTAGTTTACCAACCTAAGTATGATTTCCCCCATCTAATTTTCTGTCTTTAAATTGCCTACAGAAATGGAAACGAATTAATTGGTTAAGATTGCCAATAAACAACCAGTGAGTCCTGGGAGGAGGGTGAAGGAACCTCTTATGAGCATTTGGCAGCTCACAGACCTTTGAGTTGACTTCTTAGCTAAACCTGACTATTCCAGCCTGTTCAAGATTGATGCAAGGTTTGCTGCAAGAGGTGAGGTATGACTGTAATAGCTGAGTGCTAAGGGGAAAACAAATTATCTTGCAGTTACTGGGAGAGGAAAGGATGATAAAGAGTAGGGACCTACACATTAAAAACAACCAGAATGTTAAAAATTGAAAACAGTTTTTTTTTAACTTTAGGTAAGTCGATATTAATTTTTAAAAACTATTGAAACAGGCATCTTAGAAAGTCCAGGGCAGAGCAGCACAAGAATGTTGTCTGCTGCCTCGACATCCATCACAGAACCACCCCCTTCATATTTATCTTTGAGGACTCCACTCTCGTCACATATAATTTTGACCAAATTTTTTGTGTCTGTGAACCACACTGCATGCTACAGACACACCATAGTTTCAGGTAAACAGCTTTTTATAGCTTACTAGTAGTCTGCAATCTTCTTGGCAAATCAAATCCTATCTGACTCTCTCTTTTCCTTTCTCCTCCTCCACCTCCCCCTGCTCTTCTTTTCCTCCTCTTCCTCCTCCTCCTTCTTTGTTCTCTCTCTCTCTCTCTCTCTACACACACACACACACACACACACACACACACACACACAGTGTCTTGGATCTGATTTTCTAAACATATTATCCAGAAAGATAAAACAGAATAACATTTCCATCTCTTGGGAAAATAAAGGAAAACTTCTGGGAGGTAGAAGAGGAGGCAGCAGTAAGTTAGCTTTAAACTTTGGCACAAAACATTAACTTCTATACAAAATGTTTCTACACAGTCCTCGAAAATGTCCAAATTGGCAATGATTAAAGAAGTAGCAGTGTTGGTTACAACACCAACCATTTTCTTATTGAAAGATCCACCTGAAATAACTTATCTGCTTTACAACCATAAAGATATAAATAATAAGATGAAATCCTTAGCTTATATTTTAAACACTAGACTAATTTTATTTGATTGAACATCAGAATAGAAAAAAAAACCCTCTAAGTGCAAAGGGATCTAGTCATTAAAAAACAAAAACACCAGATTACATTCTCTGAAAAGAAATGTCCCAGAAAATAATGAGAGAGCATGGTGACTGAAACTGCAAAGGCTGGGGCAAAATCAGTCCGCTCACTTATGAGACCATTGGCTATGGAGTCAGACAAAACAGGGCTCAAACCTCAGCTGTCGCCCTCAGCTGTGTAATACTGGGCAGGTTTCTTCACTACACTCACTTTTTCATCTATAAAATGAAAAAGTGAGTGTAGTGAGGGATGGCTAGAACCAACTGATGGAGTGGCTGGGAGAAATTATATGAAACACTGTGTGAAACGTGCTTAGAAAGTATCTGCCTGGCAAATGACCCTTAATAAATAGTAGCTCTTTATCAGCTACCCGAGCATGAGCTTGAGTATACAAATAAGTGTTGGCTAAATGCTATGTGAGATGGGCATGATGACCACGGGTAAAGGGCGGGCAGAAGGCAGAGGCAAAGCTACCAAGGAGAAACATCACCACGTTGGACCAAAACAACTGCAACAAAAGAGAATAGAGAGATGCCTGCCACAATGTTAAAATCTCTAAGGTTAGACAGTGATCAAACACATGAATTGCCTTTTTCAATACATGCATTTTTTGTTCTTCCTGTAATGAAATATGTGTCTAGCCTCCAGTGTGGAGAATAAAAAGGTATCAAATGTTTTATTTAATCCAAACCTGGGAAAGGCTCCCTGGTGTAGTAAGGGGGGCAAAGAATGATTCTGGCCTCGGCTGTCACTCTCAAAGTGGCAGCCGGTGGAGCCCTGGCCCCTTCAAAGCTAGGAGTCCTCCTACCCTGACAACACAACACTAGCCTCACCTGTCAAGTTCACAGGAGCAGAGGGGCTAGCTGGGTGCAGACCTGCCTGCAACACTGACAAGCTGTGGAGCTGGGCAAGGGCTCAGTTTCCTCATCTGTGAAAAGGGGAGACACTGCTAATAGTTCTGCCTCAGAGGACTGTTATTACTGTCAAATGGGACGTAGGTGACACTATAAAGCAGCAAAAGAATATAAGGAAATCTATTATTAGAAACAACCTATTTGGAAACACATTCCTTAATGTATTTAACACACTATTACAGTGAGGGAGGGGAATAGCAAAGCTTAAAAAAGAACACCCAGAAGTTCCAGAACTGAATTGAGATGCTGACAAAGAACTGGATAACTTAGGACATGTTTGAAAATGATTAAATTCTTAAATTATTATATAGATAAGCAAAATTATTCTTAGGGACATTGTAACATTGCATGCTAATCAGCCTCAGAAGAAGCAAGAACTGTCAACAGCTCATGGCAAAGAGCCAACTGTCTGCTGGGTAAGTAAATGCCTAAAGAAACTGAATTAGCTTTTTAAAGGAGCCAGAAGATGAGCCGTGCTGACATGAATCCTGATAGCGAGGGAGCTCTGAACACAACACGGCCCCTGCCTGCAGAATTCTGTCCCTTTCTTCCTTGTGAATTAGATGAAAATGAATGCAATCACAATTGGTTTATAACTGCTTAGCAGTGTTCACTGAAAAACTGTCATCAGATGTATGAAAACCCAGACACTACAAATATGACAGTCACACATTTGACAAAAATGATACAAATTATGTGAAATATCTGCCTTTTGGAGCTACTGTATTTGCAGCAGGAAAAGCCTGTCTTGTTGATATGAATGTGTGTATTTTATAAAATAACAGTCCTACCTGAACATCCAACAATACTACCTCATGCTCTGCTGAACAAGTAGTTTAATATACTGTTATAGTAAACTGGGAAGTGAATCTAGAGAACACGATTGAACACAGGGCAACTCCACAACTGGCTAAGAAGGCAGAAAACAAAGCAGAAAGGAACTTTAACAAACAACGGAACAAGCCCAGCTGAGCGTGACTCCAAGACCATTAATAGCTCCACCCCACCCTCCAGTCAAGAACCCACACACATACATGAAATCTGAAGCGAATAAAAGGTAAGTTTTTTCATAGGTACATGGAAAGTAAATGCATCAGCAACTGCATACAGGTTTTGTTTTTATTGTTTCATAGTGTTGATTAAACAATGAGGCAAAATTAAACACTACCTTGAAAGTTCAGAATTGACCTCTTTGCAAAATACAAGCCAGATTAAGCAAGGTCTCAAATGGTGTTGACATGTATTTCTCATATGAAAATAAAATTATAACATTAGCACAAGTGGGACATATATTCCACAGCATCATAGCACTGTGACATGTGATTACAAAATAAAACTGCATGATTTTTGTAAGCCACTGCAGTGTCATTACCAGTCACATTCCGTATGCTTTAAGCCACTGATGGATACTCACAAACCTCAGGTACCTAAATTCCACTCCCGTGGTGGAAGTGACAAGAGCTGACAGGTATAATTAACAACCGTGAGTTCAATTAAAGTTTTTACTTGCAAAACTGGGCTACATTTCAAGACTTGATTCTTAAGACCCAGTTAATTTTGAAAATGAAATGCTCCATAACTCATGTGTGCTGCCACCAAAATATAGACTTCAGTTAAAACATTATTCCAGTTTAACACCAAACATGAATTTTTCAACAATCAGTTTACATTATCTTCTTTTGAAATCAATTGTTTTAGTTTGGGTTCATGAACTAATGATGTTTTTTAAAAGCTATAAATAAGTCAAATCTAGAAAACAAGTATTGTTTCCTTTTATGCACCTATTTGAGGAAACCCAAAAGCCTGTGAAAAGAACACCAAAGTATATCCACTAACAATGCAATCAGCAACATTTCCCTTCTGTTGGTTTTTCTGGTGGTTGTTTTGCTACAGCAACAGTATGGGAGGGCATCTGTCCTCAAATGCCCTTTCCCCAAACCCCTTGTGCTCCTTGAAAAGGGCTTAGCCTGCAAGACATGTTAAAGTCTATCACTACAGAATTATTTCCTACTGGGTACATTATACTTCTGAGGAGAAGAGCAAAATTGTTGAGTCTTAAAACAAAACTGATAAAGATCTATTTTAACATCATCTCTATCACCAAGTGAGACAATGACCCAGATAATTACAACTATGTGATTCATGAATGAGATGGGTAGGCATCTTGAAGCTAAGTGAAAACCAGATAGTAATTACTGATACCACCTCATCTCAAATTACTGATCAGCTCCAAAATTTTCAAAATATAGGTTTAAGTGAAACAGTTACAAAAATTCCCAGCATTCTAAATAAAAGAAAAACACACACAGCAGAAAAAGGTAGAGTACTAACCCCATGCAGTTCCTCTACTCCTGAGCTCCCCTATCAAAGCTGGTTGCAAAGCACTGCACTGTTTATCTCCTGGGCCATCTCTCTCCAGCTGTGAACCCTGAGGGTAGGACCTGTCTTAGCCTTGCTATCCCCCCACCTCTCACCTAGGTCCCTGACACACCACAAGTGGTATCGAATCTGAAGGGACACCCTCTATGTGGCATTTGACACATTCTCAGTGCCTCTCCACCTGTCTACCCTTCTGACCAACCTTCTCTCCTGCTAACCAAACACAGTATTTCAAAGTGCTGGGTTGTTTGACCCTCAATATATGACTATCTCACAGTTACAAAATATATATTAAGTGTTTCATCGAAAAAATGTTAAATATACCTCCCAAACTCTAGAGCAGTGGTTCTCAACCTTGGCTGCACATTAGAATCACCTGGGAATCTTTTTAAAATCCTGATTTCTGGGCCTCATCCTCTGGAAATTCTGTTTCTTTGTTATGGGGTGGGGCCACAACATTAGTAACAAAGAAACAGAATTTCCGGAGGATGAGGCCCAGAAATCAGGATTTTAAAAAGATTCCCAGGTGATTCTAATGTGCAGCCAAGGTTGAGAACCACTGCTCTAGAGGTTGCCATGGCTGCCAGCCCCCTTCAAGGCTGTGTCCAATGCATAACCACAACTTACTCCACCTTCCTTTCCCTTTAAGTCACATGGGTCTGAATTCTCTTCCTACCAAGGCAACAAACCAAGAAGAAACCACTTAAAAAATATTCATCCCACTGGGAAGGAGAGAGACTAAAAATGAGGCTATTCTAAAAAAGCAATGATCATGGACATGTTATCATTTGTGGATATTCCAAACAATACTTCCCAAACCCAACTGGGGAGTGCCATTAACATCCAGTAATGAATTCAGAGAAAAACTAGCATCGCTTCCTGCCGGAAGCCGGTCCATCCTTGCTGCTTGACACAGTCGCTGCAGGGAAGAAACATCTGCACAGCATATGTTTCAAGGGACCTGGCGTATATGGCATACTGTTCTTAATATGTTTGCTCCCCTTCTTGGCGCTATGTGTTTTAACCAAGGTCACCTCTCCGAGAAAGGTTGTTTCCCCAGGTAGGGATTTTTCCCTGAAGTTAGGGAGGGAATAAAACCCCTTAACTAAGTGCCAGGCGGGTAGTTAATCACTTTAACTACGAACAATCACGCTTAAGCTACATAATCTTTACTCCCTGGAATGGAGATAAGAAACGCCCTAACCTTTGGAATAGAGATTGATAGGATTGGAATCAACTGGTATAAATACAGATGTAACAAGACAACAGGAGACAGAACCTACAGACAGAACCTAGGGACTGAGGAAGGAAAGGTAAATGTAAAGGCATGGGAGAAGGTAGGCCCAAGGAGCCTTATCCTTAACCCCACTGCAGCCTTTCCACCCCAGGAAAGTGCAGGATTGGCAAGCTCTCCCTGGGGTGATAAATCAGGACTCAGGTAATAGCGGAAAGCGCCAATCCTACTCTTAAAATGGATACAAGAGAGAATTTGGGGTTTTTCTTTTTAATGCCTGCCTTGGATTGAGTAAATGGCTGATCAACTGAACACTGCCTCCGTGTCATTCCTTCTTTGCCGACTGTGTCCCCACCTATGGGAACCCCTGGACCTGCTGGGGATGGACCCCAACAGCTTCCTATCCCAAACTCATCCTGGCACCTGTAGAAGTCACAGCATAGGGTTCAGTGCCTCCTAGCCCTTCTCCCTGCACTGCCCCCACCATCTCTGCTGGCTTCCCTAGTTCCTGGGCCAAGGTGAGAAAGTAAAACAAATTTTCTGGTACTGCATCCTAATTAATTTAAGAATATATTTCCTTGCAGATCCCAACTTTGGAATCTGTGAGTTTTATTGCATTATATCATAGTGACATTAGGACCAATCTTGTAAATAAATCCTTAAAAATTACTATTGCATGAGGCACATATTTATCATTCAGAAAACCAATATGTCCCCCAGGAGAAAACCAACTAAATAATAAAACTAAGCTTTTTGCTGGCATCTTCCTTCCTATTATCAATAATGCTTACTCTGAGCCCCTTACTACTTCAAGCCCCCTCTCTCTACCACTGGCTTATTAACCTTCCCTCCAAACTCATTTTTTGTCTCCACCATCCTAAAAACACCACCACAACACTATAATTAATTCTTCCTTTCATCATCAAACTGCCAAACTCTCAGGGTTTGAATCCTGCTGCTTGAATCCTGGTTCTTTTCCCACTTATTCTTTGCAATCTGGCCTTTGTACCTCTCCCCCTGGGAACTGCCCCATGCTGCCTCATCTGCTCTGAGCCTCCCCTGCTAACTCTGATCATGCCCTCTATTCCCTTGAGTATGCTGCTCTGAGACTTCCAACACTCATTTCTTTCTGGACTTCCCTCTGCCTCTACTGTGCAAAACCTTTGCATGGGCCAAAAGGTCAGATGCAAAACAGATATGAAAATAATTCATAATGATACAAACTGTAACTGCATCCACATGTTGGAAGAGAACAGATAGCATTTCCCAGGCTGTGTCTCTACTTCCTGAGTATGTGATAAGGATGTCTCCCAAGGCCAGAGTTCGTGTTCTCTACAACCTGATAATCCAGGCAGTCTGTCTGTACAGTCACTTTCTAGCTTAGGAATACTTCTCAAGATGGACCAGAGTAAATAAGAAGAGTGAAGGGCAATGGCTGGCAAGCTGCAGGTCGGGCATGAGGCCCCTGCCATCCACTTTCAAGCCACGGTTCCCAAAAAAAGGCACATGCAGCTTGTGTAGGTCAAGAACCTCCTCTAGACTGTGCCTCCCAATCCCGGGTGCATCTGGCCACTGGCCTCAGCTTGATTGTTTAGTCATGGCTCATGCCTCACCTCTCCTGCAAGGCAGGCATGTGCTCAGCCCATGTCCATGCCAACCTGACCCCTGGAACATGTGTGTCCAGACTCAGGGACACTTGCAGGTGAGGAGGTGCTGAAGGAAGAGAGGAGTCGTGAGAGTCTTGCTGCTCCCCACATCAACCCCAGGCAGTGACTGCATGCGCCTGCACTGAAACTCCCACAGGACATTTCAGAATCAGACTCTTCTTCCTCCAAAAGCAGGCCAATAAGGCAGCACCAAGGAGCTTCACTTGTCTTCAGAATGCCTGTCACCACCCTTTCCTCATCTCATAGATCATGTCTTCCAACTCCCCTGCTCAGCTAAACCTGGGGTCCAGGGTCCCAGGCACAGAGCCTCAGCCCTCAGGGAGATGGGGCCCAGCCTGCCAGGGAAGACAGGAGGGATACCCGAGACAAGTGGTACCTGGGTCACGGCTTCTTAAGAAGCAGAGACCAAGGGTAGGTGACCTACTGAGAGTTGGCCCTGGCAAGAGAGTTCAGGGGGAAGTAGTAAGAATTTATTACTGAAAATATAAAAATAAAAGCTTAGCAGCATAGGCTAGGATTTTAAAACTCAGTTATGCTCAGAACCTACCAATATGAGAGAATAGACTATTTCAGGGACTTCAGACACAGGCCCTGGTTTGTTTGGACACACATTTAATATCCTAAGAAAACTGTGTCTCTGTCTGTTTTTCCTCCAGCTGATTTTACTGCCTTGCTCTTCTCTGATGACATCTACAACTGGTTCTCTGTTGTTTTTTGCCCCAAACAGTGACTCCCTGGGCTATCCCTAGCACCTAACAGGCAAGTCTTCTTAATATATTGTTGCTGAGCAGATGAAGAGCCTAGTCAACTATTTGACTTCAGGTTTTTTATCTCAATGCTCCACAGAACTACACTTCTCCTGGGGAAAGCCAGCACGTATGCATTTGTATGAATTTCTAAATTTTGGTAGCATGGATTTTTCCTCTTAAAAAAAGGAAACCATATCTACAACTTCAAAAAATTAAAAAGCCTTTTTAATAGTAGCCCCATCCCACTTCTGACTTGGAATTCAGTCGTATGGCAACATTACCAGCTGGAAATCACAAATTCGAAAATAACATGTTTGTTTAATACTTCTATAATAAAATTTCTCTAAAATTTTGATGTAAGTTAAATGCCCGTCTATTTATATTCACCCAACCATCCACCCCCACAAACTGTATTTCTCACTAGATGCAATATGATTAGAGCTGAAGAAACAGACATCAGTAAAATATGTTCTCTGCCTTAACAAAGTTGTAAAACATACCTAAACATACGTACTGTATAAAATACAAGGTGCCCCATAAGGGATGTGCACTGAGTACTATGTGAGCATTTAACCCAGCTGTGGATGTCAGGGGAAAAGCGTTGGCAACTTGAGGGCAGGCTTCACAGGACGTGACACACAGGCCACAACAATGCAGTGACATCTCAACTCAGAGGCGACCTACCAACACAAAAGCCCAATCACATTATGACCCCATGACAACCTTCCTGGTGGAGCCAGCCAGTGACTGTACAACTCACATTCCATGGTATGTGACAGACCTTCTTTATATGCACTTCCCATTTCACCCTGCATAATAAAAAGATGTGTGTACTCAGGCTTGAGATTTAATAAAAAATAACGTTTACTGCTTCAACAAGTGAAACCACATTTTTTTTTAATTGCAGGTGCTTTGTGGCAGTGAAGAACAGAATGAGTACAGTTAGAGCCACTGCCTTGATTTGTGCTAAGGTGCCAGCAGTTTTATCCACCTTTGCTTTTGCACCATTTAAATGCAAATGTCAACACAGAGGGAAGGCAAATGCAACAGTTTCCTAATAGCCCCTCTCCTACACCTACACCTTCCTGTCAAATGGAAATAGTTCTAATTCTGGGAAATACTGCCTTACTGATCTCATCAGTCATTCCCCCCACCTCCAATTCATTTCTCACAACTTGGATGTCATACCCCCTGGAAAGCCCTCTCACACTCTCTTAAATCAGGCAAGGGTGCCCTGCTCAGCACTTCTACACACCTGTAAGCGATGGCAAGTAAGGATCCTGAGAATCCCTTCCCCACCGGCGTCTGCCCCCACCGTGGCAGGCACTCAAGACTGACTCCTAAACTGTTAAAGCTCTCGCTCTCTCACTACCCGACACATGACAACACGGCACTTTGGATGTAGGCACCAATGCCATGCTTGGCATGCAAGAGGTGCCTGGCTTTTATTGCCTATGTGTCTGAAAAAGATGGGAGTTTGCCTTGTGAGTTCTAGTCCTGAATTTCTGACAGTCCCAATGTGCCTGGTATCTGGATAAGGGTCCAGACTCCATCCACAGAGAAGGCAGGGTGGCTATCTCCCCAGGACAGCCTAGCTGTGGTTGGCAAACTTCGGCTCGAGAGCCAAATGCGGCTCTTTGGCCCCTTGAGTGTGGCTCTTCCTAAGCCTTAGGAGTACCCTAATTAAGTTAATAACAATGTACCTACCTATATAGTTTAAGTTTAAAAAATTTGGCTCTCAAAAGAAATTTCAATCGTTGTACTATTGATATGTGGCTCTGTTGACTAATGAGTTTGCCAACCACAGGCCTAAGGCAACAGGGTCCACTCCTGGCTGGGGCCACTGCTCTGTACTAGAGGACCCTGCTGATGCAGGCACCCTCTATCCAGGACAGACAAGGAGGGGCTCCGCTGACTGACAGCTACCCCCCCCCCCAGCCATTAGCTGGTGCTGAAGCCCACTGGAGTGCCCACTGAGTGACACACCGAGGCTGCTACAGCCCTCTACTGCCAGCAGTAACACCACCCCTTCCCCCCAGTGGGTCTAGGTGACATTAAAGCTTAATTGTGCTTTACCCACATTGTGTGAGATTGATTCTATGGAAATACAATCTGCAGTAGGAAAATGAACCTGCTCGAAAATCATTCCCTATTCCTAATGCGCCCCAGCACTATCAGGCTCTAATGGGACTTCTGATTTTCTTGCTAGGATCTCCTACTAAACTCTGAATTCCTGAGTGATAGTGAGCATAATATCCCCAGCACTTACCATGTACCTGGAATATAGTGGATGCTCAAAAACTATCTGCTGAGGCACTTAAATGAGATCATGGATATAGAGTTTTTAGGACAGTGACTGGGACACAGTCAGGACCCAAGAGTGCAAGCTGTTCTGATTTGGATATGATGACAATATCAACAATATTAGAGTTCACACAGAGCTTATTTAGTAATTTTTTGCTCTACTGCCCTAACTGGCAATGTGCAAGGAATATTATTTATTAGGATCTAATAATCTTATCATGTGTCTAAGGGCAATAAGAAATGATATAGTTCATGAATCTTCAAACCCTATGTTTGCTCTGCTCTTGGATGGCAATTTTTGTTGTTATTAATTTCCACTGTCTTCCCAGGATCTCACTGCAGACTCGCAATTCAATAGCCATGTAATCACTGAAAACTAAGGAACCTCAATTGGTAACCTGTTGAGCACATTTTGATTAGCCACAGCCATCAAGCTTTCTGGCACCGCAAGTCATCCTCACGTAACACACAGCCAATCCCTCTGAGGACAGTTCCGACAAGTTTAATAAAAGGAGTGGCAGTGATCGTGGAATTTCAGCAAACCCTTGACAGAGTTCCACATCAAAGGCTAACAGCTAGTGTGGGAGGGCCACACACTGAGCGGGAAACTGGTGCTGGATTGATAAAGCACTGGGTATCAGGAAACAAAAAAAATGTTCCCGGAGTAAGGGGCAAAGTCATAGAACACTGCATGGGCTAGCAACAAATGCCAAGTTTTTATGTTATTTTAAAACATCTGAAGGGAAACCACTCTGTGTATTCTAGAAGTGTAGAACCACTAGGGGAAAAGTGGCCTTTAGTGGAATATTGGAAACAGAAACATCGCATCCAGCCCAGCATATGAACAGTCGTTTACCGAACTCTGAAATGCCAACACACTGGAGCACTTGGTGTGACCAGGGCAGTGATGTGAAACTGGAAGGAAGCTCTTAAAAGGCTGACACAGTGTAATCCACTTGGGGAGGAGAATGTTGTATGATGAGGACAAGCTGAGAGATTTTTAATAAGAATATAACTTGAAAATTTCCTTGAAAGAGGAATGGAGGGATGATATGCAAATCCACATTCTAATATAATTTTTGTTTATCTCTGATTAACTCTGGTAACAAGTTACAACTAATCCGTTTCAATCAAGTAAAGAGAAGTAATTTGAGGCGCTGATCCTGTAAATCAGAATACCAGAAAGTTCCCGTGGTTACCATTCGTTCTAATCGGGTCACTTCCTCCTGCATCCACCTAGTAAATGAGGTGTGTCACCTCCGTATTCAGCCTTGGCAAAGGGAGAAAACTCCAGAATGGCTGCCACGCTTCCTGCTGGGGAACATTTGCTTGCAAGCTAACTACTATTTGGTACGTTATATATGGTCTTGTCATGCATCAAAGTAATGGTTACTGATGAGAGAAAAAAATCCAATTCTCCAAGACTTCCCTTAAACACCCATGATACTTAGAACAGCCTTTTATTTCAACCGCATTTAATTAACCACTCCCTTTCCTCTCCCTACTACTTTCCAACCCCAAGACACAGCAGCAATACTGAGGTGTCCCTGAACACAGGTGCCTGCCAGCAGCCAGCAGCCGTGCTGGGTACATCCCTGTGGGCATTGCTCCACAAGAGCCACACCTTCAGCTCCACATGAATACTCTTCGAAGGTACAAAGTTTCATTTACTTTTGAAGCTACTGAATACAGACAGTCCTCGGGTTACATGGGACTCGACATCATGGTTACGTCGCCATCTCCCATTTATAAAAAAAAACGAAGCTACTGAATACAGACAGTCCTCGGGTTACGTGGGACTCGACATCGTGGTTACGTCGACATCTCCCATTTATAAAAAAAAAAAGTTCCATCATTTCGACGTATGTACATATATGCTTTATTTTTTTTTATTTATTTACCACAAGTAAAGGTCAGGAATTGTTATCTTTCTTTTAAATATTTTTTACTATCTCACTTCATTACTGCTGTGTATGTGCTCCATGTGAGTGTCGTAGGTGCTTATGTAGGTGGGTTCCAACTTTATTCGTTACGTTATGTCACGCCATAGGAACGGATTTCCGATGTAACCCGAGGACCTACTATAGTTTTGCTTTTTAAGTATTCATTTTAAACGTCCATTGAGTCACTACCTTTATCTATGCTTCCAAGCTTTTCTACTTCCTCCGTTACAATGAAAGAGAATTTTAAGCTTGCTCAGGCCAGTTTCCTGCCTTCTCCAGGTCCCTGCCCAATCATTTATTAGCAACCCCTCCCCCCATATTTTCATCTCCCCTTCCCCACAGGCTCATGACTCTTAGTATTTAAGCACGTTCAAGACTTTTATATTTAAAAATATATGAACAAACCCTTCCTTGCCTCTGTTCCCCCACCAATATCACACTCTTGTTTCCTGTGCAAACTGTGAGAGTTTCCTATGATTGCTCTGTGTTGCCACCTCCCCACCACCTCATAGTCATAGTCCATTTGATCAAGTCTGTCCCAACACCACCCCCATCTCTCCATGTGCCAGTGAAATAGCATCCGTTAAGGTCCCTCTGACCCTCACACAGAGAAATCTCGTGGGGCTTTTTCAGTCCTCTCGTTGCTTGACCTCTGCACAGCCTCAGAGCCTGCCGCCCATTCCTCTGGTCTTGAAGCCCCCATTCACTTCCCACCCTCTAAACCAGTGGTTCTCAACATTCCTAATGCCGCGACCCTTTAATACGGTTCCTCATATTGTGGTGACCCCCAATTTCATTGTTACAAATTGAACATAATTAAAGCATAGTGATTAATCACAAAAACAATATATAATTATATATGTGTTTTCCGATGGTCTTAGGCGACCCCTGTGAAAGGGTC